>NC_134358.1:10050281-10355284 GCF_048569485.1 Anomaloglossus baeobatrachus | reverse complement strand
CTTCTCTCTCCTTCTCTCTCTCCACCTGCTCTCTCCATTTCTCTCCTTCTCCCACCTGCTCTCCTTCTCTCTCACCTCTCTCTCTCTTTCTCCCACCTGCTCTCCCTTTCTCTCCTTCTCCCACCTGCTCTCCCTTTCGCTCTCTTCTCCACCTGCTCTCCATTTCTCTCCTTCTCCCACTCGCTCTCCATTTCTCTCCTTCTCCCACCTGCTCTCCATTTCTCTCCTCCAATCCGCTCTCCATTTCTCTCCTTCTCTCACCCGCTCTCCCTTTCTCTCCTTCTCCCCCCCGCTCTCCATTTCTCTCCTTTTCTCACCCGCTCTCCATTTCTCTCCTCCACCTGCTCTCACTTTCTCTCCCTTCTCCCACCCGCTCTCCATTTCTCTCCTTCTCCCACCTGCTCTCACTTTCTCTCTTCTCCACCTGCTCTCCGTTTCTCTCCTTCTCCACCTGCTCTCCTTTCTCTCCTTCTCCCACCTGCTCTCCCTTTCTCTCCTTCTCCCACCTGCTCTCCTTTCTCTCCTTCTCCCACCTGCTCTCCTTTCTCTCCTTCTCCACCTGCTCTCCGTTTCTCTCCTTCTCCCACCTGCTCTCCCTTTCTCTCTTCTCCCACCTGCTCTCCTTTCTCTCCTTCTCCCACCTGCTCTCCCTTTCTCTCCTTCTCCCACCTGCTCTCCCTTTCTCTTCTCCACCTGCTCTCCCTTTCTCTCCTTCTCCCACCTGCTCTCCCTTTCTCTCCTTCTCCACCTACCTCTCTCCTTTCTCTCCTTCTCCCACTCGCTCTCCCTTTATCTCCTTCTCCCACCTGCTCTTCCCTTCTCTCTCTTCTCCCACCTGCTCTCCCTTTCTCTCCTTCTCCCACCTGCTCTCCTTTCTCTCCTTCTCCCACTGTTCTCCCTGTCTCTCCTTCTCCCACCTGCTCTCCCTTTCTCTCCTTCTCCCACCTGCTTTCCCTTTCTCTCTTCTCCCACCTGCTTTCCCTTCTCTCCTTCTCCCACCTCCTTTCCTTTTCTCTCCTTCTCCCACCCGCTCTCCATTTCTCTCCTTCTCCCACCTGCTCTCCCTTTCTCTCCTTCTCCCACCTGCTCTCCCTTTCTCTCCTTCTCCCACCTGCTTTCCCTTTCTCTCCTTCACCCACCTCCTCTCCTTTTCTCTCCTTCTCCCACCTGCTCTCCATTTCTCTCCTTCTCCCACCTGCTCTCCATTTCTCTCCTTCTCCCACCTGCTCTCCCTTTCTCTCCTTCTCCCACCTGCTCTCCATTTCTCTCCTTCTCCCACCTGCCCTCACTTTCTCTCCTTCTCCCATCTGCTCTCCCTTTCTCTCCTTCTCCCACCTGCTCTCTCTTTCTCTCCGTCTCCCACCTGCTCTCCCTTTCTCTCCTTCTCCCACCTGCTCTCCATTTCTCTCCTTCTCCCACCTGCCCTCACTTTCTCTCCTTCTCCCACCTGCTCTCCCTTTCTCTCCTTCTCCCACCTGCTCTCCCTTTCTCTCCGTCTCCCACCTGCTCTCCCTTTCTCTCCTTCTCCCACCTGCTCTCCATTTCTCTCCTTCTCCCACCCGCTCTCCATTTCTCTCCTTCTCCCACCTGCTCTCCATTTCTCTCCTCCAATCCGCTCTCCATTTCTCTCCTTCTCTCACCCGCTCTCCCTTTCTCTCCTTCTCCCACCCGCTCTCCATTTCTCTCCTTTTCTCACCCGCTCTCCATTTCTCTCCTCCCACCTGCTCTCACTTTCTCTCCTTCTCCCACCCGCTCTCCATTTCTCTCCTTCTCCCACCTGCTCTCACTTTCTCTGCTTTTCCCACCTGCTCTCCGTTTCTCTCCTTCTCCCACCTGCTCTCCCTTTCTCTCCTTCTCCCACCTGCTCTCCCTTTCTCTCCTTCTCCCACCTGCTCTCCCTTTCTCTCCTTCTCCCACCTGCTCTCCCTTTCTCTCCTTCTCCCACCTGCTCTCCCTTTCTCTCCTTCTCCCACCTCCTCTCCTTTTCTCTCCTTCTCCCACCCGCTCTCCGTTTATCTCCTTCTCCCACCTGCTCTCCCTTTCTCTCCGTCTCCAACCTGCTCTCCCTTTCTCTCCTTCTCCCACCTGCTCTCCCTTTCTCTCCTTCTCCCACCTGTTCTCCCTTTCTCTCCTTCTCCCACCTGCTCTCCATTTCTCTCCTTCTCCCACCTGCTTTCCCTTTCTCTCCTTCTCCCACCTCCTTTCCTTTTCTCTCCTTCTCCCACCCGCTCTCCATTTCTCTCCTTCTCCCACCTGCTCTCCCTTTCTCTCCTTCTCCCACCTGCTCTCCCTTTCTCTCCTTCTCCCACCTGCTTTCCCTTTCTCTCCTTCTCCCACCTCCTCTCCTTTTCTCTCCTTCTCCCACCTGCTCTCCATTTCTCTCCTTCTCCCACCTGCTCTCCCTTTCTCTCCTTCTCCCACCTGCTCTCCATTTCTCTCCTTCTCCCACCTGCCCTCACTTTCTCTCCTTCTCCCACCTGCTCTCCCTTTCTCTCCTTCTCCCACCTGCTCTCCCTTTCTCTCCGTCTCCCACCTGCTCTCCCTTTCTCTCCTTCTCCCACCTGCTCTCCATTTCTTTCTTTCTCCCACCCGCTCTCCATTTCTCTCCTTCTCCCACCTGCTCTCCATTTCTCTCCTCCAATCCGCTCTCCATTTCTCTCCTTCTCTCACCCGCTCTCCCTTTCTCTCCTTCTCCCACCTGCTCTCCCTTTCTCTCCTTCTCCCACCTGCTCTCCATTTCTCTCCTTCTCCCACCTGCTCTCCATTTCTCTCCTTCTCCCACCTGCTCTCCCTTTCTTTCCTTCTCCCACCTGCTCTCTGTTTCTCTCCTTCTCCCACCTGCTCTCCCTTTCTCTCCTTCTCCCACCTGCTCTCCCTTTCTCTCCTTCTCCCACCTGCTCTCCATTTCTCTCCTTCTCCCACCTGCTCTCCATTTCTCTACTTCTCCCACCCGCTCTCCCTTTCTTTCCTTCTCCCACCTGCTCTCCCTTTCTCTCCTTCTCCCACCTGCTCTCCCTTTCTCTCCTTCTCCCACCTCCTCTCCCTTTCTTTCCTTCTCCCACCTGCTCTCTCTTTCTCTCCTTCTCCCACCTGCTCTCCCTTTCTCTCCTTCTCCCACCTGCTCTCTCTTTCTCTCCTTCTCCCACCTTCTCTCCCTTTCTCTCCTTCTCCCACCTGCTCTCCCTTTCTCTCCTTCTCCCACCTGCTCTCCCTTTCTTTCCTTCTCCCACCTGCTCTCTCTTTCTCTCCTTCTCCCACCTGCTCTCCGTTTCTCTCCTTCTCCCACCTGCTCTCCCTTTCTTTCCTTCTCCCACCTGCTCTCCCTTTCTCTCCTTCTCCCACCTGCTCTTCCTTTCTCTCCTTCTCCCACCTGCTCTCCATTTCTCTCCTTCTCCCACCTGCTCTCCATTTCTCTCCTTCTCCCACCTGCTCTCCCTTTCTCTCCTTCTCCCGCCTGCACTCCATTTCTCTCCTTCTCCCACCTGCCCTCACTTTCTCTCCTTCTCCCACCTGCTCTCCCTTTCTCTCCTTCTCCCACCTGCTCTCCCTTTCTCTCCGTCTCCCACCTGCTCTCCATTTCTCTCCTTCTCCCACCCGCTCTCCATTTCTCTCCTTCTCCCACCTGCTCTCCATTTCTCTCCTCCAATCCGCTCTCCATTTCTCTCCTTCTCTCACCCGCTCTCCCTTTCTCTCCTTCTCCCACCTGCTCTCCCTTTCTCTCCTTCTCCCACCTGCTCTCCATTTCTCTCCTTCTCCCACCTGCTCTCCATTTCTCTCCTTCTCCCACCTGCTCTCCCTTTCTTTCCTTCTCCCACCTGCTCTCTGTTTCTCTCCTTCTCCCACCTGCTCTCCCTTTCTCTCCTTCTCCCACCTGCTCTCCCTTTCTCTCCTTCTCCCACCTGCTCTCCATTTCTCTCCTTCTCCCACCTGCTCTCCATTTCTCTACTTCTCCCACCTGCTCTCCATTTCTCTCCTTCTCCCACCTCCTCTCCCTTTCTCTCCTTCTCCAACCCGCTCTCCATTTCTCTCCTTCTCTCACCCGCTCTCCATTTCTCTCCTCCCACCTGCTCTCACTTTCTCTCCTTCTCCCACCCGCTCTCCATTTCTCTCCTTCTCCCACCTGCTCTCACTTTCTCTGCTTCTCCCACCTGCTCTCCGTTTCTCTCCTTCTCCCACCTGCTCTCCCTTTCTCTCCTTCTCCCACCTGCTCTCCCTTTCTCTCCTTCTCCCACCTGCTCTTCCTTTCTCTCCTTCTCCCACCTGCTCTCCCTTTCTCTCCTTCTCCCACCTGCTCTCCGTTTCTCTCCTTCTCCCACCTGCTCTCCCTTTCTCTCTTTCTCCCACCTGCTCTCCCTTTCTCTCCGTCTCCCACCTGCTCTCCCTTTCTCTCCTTCTCCCACCTGCTCTCCCTTTCTCTCCTTCTCCCACCTGCTCTCCCTTTCTCTCCTTCTCCCACCTCCTCTCCTTTTCTCTCCTTCTCCCACCCGCTCTCCGTTTATCTCCTTCCCCACCTGCTCTCCCTTTCTCTCCGTCTCCCACCTGCTCTCTCTTTCTCTCCTTCTCCCACCTGCTCTCCCTTTCTCTCCTTCTCCCACCTGTTCTCCCTTTCTCTCCTTCTCCCACCTGCTCTCCCTTTCTCTCCTTCTCCCACCTGCTTTCCCTTTCTCTCCTTCTCCCACCTCCTTTCCTTTTCTCTCCTTCTCCCACCCGCTCTCCATTTCTCTCCTTCTCCCACCTGCTCTCCCTTTCTCTCCTTCTCCCACCTGCTCTCCCTTTCTCTCCTTCTCCCACCTGCTTTCCCTTTCTCTCCTTCTCCCACCTCCTCTCCTTTTCTCTCCTTCTCCCACCTGCTCTCCATTTTTTCTCCTTCTCCCACCTGCTCTCCATTTCTCTCCTTCTCCCACCTGCTCTCCCTTTCTCTCCTTCTCCCACCTGCTCTCCATTTCTCTCCTTCTCCCACCTGCCCTCACTTTCTCTCCTTCTCCCACCTGCTCTCCCTTTCTCTCCTTCTCCCACCTGCTCTCCCTTTCTCTCCGTCTCCCACCTGCTCTCCCTTTCTCTCCTTCTCCCACCTGCTCTCCATTTCTCTCTTTCTCCCACCCGCTCTCCATTTCTCTCCTTCTCCCACCTGCTCTCCATTTCTCTCCTCCAATCCGCTCTCCATTTCTCTCCTTCTCTCACCCGCTCTCCCTTTCTCTCCTTCTCCCACCTGCTCTCCCTTTCTCTCCTTCTCCCACCTGCTCTCCATTTCTCTCCTTCTCCCACCTGCTCTCCATTTCTCTCCTTCTCCCACCTGCTCTCCCTTTCTTTCCTTCTCCCACCTGCTCTCTGTTTCTCTCCTTCTCCCACCTGCTCTCCCTTTCTCTCCTTCTCCCACCTGCTCTCCCTTTCTCTCCTTCTCCCACCTGCTCTCCATTTCTCTCCTTCTCCCACCTGCTCTCCATTTCTCTACTTCTCCCACCCGCTCTCCATTTCTCTCCTTCTCTCACCCGCTCTCCCTTTCTTTCCTTCTCCCACCTGCTCTCCCTTTCTCTCCTTCTCCCACCTGCTCTCCCTTTCTCTCCTTCTCCCACCTCCTCTCCCTTTCTTTCCTTCTCCCACCTGCTCTCTCTTTCTCTCCTTCTCCCACCTGCTCTCCCTTTCTCTCCTTCTCCCACCTGCTCTCTCTTTCTCTCCTTCTCCCACCTTCTCTCCCTTTCTCTCCTTCTCCCACCTGCTCTCCCTTTCTCTCCTTCTCCCACCTGCTCTCCCTTTCTTTCCTTCTCCCACCTGCTCTCTCTTTCTCTCCTTCTCCCACCTGCTCTCCGTTTCTCTCCTTCTCCCACCTGCTCTCCCTTTCTTTCCTTCTCCCACCTGCTCTCCCTTTCTCTCCTTCTCCCACCTGCTCTTCCTTTCTCTCCTTCTCCCACCTGCTCTCCATTTCTCTCCTTCTCCCACCTGCTCTCCATTTCTCTCCTTCTCCCACCTGCTCTCCCTTTCTCTCCTTCTCCCGCCTGCTCTCCATTTCTCTCCTTCTCCCACCTGCCCTCACTTTCTCTCCTTCTCCCACCTGCTCTCCCTTTCTCTCCTTCTCCCACCTGCTCTCCCTTTCTCTCCGTCTCCCACCTGCTCTCCATTTCTCTCCTTCTCCCACCCGCTCTCCATTTCTCTCCTTCTCCCACCTGCTCTCCATTTCTCTCCTCCAATCCGCTCTCCATTTCTCTCCTTCTCTCACCCGCTCTCCATTTCTCTCCTTCTCCCACCTCCTCTCCCTTTCTCTCCTTCTCCCACCTGCTCTCCATTTCTCTCCTTCTCCCACCTGCTCTCCATTTCTCTCCTTCTCCCACCTGCTCTCCCTTTCTTTCCTTCTCCCACCTGCTCTCTGTTTCTCTCCTTCTCCCACCTGCTCTCCCTTTCTCTCCTTCTCCCACCTGCTCTCCCTTTCTCTCCTTCTCCCACCTGCTCTCCATTTCTCTACTTCTCCCACCTGCTCTCCATTTCTCTCCTTCTCCCACCTCCTCTCCCTTTCTCTCCTTCTCCCACCCGCTCTCCATTTCTCTCCTTCTCTCACCCGCTCTCCATTTCTCTCCTCCCACCTGCTCTCACTTTCTCTGCTTCTCCCACCTGCTCTCCGTTTCTCTCCTTCTCCCACCTGCTCTCCCTTTCTCTCCTTCTCCCACCTGCTCTCCCTTTCTCTCCTTCTCCCACCTGCTCTTCCTTTCTCTCCTTCTCCCACCTGCTCTCCCTTTCTCTCCTTCTCCCACCTGCTCTCCGTTTCTCTCCTTCTCCCACCTGCTCTCCCTTTCTCTCTTTCTCCCACCTGCTCTCCCTTTCTCTCCGTCTCCCACCTGCTCTCCCTTTCTCTCCTTCTCCCACCTGCTCTCCCTTTCTCTCCTTCTCCCACCTGCTCTCCCTTTCTCTCCTTCTCCCACCTGCTCTCCCTTTCTCTCCTTCTCCCACCTCCTCTCCTTTTCTCTCCTTCTCCCACCCGCTCTCCGTTTCTCTCCTTCTCCCACCTGCTCTCCCTTTCTCTCCGTCTCCCACCTGCTCTCCCTTTCTCTCCTTCTCCCACCTGCTCTCCCTTTCTCTCTTTCTCCCACCTGCTCTCCCTTTCTCTCCGTCTCCCACTTGCTCTCCCTTTCTCTCCTTCTCCCACCTGCTCTCCCTTTCTCTCCTTCTCCCACCTGCTTTCCCTTTCTCTCCTTCTCCCACCTCCTCTCCTTTTCTCTCCTTCTCCCACCTCCTCTCCTTTTCTCTCCTTCTCCCACCCGCTCTCCATTTCTCTCCTTCTCCCACCTGCTCTCCCTTTCTCTCCGTCTCCCACCTGCTCTCCCTTTCTCTCCTTCTCCCACCCGCTCTCCATTTCTTTCCTTCTCCCACCTGCTCTCCCTTTCTCTCCGTCTCTCACCTGCTCTCCCTTTCTCTCCTTCTCCCACCTGCTCTCTCTTTCTCTCCTTCTCCTCACTGCTAGTCATATATCTTCTAATCCAGGACCCCCACAGCTGTTACCCCCCATCAATTCAATCACCTATCACTTCCAACCTACTAGAAACTACCGCAACTTTTCCAACATAAAAGCAATTCACTTGACCCTCCTGCTCCATAGCTCCTCTGCCTTCTACATGACCCTATACTCCTCCTCTTGGACCTGCCCTCAGCCTTTGACACTGTAGACCACTCCCTCCTGTTGCAGATCCTCTCTTCCCTCTGGATCACAGACCTCACCCTCTCCTGGATCTCCTCATACCTCGGTAACTGCACTTTTAGTGTCTCCCACCATCTCATCATCCCGCAATCTCTCTGTCGTGTAGCTCAAGGCTCTCTTCTGGGACCTCTACTCTTCTAGATCTATACCTCTGGCCTGAGACAATCCCCCTGACTTTCAGTACCACGTATACGCTGATGACCCTCAGATCTACCTCTCTGGTCCAGATGTCACCTCTCTTCTGTCCAGAATCCTGGAGTGTCTATCAGCCATATCCTCCTTCTTCTCTTGTTTTCTAAAACTCATTTCGAACAAAACCAAACTCAGCATCACTGAGGCCATCTGGTCAAAGAGCTGATACCATGCTACGTCTGCTGCAGGCCCAAATGATGAGAGCACGATACCGCTGTTATCAGTGCACCCTCTGAGCGCCTGCACCAGGGACAGCGCGGTGGAGGGATCCTTTAATGGTTCCTTTAATGGTCTTAGATCTTAAAGTGACAGTTATCCTTACTGTATCCATCAGAGTAGAGATTAACGATAGGAGAGAAGGGACGGCCGCTGAACTCCTCGCCTTGATCTAACAACGCGTGCTTCACCGCTTCATAGCCACAGACGACCACCATCGGATCCGTCAACTTCCAGATGGTGAACACCGGACCGTACTTCTTGTGAAGCTTCAGATGACACAAAAGAAGAGTTTAGAGAAGGCAAGAAAACAAAAAATGATCAAGCCTGCCCCCGGATGGGTCAGAAAAAGGGTCGGAGGACTGGGAGTTATTACTGATGAACAGCACAGTGGAGGAGCATGTGTGGATGGTCTGATTCAGACAGTACTATAGGGCGGTATTATCGTATACAGCTCACATATGTGGCTCTCTGTGGTCTGGGCACTGTGTGGCTCTCTTTATAGAGACAGCTATAGTCAGTACGCAGTTCTCCCGTCTGTGACATCTCCACCTGTAATCAGGCCCTGGTATGTACATTATATAGGTGATACTGTGGCGGAGGTATGTACATTATATAGGTGATGCTGTGGTGGAGGTATGTGCATTATATAGGTGATGCTGTGACAGACGTATGTACATTATATAGGTGCTACTGTGACGGAGGTATGTACATTATATAGGTGCTACTGTGACTGAGGTATGTGCATTATATAGGTGATACTGTGACTGAGGTATGTGCATTATATAGGTGATACTGTGGCGGAGGTATGTACATTATATAGGTGATGCTGTGGCGAAGGTATGTACATTATATAGGTGACACTGTGACTGAGGTATGTGCATTATATAGGTGATGCTGTGGCGGAGGTATGTACATTATATAGGTGATGCTGTGGCGGAGGTATGTACATTATATAGGTGATGCTGTGACTGAGGTATGTACATTATACAGGTGATACTGTGACTGAGGTATGTACATTATATAGGTGATACTGTGGCGGAGGTATGTACATTATATAGGTGATACTGTGACTGAGGTATGTACATTATATAGGTGATACTGTGGCGGAGGTATGTACATTGTATAGGTGATACTGTGACTGAGGTACTGTATGTACATTATATAGGTGATACTGTGACTGAGGTATGTACATTATATAGGTGATACTGTGACCGAGGTATGTACATTATATAGGTGATACTGTGACTGAGGTATGTACATTATATAGGTGATGCTGTGGCGGAGGTATGTACATTATATAGGTGATGCTGTGACTGAGGTATGTACATTATATAGGTGATGCTGTGGCGGAGGTATGTACATTATATAGGTGATGCTGTGGCGGAGGTATGTACATTATATAGGTGATGCTGTGACTGAGGTATGTACATTATATAGGTGATACTGTGGCGGAGGTATGTACATTATATAGGTGATACTGTGGCGGAGGTATGTACATTATATAGGTGATACTGTGGCGGAGGTATGTACATTATATAGGTGATACTTGACTGAGGTATGTACATTATATAGGTGATACTGTGGCGGAGGTATGTACATTATATAGGTGATACTGTGGTGGAGGTATGTACATTATATAGGTGATACTTGACTGAGGTATGTACATTATATAGGTGATACTGTGACTGAGGTATGTACATTATATAGGTGATACTGTGGCGGAGGTATGTACATTATATAGGTGATACTGTGACTGAGGTATGTACATTATATAGGTGATACTGTGGCGGAGGTATGTACATTGTATAGGTGATACTGTGGCGGAGGTATGTACATTATATAGGTGATACTGTGACTGAGGTATGTACATTATATAGGTGATACTGTGGCGGAGGTATGTACATTATATAGGTGATACTGTGGTGGAGGTATGTACATTATATAGGTGATACTTGACTGAGGTATGTACATTATATAGGTGATACTGTGACTGAGGTATGTACATTATATAGGTGATACTGTGACTGAGGTATGTACATTATATAGGTGACACTGTGACTGAGGTATGTACATTATATAGGTGACACTGTGACGGAGGTATGTACATTATATAAGTGATACTGTACATTATGTAGATGATATTACCAGCAGTCACAGTAATCACCTCTATAATGTACATACAGCAGTCTATATACATTATAAAGGTTATACTGTGTCTTCTGTATATACATTATGTAGATGATACTGTGACGGCTGTATATACATTGTATAGGGCATACGGTGATTGCTAGCCATATACCTCACATAAAGTAGTCATAGTGTCACCTATATAATGTATATATAGCAGTGTCTCCTATGTAATGTATATTGAGAACTCAGAATGTGATATATATTCAACAGCTGGAGTGTCTCCTATACGATATATACACATATAGTGTATACATGCAGATGTGACCGCTGGGACCCCATGATCCCGAGGACCTGAGCTCTGTAGACCCATGTAACTGGAGCTGGGGTTGATCATACACATGGCGGCGCCATTCTCATGGGGATCTTCAGATAACTCCTTACAGAGAGCGGTGAATGCAAGATTCACTGATCGGGGGTGAGGGGCGGTATAGTAGGTGGGCTGTGGGGTTTGTGTACTCGGGCTGCTATTGGTCCCAGTCTGGCCCTGATGTCAGGGGTGCACAAACTTAATTGTAATAATTGAATTGTCCCAATGTCACATACCTCTGGGAAGTATTTACAGAGAGCACTGACATATTTAGGAGTCCCCAGAAATGGCAGTGGAGCAGATCCAGGGGGCAGGAGCTGATATTTGTTCTGATTTCTCCAGGGGAGAAGGAAGAGGAAGGTGAGGACGGAGATGAAGATGGACAACACCAAGAAGATGACCATGGTCCTGCGAGTGATCAAACGGAAGAATATCAAATATCACACCACTCTGCAACATTGTATCCACTAAACGGAGCATCCCCCTCCCCCCACCATCTACACACAGATACATGGTGATACAGTTGTGCTTAAAAGTTTACACACCCCGGCAGACTTTTTGCTTTATTGCCCTTTTTGTCAGAGAATATGAATGATAACACACAATCTTTTTTCCGCTCATGGTTAGTGGTCGGGTGAAGCCATTTATTGTCATTTATTGTGTTTTCTCTTTTTAAATCATAAAAACCACAAACATTCAAATGACCCTGATGAAAAGTTCTCACACCCCTGTGATTGTGGCCTGATAACAAGCACAGACATTGATACAAATGGGTGTGAATGGCTAATAAAGGTGACATCCTCGCCTGTGACCTGTCTGCTTGTAATCAGTGTGTGCATAAAAGCTGAGTGAGTTTCTGGGGTCCAGACAGACTCTGGCATCTTTCCTCCAGACACTGACGTTTCTGGATTGTGAGTCATGGGGAAAGCAAAAGAATTGTCAAAGGATCTACAGGAAAAGATAGTTGAACTGTATAAAACAGGAAAGGGATACAAAAAGATATCCAAGGAATTGATAATGCCAGTCATCAGTGTTCAAACTGTGATTAACAAATGGAAAATCAGGGGCTCTGTAAAAACCAAACCACGATCAGGTAGACCAACAAAAATATCAGCCACAACTGCCAGAAAGATTGTCCAGGACGCAAAGAAAAACCCACAAATAACATCAGCTGAAATCCAGGAGTCACTGACAACTAGCGGTGCAGCTGCTTCAAGATGCCCAATAAGGAGGCACTTGGAGAAAAATGGGCTGCATGGTCGAGTCGCCAGAAGAAAGCCATTACTACGCAAATGCCATGAAGTATCTCACCTACAATACGCCAAACAGCCCAGAGACAAGCCTCCAAACAGCCAAGAGACAAGCCTCCAAACAGCCCAGAGACAAGCCCCCAAACAGCCCAGAGACATGCCCCCAAACAACCCAGAAACAAGCCCCCAAACACCACAGAGACAAGCCCCCAAACACCACAGAGACAAGCCCCCAAACACCACAGAGACAAGCCCCCAAACAGCCCAGAGACAAGCCTCCAAACAGCCCAGAGACATGCCTCCAAACAGCCCAGAGACAAGCCCCCAAACAGCCCAGAGACAAGCCCCCAAACACCACAGAGACAAGCCCCAAAACAGCCCAGAGACAAGCCCCCAAACAGCCCAAAGACAAGCCCCCAAACACCACAGAGACAAGCCCCCAAACAGCCCAGAGACAAGCCCCCAAACAGCCCAGAGACAAGCCCCCAAACACCACAGAGACAAGCCCCCAAACACCACAGAGACAAGCCCCCAAACACCACAGAGACAAGCCCCCAAACAGAACAGAGACAAGCCCCCAAACAGCCCAGAGACAAGCCCCCAAACAGCCCAGAGACAAGCCCCCAAACAGCCCAGAGACAAGCCCCCAAACAGCCCAGAGACAAGCCCCCAAACAGCACAGAGACAAGCCCCCAAACAGCCCAGAGACAAGCCCCCAAACAGCACAGAGACAAGCCTCCAAACACCACAGAGACAAGCCCCCAAACAGCACAGAGACAAGCCCCCAAACAGCCCGAGGACAAGCCCCCAAACAGCCCAGAGACAAGCCCCCAAACAGCACAGCGACAAGCCCCCAAACAGCACAGAGACAAGCCCCCAAACAGCACAGAGACAAGCCCCCAAACAGCCCAGAGACAAGCCCCCAAACAGCCCAGAGACAAGCCCCCAAACACCACAGAGACAAGCCCCCAAACACCACAGAGACAAGCCCCCAAACACCACAGAGACAAGCCCCCAAACAGCCCAGAGACAAGCCTCCAAACAGCCCGAGGACAAGCCCCCAAACAGCCCAGAGACAAGCCCCCAAACAGCACAGCGACAAGCCCCCAAACAGCACAGAGACAAGCCCCCAAACAGCCCAGAGACAAGCCCCCAAACAGCCCAGAGACAAGCCCCCAAACACCACAGAGACAAGCCCCCAAACACCACAGAGACAAGCCCCCAAACAGCACAGAGACAAGCCCCCAAACAGCCCGAGGACAAGCCCCCAAACAGCCCAGAGACAAGCCCCCAAACAGCACAGCGACAAGCCCCCAAACAGCCCAGAGACAAGCCCCCAAACAGCACAGAGACAAGCCCCCAAACAGCCCAGAGACAAGCCCCCAAACAGCCCAGAGACAAGCCCCCAAACAGCACAGCGACAAGCCTCCAAACTTCTGGAACAAGGTAATCTGGAGTGATTAGACCAAAATCAAACTTTTAACTGCAATCATAAACGTTACATTTGGAGAAGTGTCAACAAGGCCTATGATGAAAGGAACACCATTCCTACTGTAAAGTACGGAGGTGGATCGCTGATGATGTGGGGCTCTGTGAGCTACAAAAGCACAGGAAACTTGGTCAAAATTGAAGGAAAGATGAATGCAGCACGTTATCAACAAATAGTGAAGGCAAATGTGCACTCATCAGCCCAGAAGTTGCGCATGGGACGTACCTGGACGTTCAGACATGACAATGATCTAAAATACAAGGCCAGCTCGACCTGTCATTGGCTACAGCAGAACAAAGGGAAAGTTCTGGAATGGCCATGTCAGTCTCCTGACCTCAATATCATTGAGCCACTATGGGGAGAACTGAAGGCCACAGTTCATGCAAAAAAGCCCAGGAATTTACAGGAACTGGAGGCGCCAAGAAGAATGTGCAGCTTTACCATCTGACCAAGAAGAATGGGCATCTTTACCATCTGACCAAGAAAAATGGGCAGCTTTACCATCTGACCAAGAAGAATGGGCAGCTTTACCATCTGACCAAGAAGAATAGGCAGCTTTACCATCTGACCAAGAAGAATGGGCAGCTTTACCATCTGACCAAGAAAAAAGGGCAGCTTTACCATCTGAGAAAATAATCATCCACAACTACCACAAAAAACTTCAAGCTGTCATTGATATAAGCGGGGGCAAAACACGATTTTAAGAACTGGGGTATGTGAACTTTTCATCAGGGTCATTTGGATGTTTTTAATTGTCATTATGATTTAAAAAGAGAAAACACAGTAGATAACAATAAATGGCTTCACCCAACCACTAACCATGAGCGGAAAAAAGATTGTGTGTTATCATTTATATTCTCTGAAAAAAGGCCAAAAAAGCAAGAAATCTGCAGGGCTGTGTAAACTTTTGAGCACAACTGTATATCCTGCAGATTATTAGTCCACTGACCTATACACATCTGCAGTGTGAGGTTGGCAGTTGCATTCAAATGTCTGAATTTTGGGAAAGTTGTTTTGCATTTTTAAAAATCAATTATTCCCCTTTCACAAAAAGAATTGCACAAGAAACGCAAATCCTCTGCAGTCCCTCCATCGAGCACATTGCTCTGACTGACATTGATTTCAATTTTCCTATAATAAAATAAAAATATTGTCCTGCCTTGCTGATGCTTTCCAGTTTATTTTGCATGAAGAATAAAAAAAATGTGCAATTGAAAGAACTGCTGGCCGCACCATGTCGCTCATCGCTCACACATTGTCCGGCACTGCTGCTGGACCTCCGCTCCTTTCTCTCTCTCCAAAGAAATGAATCTCTGTTGGCCACACTCTACTACACTCATCTTCTTTGGTTAAACAACACTTTACTGTCTGGAGTACGGTATTTGTTTAATGCTTTATGGCTTTCTCTTCCTATTTTTATTGCTGAGTTGTGCTCTCTGACATTTTCTCACTTCTCCAGAATTACACTAAATGGTTGCTGCATTTCCTGCCCCGGCTTTTATACAAGCTATGATACACTATGCCATTTCATATGATGGTTCTATTAAGAAGGAGGCTCAGCCGTTGTGCCTGAGGTCACGTCAACCTTTTGTAGCTGATTAAATCTTTTGCAATATGTAAAAAGTCAAAAGACGTTAATGTATTTTTGCTAAAAGGCACCAAAAGGAACAGAATGTGCATAATACTTACAGTCAACAAAACACAAATCCTTACTATGGGAACGTTAAATACTCATTAGACTTCAAAAGGTGACATTTTATTTTTTAAAAGATGCCTGTAACCCCTGACTGGGATACTGTCCCAATTATGTCGATATATGGCCCACAAATCCAGAAGATGCTCGATGTGAGAACCAGAGATCCAAGCCAGAGCTCTTTCACTGTCTCCGGTACGTGTTTGGTCCGTTTCCTCATGTACCAGAGACACGGGCACACGTGGACCCATTAAAATCAATGGGTCTGCGCTCACGTGCGTATTCTGCCATGAACCGTGTGTACGTGTGGAGCATACGTGTGTCTGTGTGCTCCACACGTAGACATGTCCATTTTTATCCGGCATCACGGGTGTCACACGGAACACAAACGGACCACACAGAGCTGTTCCGTGTGACACACACTCGAGAAAACACACGTGTCTGTAAAAAAAATAACAAAACTTTACTCACCTTCTCCAGCCCTGCTGTCTCTGCTGCTGCTGTCACTTGCTTCTGACCCCCGCTCATTATGCTCATTGCATATTCACTCCACTGCGGGCCGGAAGCAGCAGCAGCAGGGAGTCGGCAGGACCGGAGACCGATGATCAGCACCACGGACAGCTACGCCAGGGACAGGTGAGCAGAAAGTTCCCGTTCTCCGTGTGTTATCACGGATAACATACGGAGAACACACGTGTGCCATAAAAACGGCACACGGAGGACAATACGCACTTTTGACACGTCCGTGAAAAACGTACGTGATTTTCACGAACGTGTGAAAGAGGCCTTAGGGATATTTATAACTGTCATACTTCAGTTTTGGGACTCAATCTGGTGACCTCTTGCTCCGCGGTGGGTTTCCAGTGTCCTTTTCTTCTCGTCCTAATGCTGATGGTTCTTATTACCTTTTTTTTCTTCATTTCTGGGCTTTATCATTCAGGTGTTTTCCATTGTCCTGTGTTGGTTTGTCCCATCACAGCCTGGGTGGGAATATATATGTTCTCCCTTCACTGCATTTCCTTGCTAGCTATATTTCCATGAGAACTTGTTCCTGGGATCTCCAGCTCTTCATGTTTGGGATTTTTCTTGAACGTAAACAAGGTCCGAGGTGGTGCTGTTAGCTAGGGTCTGTAGTCTGTACAGGGACCAAGTTACAGTGGCCGCACCATCCCCTTTTCCATTTTCTGCTTGTGTGTGAGTGTTATATGTTCATAACAACAATAATCCAAGAATTTCTGCTTGATAATTTACAACAATTTACCCCTTGTACCCTGCCCCACATCGGAGCAGCAAACGCTGGGAAGTGTTGACTCTGCCGGTGAGGTGAGGCAGGTGAGGCAGCCTGATTACCAGTAAGGAGAAGAAGCACCGCTTGAGGGTTGCGCACCGCTTGAGGGTTGCACCTCTTGCTGGTCAGTTCACTTTCCCCACATGAGAAGTTGATGACGGTGTGAGACAGTTCCTTGTTGATGTGTTCCAGGATTACAACCTGCACACTGCAATAGATTGCTCCTGCAGCAATGTGTAAAATAATTTCCATACCTGAGATGCCACACCTAAGACTCGCCATCACCTTCACCACCACAGTTTTAAGGCACTTTTCAGCCTCCTAACACCAACCAGTCGCAACCTCATCTGCTCCCAAGCTTCCTGCAAAACATTCAGAAATTCCTCAAGAACATTTGGCTGGACATTGGCCTTGTTCTCCTGTGCCGACTGCACCACCCTTTACGTCTGATGAAATCACCTCCTCAGCACCCGATTTTGTTCCATATCATCAGCAACATTATCTGAGAATCGACCCACAGTGACCTCTACGTGGAAAATAACCAGAGCTCTTTTTCACCCCATGATTCTTCTGAAGATATTTGCCCTGGATCAGAGGGCCATCACTTCCAGTGCCCCCATCACCAGTCTCTCTGGATTTCTGCCCCTGTCACCAGTCTCTCTGGATTTCTGCCCCTATCACCAGTCTCTCTGGACCTCTGCGTCTATCACCAGGCTCTCTGGATCTCCGCCCCTATCCCCAGACTCTCTGGATCTTCGCCCCTATCCCAAGGCTCTCTGGATCTCTGCCCCTATCACCAGGCTCTCTGGATCTCTGCCCCTATCACCAGGCTCTCTGATCTCTGCCCCTGTCACCAGGCTTTCTGGATTTCTGCCCCTATCACTAGTCTCTCTGGATCTCTGCGCCTATCAGCCTATCACCAGTCTCTCTGGATCTCTGCCCCTATCACCAGTCTCTCTGGATCTCTGCGCCTATCACCAGGCTCTCTGAATCTCCGCCCCTATCCCCAGGCTCTCTGGATCTCCACCCCTATCAGCAGGCTCTCTGGATCTCTGCCCCTATCAGCAGGCTGTCTGGATCTCTGCCCCTGTCACCAGTCTCTCTGATCTCTGCCCCTGTCACCAGGCTTTCTGGATTTCTGCCCCTATCACCAGTCTCTCTGGATCTCTGCGTCTATCACCAGGCTCTCTGGATCTCCGCCCCTATCCCCAGGCTCTCTGGATCTCCGCCCCTATCCCCAGGCTCTCTGGATTTCTGCCCCTATCACCAGGCTCTCTGGATCTCTGCCCCTATCAGCAGGCTCTCTGGATCTCTGCCTCCATCACCAGGCTCTCTGATCTCTGCCCCTGTCACCAGGCTTTCTGGATTTCTGCCCCTATCACTAGTCTCTCTGGATCTCTGTGCCTATCAGCCTATCACCAGTCTCTCTGGATCTCTGCCCCTATCACCAGTCTCTCTGGATCTCTGTGCCTATCACCAGGCTCTCTGGATCTCCGCCCCTATCCCCAGGCTCTCTTGATCTCCGCCCCTATCAGCAGGCTCTCTGGATCTCTGCCCCTATCAGCAGGCTGTCTGGATCTCTGCCCCTGTCACCAGTCTCTCTGATCTCTGCCCCTGTCACCAGGCTTTCTGGATTTCTGCCCCTATCACCAGGCTCTCTGGATCTCTGCCCCTATCACCAGGCTCTCTAGATCTCTGCACCTATCACCAGGCTCTCTTGATCTCTTCCCCTATCACCAGGCTCTCTGGATCTCTGCCTCTATCACCAGGCTCTCTGGATCTCTGCCCCTATCACCAGGCTCTCTGGATTTCTGAGCCTATCCCCAGGCTCTCTGGATCTCTGCCCCTATCACCAGGCTCTCTGGATCTCTGCCCCTATCACCAGGCTCTCTGGATCTCTGCCCCTATCACCAGGCTCTCTGGATCTCTGCCCCTATCACCAGGCTCTCTTGATCTGTGCCCCTATCACCAGGCTCTCTGGATCTCTGCCCCTATCACCAGGCTCTCTGGATCTCTGGATCTCTGCCCCTATCACCAGGCTCTCTGGATCTCTGCCCCTATCACCAGGCACTCTGGATCTCTGCCCCTATCACCAGGCTCTCTGGATCTCTGCCCCTATCACCAGGCTCTCTGGATCTCTGCCCCTATCACCAGGCTCTCTGGATCTCTGCCCCTATCACCAGGCTCTCTGGATCTCTGCCCCTATCACCAGGCTCTCTGGATCTCTGCCCCTATCACCAGGCTCTCTGGATCTCTGCCCCTATCCCCAGGCTCTCTGGATCTCTGTGCCTATCACCAGGCTCTCTGAATCTCTGCACCTATCACCAGGCTCTCTGGATCTCTGCCCCTATCACCAGTCTCTCTGATCTCTGCCCCTGTCACCAGGCTGTCTGGATCTCTGTGCCTATCACCAGGCTCTCTGGATCTCTGCACCTATCACCAGGCTCTCTGGATCTCTGCCCCTATCACCAGTCCCTCTGATCTCTGCCCCTATCACCAGGCTGTCTGGATCTCTGCGCCTATCACCAGGCTCTCTGGATCTCTGCCCCTATCACCAGTCTCTCTGATCTCTGCCCCTATCACCAGGCTCTCTGGATCTCTGCACCTATCACCAGGCTCTCTGGATCTCTGCCCCTATCACCAGTCTCTCTGATCTCTGCCCCTATCACCAGGCTCTCTGGATCTCTGCACCTATCACCAGGCTCTCTGTATCTCTGCCCCTATCACCAGTCTCTCTGATCTCTGCCCCTATCACCAGGCTCTCTGGATCTCTGCACCTATCCCCAGGCTCTCTGGATCTCTGCCCCTATCACCAGTCTCTCTGATCTCTGCCTCTATCACCAGGCTCTCTGGATCTCTGCCCCTATCACCAGGCTCTCTGTATCTCTGCCCCTATCACCAGTCTCTCTGATCTCTGCCCCTATCACCAGGCTCTCTGGATCTCTGCCCCTATCACCAGGCTCTCTGGATCTCTGCCCCTATCACCAGTCTCTCTGATCTCTGCCCCTATCACCAGGCTCTCTGGATTTCTGAGCCTATCCCCAGGCTCTCTGGATCTCTGCCCCTATCACCAGTCTCTCTGATCTCTGCCCCTATCACCAGTCTCTCTGATCTCTGCCCCTGTCACCAGGCTGTCTGGATCTCTGTGCCTATCACCAGGCTCTCTGGATCTCTGCACCTATCACCAGGCTCTCTGGATCTCTGCCCCTATCACCAGTCCCTCTGATCTCTGCCCCTATCACCAGGCTGTCTGGATCTCTGCCCCTATCACCAGGCTCTCTGGATCCCTGCCCCTATCACCAGTCTCTCTGATCTCTGCCCCTATCACCAGGCTCTCTGAATCTCTGCACCTATCACCAGGCTCTCTGGATCTCTGCCCCTATCACCAGTCTCTCTGATCTCTGCCCCTATCACCAGGCTCTCTGGATCTCTGCCCCTATCACCAGGCTCTCTGGATCTCTGCACCTATCACCAGGCTCTCTGGATCTCTGCCCCTATCACCAGGCTCTCTGATCTCTGCCCCTATCACCAGGCTCTCTGGATCTCTGCCCCTATCACCAGTCTCTCTGATCTCTGCCCCTATCACCAGGCTCTCTGGATCTCTGCCCCTATCACCAGGCTCTCTGGATCTCTGCCCCTATCACCAGTCTCTCTGATCTCTGCCCCTATCACCAGGCTCTCTGGATCTCTGCCCCTATCACCAGGCTCTCTGGATCTCTGCCCCTATCACCAGGCTCTCTGGATCTCTGCCCCTATCACCAGGCTCTCTGGATCTCTGCCCCTATCACCAGGCTCTCTGGATCTCTGCCCCTATCACCAGGCTCTCTGAATCTCTGCACCTATCACCAGGCTCTCTGGATCTCTGCCCCTATCACCAGGCTCTCTGGATCTCTGCCCCTATCACCAGTCTCTCTGATCTCTGCCCCTATCACCAGGCTCTCTGGATCTCTGCCCCTATCACCAGTCTCTCTGGATCTCTGCCCCTATCACCAGGCTCTCTGGATCTCTGCCCCTATCACCAGTCTCTCTGATCTCTGCCCCTGTCACCAGGCTCTCTGGATCTCTGCCCCTATCACCAGGCTCTCTGGATCTCTGCCCCTATCACCAGTCTCTCTGATCTCTGCCCCTATCACCAGGCTCTCTGGATCTCTGCCCCTATCACCAGGCTCTCTGGATCTCTGCCCCTATCACCAGTCTCTCTGATCTCTGCCCCTATCCCCAGGCTCTCTGGATCTCTGCCCCTATCACCAGGCTCTCTGGATCTCTGCCCCTATCACCAGTCTCTCTGATCTCTGCCCCTATCACCAGGCTCTCTGGATCTCTGCCCCTATCACCAGTCTCTCTGATCTCTGCCCCTATCACCAGGCTCTCTGGATCTCTGCCCCTATCACCAGTCTCTCTGATCTCTGCCCCTGTCACCAGGCTCTCTGATCTCTGCGCCTATCACAGGGCTCTGAAAGCCATCAGCACAGTTTGGCATTAGAACCTTTTCCTCATCTCCTCCTGCATCATGGCATTCGAGTGCATAAGCTGACTGTTCATACCTTCCAATAAGTAAACTGGAAGAAATTGGTTGGTGTAGTTTGTTCCTTCGCCCACGTGGAGCTATGGGTTGGGAGGACTATGAGACAGAACCAAAACAGGTTTAATTGACGAAATGGAAATTCCACTCAATACAACGAATGGTGGCTGACCAGCTGATCAGAACACAACACTGACTATCGCTGACGGTGTCGATGCCAGAGGCAACATCCTCTGCTGTGACTAATACAAGTGATGGGACAGATTCCAAGATGCCTCCACTTCCTACCCAGACCCCACTGATTTGCTTGCCAGAGGCAAAATAGGCCAAATATGACCTGCATTTATTACTACTATTCTACCAGGACATGTGCTGCTAGAAGCGCCCATGATGATGCCGTTGCTGCTGGCGGTTGCCATGTTTTTTGCCATTTTATGTCTTATTTTATTCTCCAATTATATTGCCAGTGCCGCATTGAGGTTTAGTACACAGTTTGGACACAAACTTTTCATTTGTTCCCCCATTGTTTTATTTCCCCAACCTCTGCCAGAGCAGGAAAGATACTGAATGGACCAGAAATGCTGGACAGGGTCAATGCCGGATGTTCTGCCCATAGTGTCAGTGTAGTGTCTGCAATATGACAATATAACAGGGGGCACAACAGAGTGGCACAAGGAAATGTCTCAATGCACAGATTTTTCTATAAAGCAAATTAATCCTCCTGTCCAAAAAGAAGCCCAAAATAAATGAGCAGCGGGGACTCAGTGCGGTCCCGGGATCTACAATGCCAAAAAAAGCAGCCCATAAGAGACGAGCGGCAGGGGCTCAGTGTGGTCCTGGGATGCACAATGCCAAAAAAAGCAGCCCATAAGACACGAGCGGCGGGGGCTCAGTGTGGCCCGGGATGTACCATGCCAAAAAAATAGCCCATAAGAGGCGAGCGGCGGAAGCTCAGTGCGGTCCTGGGATGCACAATGCCAGAAAAAGGAGCCCATAAGAGACGAGCGGCGGGGGCTCAATGCGGTCCCGGGATGCACAATGCAAAAAAAAGGAGCCCATAAGAGACGAGCGGCGGGAGCTTAGTGTGGTCCCGGGATGCACAATGCCAAAAAAAGGAGCCCATAAGAGACAAGCGGCGGGGGCTCAGTGTGGTCCCGGGATGCACAATGACAGAAAAAGGAGCCCATAAGAGACGAGCGGCGGGGGCTCAGTGCGGTCCTGGGATGCACAATGCCAGAAAAAGGAGCCATAAGAGATGAGCGGCGGGGGCTCAGTGTGGTCCCGGGATGCACAATGCCAGAAAAAGCCGCCCATAAGAGACGAGCGCGGGGGCTCCGTGCGGTCCTGAGATGCACAATGCCAGAAAAAGGAGCCCATAAGAGACGAGCGGCGGGAGCTCAGTGCGGTCCCGGGATGCACAATGCCAGAAAAAGGAGCCCATAAGAGACGAGCGACGGGGGCTCAGTGTGGTCCCGGGATGCACAATGCCAGAAAAAGCAGCCCATAAGAGACGAGCGGCGGGAGCTCAGTGCGGTCCCGTGATGCACAATGCCAAAAAAAAGGAGCCCATAAAAGACGAGCAGAGAGGGCTCAGTGTGGTCCAGGGATGCACAATGCCAGAAAAAGGAGCCCATAAAAGACAAGCGGTGGGGGCTCAGTGTGGTCCCGGGATGCACAATGCCAAAAAAAGGAGCCCATAAGAGACGAGCGGTGGGGGCTCAGTGCGGTCCCGGGATGCACAATGCCAAAAAAGGAGCCCATAAGAGACGAGCGGCGGGGGCTCAGTGCGGTCCCGGGATGCACAATGCCAAAAAAGGAGCCCATAAGAGACGAGCGGCGGGAGCTCAGTGCGGTCCCAGGATGCACAATGCCAAAAAAAGGAGGCCATAAGAGAAGAGCGTTGGGGGCTCAGTGCGGTCCCGGGATGCACAATGCCAGAAAAAGGAGCCCATAAGAGATGAGCGGCGGGGGCTCAGTGCGGTCCCAGGATGCACAATGCCAGAAAAAGGAGCCCATAAGAGACAAACGGTGGGGGCTCAGTGCGGTCCCAGGATGCACAATGCCAGAAAAAGGAGCCCATAAGAGACGAGCGTCGGGGGCTCAGTGCGGTCCCGGGATGCACAATGCCAGAAAAAGGAGCCCATAAGAGACGAGCGTCGGGGGCTCAGTGCGGTCCCGGGATGCACAATGCCAGATTGGAAAAATAAAACAATTGTGCAAAACCTGAAATGCGTGTATAACATTTTCAATTATTTTTTAACAATATTATCCCTTCAGACAAGAAACCATTGCACCCCAGAATGCTGCGCTGCTCGGAGGTCACACAGGGAGGGACTTTAATGTGGACACTTGATAGATTCTACTATTAAGCAGATATATGGAGGATGACATTTTGTTTTTATCTCCTAGAAGCCGCAGCGTCCCCATCACATGCTGTACGGGCTGCCTCATGTGCTTAGATAAATACTGTATTTAGGCCGGATCCCACGATCTTCTGTGTATTTAGTGTCGGTGCCTCGGGCAGCATGAACTGCGCATTATTCTCCCGGGAGGAGGACGGCAGGTGACAGCGCTCAGTGCCACATTCACACCATCAAAATGGAGGCAGAATATTTCTATGGTCTCTTCACCTAGAAAATGTTTGAGGCAGGCACAGACATGACGGGGTTAACAAAGAAGATGTTGTTGTATTGTGACCTCAGCAATTATAGAAGTTACAGCCGCGTGTACAAGACACTCGGTGGAGTGGAGGCTGCTGAGCGCGAACAGTTCCTCATAATTACCTGTATCTATTGAACAACTCAGCTCTGCGGTTACACTGCAATATGGCGTCATGATGGTTACACTGCAACGTGGCGTCATGATGGTTACACTGCAACGTGGCGTCATGATGGTTACACTGCAATATGGCGTCATGATGGTTACACTGCAATATGGCGTCATGATGGTTACACTGCAATATGGCGTCATGATGATTACACTGCAACGTGGCGTCATGATGGTTACACTGCAATATGGCGTCATGATGATTACACTGCAATATGGCGTCATGATGGTTACACTGCAATATGGCGTCATGATGGTTACACTGCAATATGGCGTCATGATGGTTACACTGCAATATGGCGTCATGATGGTTACACTGCAATATGGCGTCATGATGGTTACACTGCAATATGGCGTCATGATGGTTACACTGCAATATGGCGTCATGATGGTTACACTGCAATATGGCGTCATGATGATTACACTGCAACGTGGCGTCATGATGATTACACTGCAATATGGCGTCATGATGGTTACACTGCAACGTGGCGTCATGATGATTACACTGCAATATGGCGTCATGATGGTTACACTGCAATATGGCGTCATGATGGTTACACTGCAATATGGCGTCATGATGGTTACACTGCAATATGGCGTCATGATGGTTACACTGCAATATGGCGTCATGATGATTACACTGCAACGTGGCGTCATGATGATTACACTGCAATATGGCGTCATGATGGTTACACTGCAATATGGCGTCATGATGATTACACTGCAACGTGGCGTCATGATGGTTACACTGCAATATGGCGTCATGATGGTTACACTGCAACGTGGCGTCATGATGGTTACACTGCAACGTGGCGTCATGATGGTTACACTGCAATATGGCGTCATGATGGTTACACTGCAATATGGCGTCATGATGGTTACACTGCAACATGGCGTCATGATGGTTACACTGCAACGTGGCGTCATGATGGTTACACTGCAACGTGGCGTCATGATGGTTACACTATAATACTACCATCTTTTTGTGGCGCCCCTGAGGGTCCAGTTGCCACAGATGTAGTGCACCTCATTCAGAGGTGTGGGGTCCCATCCCTGGTAAGGAGGAGGATGCAGACTATTGCACGCACACACTCCTGATCTAGCTACACTCCATTAGGCCATGGTGAGGGTGAGTTGCTAACTTGGGAGAGCACAGTCCCGGAACCAGTCTGGAGGTGGAGGTGGTTAGTGAGTGGGGACTAGAATAGTGAGAGCAGAACGAAGGAGACATGGAGGAGAGTGGTCCTGAGGGCAGGAGCTCCGGGAGCTCGTCTGAGGGATCGCAAAGCAGTAGGAGGAAAGGAAGAAGGAGTCTTAGAGCCATGTGAAGTGAAAAATCCACTTGTGGGCTCACATCCACAGCCATTGCATCGGTGTGGAGAGACTAGGCCGCAAAGGGGCTTACCCCCTATACTAGTTGAGAACAACCTCTCAGCTAGCAAACCAGAAGCTACGGCAACTTCAAGTACCGAAGCTACATCAACATACATCCAGTGAAAAGATGACCACAGAGGGCCAAGGGATAGGACAAGCAAGCCACCCATAACAGGGTCCCCGGGCACTGGCTCAGGGCTGTGTGTGTGAGGGTGCAGGGCAGGAGGGCGAAGCCAGCGCAGGAAGATGACCGGGAAAGAGCTACAGAAAGGAACATCGGTCTCAGGCCTCCGAATTACCCAGGATCGGCTAGATCCCATCACAGCAGGACTCGGCACTCTAAGGGCAGCCTCTGACCGTCTGTAACAACCTGGAGCTGACAAACCGTGAGTAAAGAATTTGTGACTGCATCCCCCTGTGCTGTCCAGTTATTGCCTGCGCCTGCGGTCCTGCACCTCGCCATTACCTCCTCCATCATACACGATCACCTGCCCTGGGGTTAAGCTCTACCCGTGGAGACCTGAACCACCTCAGCTGCATCACCACCGACCCCTGGGGAAGAACTCTATGGCAGTGGTGGCCCATATCTTGCCGCATACCACGGGTGGTAAATATCTCCCCTAACCAATTTAAAATGACACCGCCAGGGTCACGGAGTCAGACCCTGCCGCCGTGACCTCCCGAACAGAACCGCGGCCCGGTTCCGAGTGCCCCACGGCCCTGGTGGGCGTATCATTTTCTTCTAATACTAATAGTGCTTGTTTGGGCCTTTTATGATCCAATTTTCTTGTTGGTATTACAGCAGGGGATGGTAGAATTGTAATGAAGGACAACGCCCAAACCGGCTCCTGACATTTGTGCATTGTAACGCACTCTCTCTCCGTGGCCTGATTTTAGTTATGTAACATTTCTTTCAGAAATATACCCATTAGAGGAAGGTGTTGGCTTTGGCCAGGAAAGTATCAGCTCATTTCACCAACTCTTATGGTGCAAAGCACGGTCTCCTGGCTTTTCAAATACAGAATGGTCCACCAGAGAGCCACTGAAATGCTGATGCTACGACCCACTGGAATTCAGTGCTGCATGTGCAGGAGCTACTGTATGAGCAGCAATAAACAGGGGCACACTATATCATGCAGCAACTATAAAGGAGTACACGTTGCTTTACACACTGCACATCGTTAACGATATATCGTCGGGGTCATGGTGTTTGTGACGCACATCCGGCGCAGTTAGAGACATCGCAGCATTTGACAGCTAGGAGCGATGACCAACGATCGCAAAAACGTCAAAAATCGTTGATTGTTGACACATCGCTCCTTTTCATAATATCGTTGGTGGTGCACGCCGCTGGTTGTTTCTTCGTTCCTGCGGCAGCACACATCGCTTTGTATGACACCGCAGGAGCGAGGAACATCTCCTCACCTGCGTCCACCGGCAATGAGGAAGGAAGGATGTGGGCGGCATGTTCCGGCCGCTCATCTCCCCGCCCCTCCGCTTCTATTGGACGGCTGCCGTGTGACGTCGCTGTGAAGCCGAATGAACCATCCCCTTAGAAAGGAGGCGGGTCGCCCGCCACAGCGAGCAGCAGGGAAGGTAAGTCCGTGTGACGGGTGTAAGCGATGTTGTGCGCCATGGGCAGTGATTTGCCCGTGACGCAAAACCGACAGGAGCAGGTATGCTCGATATCGATAGCGATATCACAGCGTGTAAAGTGCCCTTTAGGGAGTGGGTTTATTTGGGATATGCTGCTGGCAGCTGATGAGGAACTCATATTGACATGTCACAAAATGTATCAGCAGGGACCAGTGAGGAATCAACAATACTATCTCCCTCACATTTACCCTGGAAAAAAGCACTCACCAGAATGGAAGAGGGACCAGCAACCTGAACTTGTTCACCACCAATTTATGTCTTTTGGGGACCCTCAAGGTCCATGTTACATGCTGCTGTATTTAAAAGAGGAGGTAGAGTAGGATGAGCAGCAGAAGGTGTATGTGGAGGGAGACAGAGTGAAAACAGTCATAAAGGCCCTGGGTATGGCAATCTACCATCACAGTGGGGTGATGAAAATAAAGTAACGGGACCCTCGGTTGCATGGCACACTATATGCTTGTCTTGTGTGATGACAGGCATGTTGTTACCATCAAGCAATGACTATTGTATGCCATTCTTCTATGCCCGAGCTGTTAATAGCGGTTACAGCAAAATGAAGGAATTATTTCTGGCTTCACAAAGGGAGTCCAAATAGGAGCAAGAAAAGGAAGATCTGTGTTACCTCCTCTATGAAGTCTTCTCCAGGCAGAGGCACATCAATAGCACATCTGACCAGGAAACCCCTCTGCGTTCTCCGCAGACCCAATCCTCCCCCTTCTGTGCCTGCATTACAGCTATGCAAAATGTCTCTTCAGGGAGGAAGTAGAGGAAGTAGACACTCCAATAGGGGGCACTAGCGTTCGTCTCCTTCCTCCCTGAAGAGACAATGTGCATATTTTCCAGAGGAGCATTGCAGCTACAAGTCTCCTCACTTCTGACATGCTGGTTTGGTGTGTCAGTCTCCACAAGAAAAGCTTTCCCTTGAACTCCATCTTAGCTTCTGATACAGCCAGATCAGAACTCATACTTTGCACTGATGAGGGTCAATCCTCCCGAAACACCGTGTCTGCAATGAAGAGACAATGTGCATGTTTATCAGAGGAGCATTGCAGCTATAAGTCTCCTCACTTCTGGCATGCTGGTTTGGTGTGTTAGTCTCCACAAGGGAAATAGCTTTCACCATAGACAGGGCTGTATTTTGCCTTCGTGCTGCCCTAGGCACTTTAAGTGGTCGCGCCCCTTAGTGACAACGTAACACTGAGTTTTCGCACACGACATCTGTTTAAGGCAGATCTACTCTGTAAAACACTTGAAAAAATATCAATGAGAAACGAAGGTCACTAACCCCCCCCCCAATGGGGATCACCACAGGCACATGAAAACATAGCATGAGTATAAAATATTCCCACCACACCGTCCCCACTTATATACTGTGACACTGTCCCTAATAAACTACACACTGCCCTCCCTTATAAATTATACCCACCACACCTTCCTCAGTTATGAAATATGATCTGCACATTGACCTCACATCATGCTGCCCCCTCCTCACAATGTCCCATGCATGCTGCCCCCTCCTCACAATGTCCCATGCATGCTAACCCTCCTCACAATGTCCCATGCATGCTGCCCCCTCCTCACAATGTCCCATGCTTGCTGCCCCCTCCTCCCAATGTCCCATGCATGCTGCCCCTTCCTCACAATGTCCCATGCATGCTGCCCCCTCCTCACAATGTCCCATGCATGCTGCCCCCTCCTCCCAATGTCCCATGCATGCTGCCCCTTCCTCACAATGTCCCATGCATGCTGCCCCCTCCTCACAATGTCCCATGCATGCTGCCCCCTCCTCACAATGTCCCATGCATGCTGCCCCCTCCTCACAATGTCTCATGCATGCTGCCCCCTCCTCACAATGTCCCATGCATTCTGCCCCCTCCTCCCAATGTCCCATGCATGCTGCCCCCTCCTCACAGTGTCCCATGCATGCTGCTCCCTCCTCACAATGTCCCATGCATGCTGCCCCCTCCTCACAATGTCCCATGCATGCTGCCCCCTCCTCACAATGTCCCATGCATGCTGCCCCCTCCTCACAGTGTCCCATGCATGCTGCTCCCTCCTCACAATGTCCCATGCATGCTGTCCCCCTTACAATGTCCCATGCATGTTGCCCCTCCTCCCAATGTCCCATGCATGCTGCTCCCTCCTCACAGTTTCCCATGCATGCTGCCCCCTCCTCACAATGTCCCATGCATGCTGCCCCCTCCTCACAATGTCCCATGCGTGGTGCCCCCTCCTCACAATGTCCCATGCATGCTGCCCCCTCCTCACAATGTCCCATGCATGCTTCCGCCTCCTCACAATGTCCCATGCATGCTTCCCCATCCTCACAATGTCCCATGCATGCTGCCCCCTCCTCACAATGTCCCATGCATGCTGCTCCCTCCTCACAGTTTTCCATGCATGCTGTTCCCTCCTCACAATGTCCCATGCATGCTGCCCCCTCCTCACAATGTCCCATGCATGCTGCCCCCTCCTCCCAATGTCCCATGCATGCTGCTCCCTCCTCACAGTTTCCCATGCATGCTGCCCCCTCCTCACAATGTCCCATGCATGCTGCCCCCTCCTCACAATGTCCCATGCGTGGTGCCCCCTCCTCACAATGTCCCATGCATGCTTCCGCCTCCTCACAATGTCCCATGCATGCTTCCCCATCCTCACAATGTCCCATGCATGCTGCCCCCTCCTCACAATGTCCCATGCATGCTGCTCCCTCCTCACAGTTTTCCATGCATGCTGTTCCCTCCTCACAATGTCCCATGCATGCTGCCCCTCCTCACAATGTCCCATGCATGCTGCCCCCTCCTCACAGTGTCCCATGCATGCTGCTCCCTCCTCACAGTTTCCCATGCATGCTGTTCCCTCCTCACAATGTCCCATGCATGCGGCCCCTCTCCATGAGCTCCTAATGCTGCCTTCCTCTTTTTCATAATGACACCTCCATGCTGCCCCACTCATCCTAAGACCACCACACTAACGCTTATGCTGAGACACCCCTCACACACACACACTACCCCACTCTTGATATTGACTCCCCTACATTGCTCCACTCCATACTGAGCCCACACATGCTGCCCCTTCTCCATAATGAGCTCCCAATGCTGCCCCCCTCTCATTCTGAGTCCTTACACTCCCCCGCCATCGATTTTGTCATTGCACTATCCCTCAACCCTTGTCCTCTGTCTCTAGGATTGGCCCCTCTCTCCCATTCCCCCAGCAGCAGCCGCTCTCCCCCGCCTTCACCAGCAGCCTCTCCCCCAGCATCAGCCTCTCTCCCCCCAGCCCCCCCAGCATCAACCTCTCTCCCCCCAGCATCCCCCAGCTTCAGCCTCTCTCCCCCCAGCCTCCCCAGCTTCAGCCTCTCTTCCCCAGCTTCCCCCAGCATCAGCCTCTCTCCCCCAGCTTCCCCCAGCATCAGCCTCTCTCCCCCAGCTTCCCCCAGCATCAGCCTCTCTCCCCCAGCTTCCCCCAGCATCAGCCTCTCTCCCCCAGCTTCCCCCAGCATCAGCCTCTCTCCCCCAGCTTCCCCCAGCATCAGCCTCTCTGCCCCCAGCATCAGCCCCTCTGCCCCCAGCCTCCCCCAGCATCAGCCTCACTCCTCCCAGCATCAGCCCCCCCAGCATCAGCTTCCACCCTCCCAGCCTCCCCCAGCATCAGCCTCCCCCCTCACAGCCTCCCCCCTCACGGCCTCTCCCAGTATCAGCCTCCCCCAGCATCAGCCTCTCTCCCCCCAGCCCACCCAGCATCAACCTCTCTCCCCCAGCGTCCCCCAGCTTCAGCCTCTCTCCCCCCAGCCTCCCCCAGCTTCAGCCTCTCTCCCCCAGCTTCCCCCAGCATCAGCCTCTCTCCCCCAGCTTCCCCCAGCATCAGCCTCTCTCCCCCAGCTTCCCCCAGCATCAGCCTCTCTCCCCCAGCTTCTCCCAGCATCAGCCTCTCTGCCCCCAGCATCAGCCTCTCTGCCCCCAGCATCAGCCTCTCTTCTCCCAGCCTCCCCCAGCATCAGCCTCACTCCTCCCAGCCTCCCCCAGCATCAGCCCCCCCAGTATCAGCCTCCACCCTCCCAGCCTCCCCCAGCATAAGCCTCCCCCCTCCCAGCCTCTCCCAGCATCAGCCTCCCCCAGCATCAGCCTCTCTCCTCCGAGCCTCCCGAACCATCAGCCTCTCCCAGCATCAGCCTCCCTCAGCATCAGCCTCCCTCCTCCCAGCCTCCCCAGCATCAGCCTCTCTCCTCCCAGCCTCCCCCCTCCCAGCCTCCCTCAGCATCAGCCTCCCTCCTCCCAGCCTCCCCCAGCATCAGCCTCTCTCCTCCCAGCCTCCCCCAGCATCAGTCTCCCCCAGCATCAGCCTCTCTTCTCCCAGCCTCCCGCAGCATCAGCCTCTCTCCTCCCAGCCTCCCCCAGCATCAGCCTCCCCCAGCATCAACCTCCCCCAGCATCAGCCTCTCTCCTCCCAGCCTCCCCCAGCATCAGCCTCCCTCAGCATCAGCCTCCCTCCTCCAAGCCTCCCCCAGCATCAGCCTCCCCCCTCCCAGCCTCCCCCAGCAAAAGCCTCCCCCCTCCTAGCCTCCCCCAGCATCAGCCTCTCTCCTCCCAGCCTCCCCCAGCATCAGCCTCTCTCCTCCCAGCTTCCCCCAGCATCAGCCTCCCTCAGCATCAGCCTCCCTCCTCCCAGCCTCCCCCAGCATCAGCCTCTCTCCTCCCAGCCTCCCCCAGCATCAGCCTCCTTCAGCATCAGCCTCTCTCCTCCGAGCCTCCCGCAGCATCAGCCTCCCTCCTCCCAGCCTCCCCCAGCATCAGCCTCTCTCCTCCCAGCCTTCCCCCTAACAGCCTCCCTCAGCATCAGCCTCCCTCCTCCCAGCCTGCCCCAGCATCAGCCTCCCTCCTCCCAGCCTCCCCCAGCATCAGCCTCCCCCAGCACCAGCCTCTCTCCTCCCAGCCTCCCCCAGCATCAGCCTCTCTCCTCCCAAACTCTCCCAGCATCAGCCTCCCCAGTATCAGCCTCTCTCCTCCCAGCCTCCCCCTCTCTCCTCCCAGCCTCCCCCTCTCTCAGCATCAGCCTCTCTCCTCCCAGCCTCCCCCAGCATCAGCCTCCCTCAGCATCAGCCTCCCTCCTCCCAGCCTCCCCCAGCATCAGCCTCTCTCCTCCCAGCCTTCCCCCTAACAGCCTCCCTCAGCATCAGCCTCCCTCCTCCCAGCATCAGCCTCCCTCCTCCCAGCCTCCCCCAGCATCAGCCTCCCCCAGCACCAGCCTCTCTCCTCCCAGCCTCCCCCAGCATCAGCCTCTCTGCTCCCAAACTCTCCCAGCATCAGCCTCCCCCAGTATCAGCCTCTCTCCTCCCAGCCTCCCCCTCTCTCCTCCCAGCCTCCCCCTCCCTCAGCATCAGCCTCCCTCCTCCATAGCCTCCCCCAGCATCAGCCTCCCCCAGCATCAGCCTCCCTCAGCATCAGCCTCCCTCCTCCCAGCCTCCCCCAGCATCAGCCTCCCTCAGCATCAGCCTCCCTCCTCCCAGCCTCCCCCAGCATCATCCTCCCCCAGCACCAGCCTCCCCCAGCACCAGCCTCTCTCCTCCCAGCCTCCCCCAGCATCAGCCTCCCTTAGCATCAGCCTCCCTCCTCCCAGCCTCCCCCTCTCTCCTCCCAGCCTCCCCCAGCATCAGCCTCCCTCAGCATCAGCCTCTCTCCTCCCAGCCTCCCCCAGCATCAGCCTCACTCAGCATCAGCCTCCCTCCTCCCAGCCTCCCCCAGCATCAGCCTTTCTCCTCCCAGCCTCCCCCAGCATCAGCCTCTCTCCTCCCAGCCTCCCCCACCATAAGCCTCCCTCAGCATCAGCCTCCCTCCTCCCAGCCTCCCCCAGTGTCAGCCTCCCCCCATCCCAGCCTTCCGCAACATCAGCCTCCCCCCTCCCAGCCTCCCCCAGCATCATACTCTCTCCTCCCAGCCTCCCCCAGTATCAGCTTCTCTTCCCCCAAGTCTCCCCCAGTATCAGCCTCTCTCCTCCCACCCCATACGCAGATCTCCAGTCTGCATTAGAGACACCCCCACTCTCCTTATGAATCTTCAGCTCTGCGAGCACTTACCTGCTCCAGGACCCGCCGTCATCTTCCTGGCTCACGTGAGTATCCTCTTCTGACACCGGCTTCCATCGCGGCGTCCACTGCGGCGTCCTGCTGTGAGCTCTGCATGTGAAATCCATACAGCATTGGACGCAGCACAGAGGAAGGAGCTGATTGGCGCGCCTGTGACCCTGGAAGTGCAGGCGCCGGCAGTTCCGGGGTTAATCAGCTCTCTGTGCCCGGCCGCTGCAGTTTGTCTGCATTTGCGTCTTAATTGACGTGGATACAAATAAATAAAGGTGCGCCTCTCCCCCCTCCCCACTCCGAAAATACATCGGATTTAATGAATGTGTAAAAAAAAAAAAAAAATTTTTTTTTTTTATTTTTTTTTACTGCTAGAAGGTGCCGCCCCCTGCATCCTGCCGCCCTAGGCACGGGACCACGGGTGCCTAATGGTAAATACGGCCCTGACCATAGACTGCTTTAGAGCTGTATTAAGAAGCCGAGGACAGATATTTTATCTGCCATTGTGCCCACCTGGCGTACTTCAGCAAACAGAAGCGTACTTAGACATCATTCCTTCCCGAGCCCTGAACACATGGCCTTCTAGACCAGCACCAGTGGCGAGAGCTGGCTCAGTGTGCTCTGGATGTACTGCCATGTCCGGCCTCCAGGGTAATGTCACAGAGGGTATTCACCACCGCCGGTGGCCTTGTCACACCGAAGCAGACCAGGTTTTCCACCGCAAGCTTCAACAACCTTATATTTGTCAAAATTAGACAGGCAAGGACGGTGCAGACTTTCATTCACCAACAGATGATGCCGGTGATTAAGGCTGCTTTCACACATCCGGCTTAAGCTGTGCGGCTCAATCTGGCTGTGCAAGCTATGCAACGGATGCGGTGAACACACCGCATCCTTTGCATAAGTTTTTCCTTTGCGGCCAGTCCGGTTTTTGTCGCTTGCGGCATGCTACTGAGCATGCGCAGTGGAAAAAACCGCATGCGGCGGCCGGATGCGGTTATTGCCGCATCCGGCCGCCATAGGCATGCATTGAAAAATGCGCCGCATCGGCCAAATGCGGCGCGATGCGGTTTTTTTTGCCGCACGAAAAAACGTGCCAGGCAACGTTCCATCCGGCCGCCGCATCGGCTAAATCTGCCGCATGCGGCAAAAACCGGACGGAATGTAAGGCCATGCGACACAATGCGGTACTAATTAAAGTCTATGCAGGAAAATCGCAACTGGCAGCAAAAAAAAAACGGTTGCGATTTTCCTGCAAAGTGCCGGATTGTACCGCATTGCAGAAACCGGAGGTGTGAAAGCAGCCTAATTACCTGACCCATAAAATGTGTCTACCTGCGATCTCTGAACTGCCCCTGAGACATCTCAGCTCCACCGGCCACATATCTCCTAGCTGGTGTACAGACATGAAAGAGCTCACAAAACAGCTCTTTTTCAGCTTTTGACAGGCCATTGCTTCTTCACCTCGATAACAATTGCCAGCTAGCCTGTTCCTGCCCCATAAAAAAAGGATATCATCTGGAGGGTTTAGTAAACAGCCTTTGTAAGGCTCTGTTCACACATTGCATTTTGCAGTGTTTTTCTGCACTAATAATCAGAGTGGCTGCAGGAGAATGTCTGTGTCCTTTACACATGATTTTTCATGGTTTTTTCAGGCTTTTTTGCAGCAATTTTGCATTTGTTTTTACCCATTTATTTGAAAGGGTAAAATGGGCTAACCCCCCCCCCAAACACTTCTAAGATGTATCATCCATTAGCAAAAACACGTTAGAAAAAAGCGCAGTGTGTATGAGAGCTCAGAAATCTCATAGATTGGGTAACATCCTGCATGTCTCCGGGCAGGTAAAGGCTTTGTAATATGGAGACTTGAGTTTTGGTGAGAAATTTGGTGAAGCTGGTGGATTGGTAATTCAATATATCTGCCCCTCTCTATACACTATAGTACTATGTCATGAAGCTTGGCGGGAGAGATGAGCAAACCTTTAAAAGTTTGGTTCGACGATCTTTACTGAGCCTCCCGGTGTTCACCGAACATACCGAGCCTCCCAGTGTTCAGCGAACATACCGAGCCTCCCGGTGTTCACCGAATATACCGAGCCTCCCAGTGTTCACCGAACATACCGAGCCTCCCAGTGTTCACCGAACATACCGAGCCTCCCGGTGTTCACCGAACATACCGAGCCTCCCAGTGTTCACCGAACATACCGAGCCTCCCGGTGTTCACCGAATATACCGAGCCTCCCAGTGTTCACCGAACATACCGAGCCTCCCGGTGTTCACCGAACATACCGAGCCTCCCGGTGTTCACCAAACATACCGAGCCTCCCAGTGTTCACCAAAGATACCGAGCCTCCCGGTGTTCACCAGACATACCGAGTCTCCCGGTGTTCACCGAACATACCGAGCCTCCCGGTGTTCACCGAAGATACCGAAACTCCCGGTGTTCACCGAACATACCGAGCCTCCCGGTGTTCACCGAACATACCGAAACTCCCGGTGTTCACCGAACATGCCGAGCCTCCCAGTGTTCACCGAACATACCGAAACTCCCGGTGTTCACCGAACATGCCGAGCCTCCCAGTGTTCACCGAAGATACCGAAACTCCCGGTGTTCACCAAACATACTGAGCCTCCCGCTGTTCACCGAACATACCAAGCCTCCCGGGGTTCACCGAACATACCGAGCCTCCCGTGTTCACCGAACATACCGAGCCTCCCGGTGTTCACCGAACATACCGAAACTCCCGGTGTTCACCGAACATACCGAGCCTCCCGGTGTTCACCGAACATACCGAAACTCCCGGTGTTCACCAAACATACCGAGCCTCCTGGTGTTCACCGAGCATACCGAGCCTCCCGGTGTTCACCAAACATACCGAGCCTCCTGGTGTTCACCGAGCATACCGAGCCTCCCGGTGTTCACCGAACATACCGAGCCTCCCGATGTTCACCGAACATACCGAGCCTCCCGGTGTTCACCGAACATACCGAGCCTCCCGTGTTCACCGAACATACCGAAACTCCCGGTGTTCACCGAACGTACCGAGCCTCCCGGTGTTCACCGAACATACCGAAACTCCCGGTGTTCACCAAACATACCGAGCCTCCCGGTGTTCACCGAGCATACCGAGCCTCCCGGTGTTCACCGAACATACCGAGCCTCCCAGTGTTCACCGAACATACTGAGCCACCCGGTGTTCACCGAACATACCGAGCCTCCCGCTGTTCACCGAACATACCGAGCCTCCCGCTGTTCACCGAACATACCGAGCCTCCCGCTGTTCACCGAACATACCGAGCCTCCCGCTGTTCACCGAACATACCGAGCCTCCCGCTGTTTACTGAACATACCGAGCCTCCCGCTGTTTACTGAACATACCGAGCCTCCCGCTGTTTACTGAACATGCCGAGCCTCCCGCTGTTTACTGAACATGCCGAGCCTCCCGCTGTTTACTGAACATGCCGAGCCTCCCGGTGTTCACCGAACATACCGAGCCTCCCGCTGTTTACTGAACATACCGAGCCTCCCGCTGTTTACTGAACATGCCGAGCCTCCCGCTGTTTACTGAACATGCCGAGCCTCCCGCTGTTTACTGAACATGCCGAGCCTCCCGCTGTTTACTGAACATACCGAGCCTCCCGCTGTTTACTGAACATGCCGAGCCTCCCGCTGTTTACTGAACATGCCGAGCCTCCCGCTGTTTACTGAACATGCCGAGCCTCCCGGTGTTCACCGAACATACCGAGCCATTGAATTCAATGGGAAACCAAACTTATGTGTTGTAAAACAGAAAAAAAATAAAGCAGGACATAGTTACCAAATCTCCCCGCAGCTGTAACTGCTCCTGTGTCTGTACTTCCGGGGACGCTGATTATCCTCATACATATTCACTGCTTTCTATGGCCACCAGTGTCTCTGATTGGCTGCTGTCAGACCCCGACCCCAGACAGAGTCTGTGATTGGTTGGAATCACAGACTCTGCTTGCGGGTCTATCATGGTATAAAATAAATAAATAAAACAATTGGCGTAGGGTCTCCCCATCTATTGATACCAGCCCACGACTACAAGCTGCAGCTGCCAGCCGTGCCCTTATCTTGGCTGTGTATCAAAATAAGAAGAACCACATGCGGGTTTTTTTATTATTATTATTTAAATAAATCATTTAAAAAACATTGTGCAGCACCCTCCTATTTTGATACCCAGCCAAGATAAAGCCTGACAGCTGGGGACTGGTATTTTCAGGCTGGGGAGACCCATGGTTATTGAACCCCCCAGTCTAAAAATAGCAGCCTGCAGCCACCCAAAATTGCCGCATCCATTAGCTGCAACAATCCCAGCACTTTACCTGACTCTTCCTTTTTGCCCTGGTGCGATGGCAATTGGAGTAATAAGGGGTTAATCACAGCTCATAGCTGCCACTGTACACAATACTATTTGATGATGCTCGGTGCTTACACTAAAGTACTATGTCATGATGCTCGGCGGTTACACTACAGTACTATGTCATGATGCTCAGTGGTTACACTACAGTATTATGTCATGATGCTCAGTGGTTACACTACAGTACTATGTCATGATGCTCAGTGGTTACACTACAGTACTATGTCATGATGCTCAGTGGTTACACTACAGTACTATGTCATGATGCTCGGTGGTTACACTACAGTACTATGTCATGATGCTCAGTGGTTACACTACTGTACTATGTCATCATGCTCAGTGGTTACACTACAGTACTATGTCATCATTCTCAGTGGTTACACTACAGTATTATGTCATGATGCTCAGTGGTTACACTACAGTACTATGTCATCATGCTCAGTGGTTACACTACAGTATTATGTCATGATGCTCAGTGGTTACACTACAGTACTATGTCATCATGCTCAGTGGTTACACTACAGTACTATGTCATCATTCTCAGTGGTTACACTACAGTATTATGTCATGATGCTCAGTGGTTACACTACAGTACTATGTCATCATGCTCAGTGGTTACACTACAGTATTATGCCATGATGCTCGGTGGTTACACTACAGTACTATGTCATGATGCTCGGTGGTTACACTACAGTACTACGTTATGATGCTCGGTGGTTACACTACAATACTATGTCATGATGCTCGGTGGTTACACTACAGTACTATGTCATGATGCTCGGTGGTTACACTACAGTACTATGCCATGATGCTCGGTGGTTACACTACAGTACTACGTTATGATGCTCGGTGGTTACACTACAGTACTATGTCATGATGCTCGGTGGTTACACTACAGTACTACGTTATGATGCTCGGTGGTTACACTACAATACTATGTCATGATGCTCGGTGGTTACACTACAGTACTATGTCATGATGCTCGGTAGTTACACTACAGTACTATGTCATGATGCTCGGTGGTTACACTACAGTACTATGTCATGATGCTCGGTGGTTACACTACAGTACTATGCCATGATGCTCGGTGGTTACACTACAGTACTATGTCATGATGCTCGGTGGTTACACTACAATACTATGTCATGATGCTCGGTAGTTACACTACAGTACTATGCCATGATGCTCGGTGGTTACACTACAGTACTATGTCATGATGCTCGGTGGTTACACTACAGTACTATGTCATGATGCTCGGTGGTTTCACTACAGTACTATGTCATGATGCTCGGTGATTACACTACAGTACTACGTCATGATGCTCGGTGGTTACACTACAGTATTATGTCATGATGCTCGGTAGTTACACTACAGTACTATGCCATGATGCTCGGTGGTTACACTACAGTACTATGCCATGATGCTCGGTGGTTACACTACAGTACTATGCCATGATGCTCGGTGATTACACTACAGTACTATGTCATGATGCTCGGTGGTTACACTACAGTACTATGTCATGATGCTCGGTGGTTACACTACAGTACTACGTCATGATGCTCGCTGGTTACACTACAGTACTATGTCATGATGCTCGGTGGTTACACTACAGTACTACGTCATGATGCTCGGTGGTTACACTACAGTACTACGTTATGATGCTCGGTGGTTACACTACAGTACTATGTCATGATGCTCAGTGGTTACACTACAGTACTATGTCATGATGCTCGGTGGTTACACTACAGTACTACGTTATGATGCTCGGTGGTTACACTACAATACTATGTCATGATGCTCGGTGGTTACACTACAGTACTATGTCATGATGCTCGGTGGTTACACTACAATACTATGTCATGATGCTCGGTAGTTACACTACAGTACTATGCCATGATGCTCGGTGGTTACACTACAGTACTACGTTATGATGCTCGGTGGTTACACTACAGTACTATGTCATGATGCTCGGTGGTTACACTACAGTACTACGTTATGATGCTCGGTGGTTACACTACAATACTATGTCATGATGCTCGGTGGTTACACTACAGTACTATGTCATGATGCTCGGTGGTTACACTACAATACTATGTCATGATGCTCGGTAGTTACACTACAGTACTATGCCATGATGCTCGGTGGTTACACTACAGTACTATGTCATGATGCTCGGTGGTTACACTACAGTACTATGTCATGATGCTCGGTGGTTACACTACAGTATTATGTCATGATGCTCGGTAGTTACACTACAGTACTATGCCATGATGCCCGGTGGTTACACTACAGTACTATGCCATGATGCTCGGTGGTTACACTACAGTACTATGCCATGATGCTCGGTGATTACACTACAGTACTACGTCATGATGCTCGGTGGTTACACTACAGTACTATGCCATGATGCTCGGTGGTTACACTACAGTACTATGTCATGATGCTCGGTGGTTACACTACAGTACTATGTCATGATGCTCGGTGATTACACTACAGTACTACGTCATGATGCTCGGTGGTTACACTACAGTACTATGCCATGATGCTCGGTGATTACACTACAGTACTACGTCATGATGCTCGGTGGTTACACTACAGTACTATGCCATGATGCTCGGTGGTTACACTACAGTACTATGCCATGATGCTCGGTGGTTACACTACAGTACTATGTCATGATGCTCGGTGGTTACACTACAGTACTACGTCATGATGCTCGGTGGTTACACTACAGTACTACGTCATGATGCTCGGTGGTTACACTACAGTACTACGTCATGATGCTCGGTGGTTACACTACAGTACTACGTCATGATGCTCGGTGGTTACACTACAGTACTACACCATGATGCTCGGTGGTTACACTACAGTACTATGTCATGATGCTCGGTGGTTACACTACAGTACTATGTCATGATGCTCGGTGGTTACACTACAATACTATGTCATGATGCTCGGTGGTTACACTACAGTACTATGCCATGATGCTCAGTGGTTACACTACAGTACTATGCCATGATGCTCAGTGGTTACACTACAGTACTATGCCATGATGCTCGGTGGTTACACTACAGTACTATGTCATGATGCTCGGTGGTTACACTACAGTACTATGTCATGATGCTCGGTGGTTACACTACAATACTATGTCATGATGCTCAGTGGTTACACTACAATACTATGTCATGATGCTCGGTGGTTACACTACAGTACTACGTCATGATGCTCGGTTTTACACTACAGTACTATGTCATGATGCTCGGTGGTTACACTACAGTACCATGTCATGATGCTCGGTGATTACACTACAGTACTATACCATGATGCTCGGTGGTTACACTACAGTACTATGTCATGATGCTCGGTGGTTACACTACAGTACTATGTCATGATGCTCGGTGATTACACTACAGTACTATACCATGATGCTCGGTGGTTACACTACAGTACTATGTCATGATGCTCGGTGGTTACACTACAGTACTATGTCATGATGCTCGGTGGTTACACTACAGTACTATGTCATGATGCTCGGTGGTTACACTACAATATTATGTCATGATGCTCCGTGGTTACACTACAGTACTATGCCATGATGCTCGGTGGTTACACTACAGTACTATGCCATGATGCTCGGTGGTTACACTACAGTACTATGCCATGATGCTCGGTGGTTACACTACAGTACTATGCCATGATGCTCGGTGGTTACACTACAGTACTATGCCATGATGCTCGGTGGTTACACTACAGTACTATGCCATGATGCTCGGTGGTTACACTATAGTACTATGTTGTGGAGCGTTGTCGCTGTGGTACTCTATAGGGCCTGTGCACACAGCACAGCAGCTCTGGATACAGAATTGCTGCATACGGAGCAGTACAGAACCATTTTACGCTCCCGGTGTTGCAGCCTCATTGCTACTCACTATTTCAGGTTTGGGGATGAAATACATGAAAGTTCTGTTCCTGCAATAATATCTGCGCTGCTCTACATGTGATGTGAATTGTTAAGCAGCAGATAAATACCTGACTTTACAGGGGCTAAAGTTGGACGTTTCGGGCAGGACGCCGGGTTGGTCACAATTGTCTTTTTGAAAGACCAGCAAAATTTTAACACCCCATTAGGTGAGCCATTACCTTACATTACTGGAGGGCAGTTGCTAGACAGAGTCCCCAGAAGAAGGCTCCGCTGCCGAAACACATGGACAGGACCTGGCACTGCACCCCAGGACTCATTCATCCATTACCATTGTCTGTGGTTTATTCTTGCTGGTTTCCAATGCTCCACTATTAGTTTGTGTGTGTGTGTGTGTGTGTGTGTGTGTATATATATATATATATGTGTGTGTGTGTGTGTGTGTGTGTGTGTGTGTGTATACAGCTCTGCCAAAAAATTAAGAGACCACTGCAAAATTGTCAGTTTTTCTGATTTTTCTCTTTATATTTTTGATTTTTTTTCCTTTTGATTACATTCCAGAGGTTTTCAATGGGGTTCAGGTCTAGAGAGTGGTCTGGCCATGACCGGGTTTTGATGTGGTGGTCATTCATCCACACATTGATTGACCTAGCTGTGTGGCATGGCGCATTGTCCTGCTGGAAAAAACAGTCCTCAGAGTTGGGGTACATTGCCTGAACAGAAGGAAGCAACTTTTTTTCCAGAATAACCTTGTATGTGGCTTGATTCATACGTCCTTCGCAAATTTAATCTACCCAATTCCAGCCTTGCTGAAGCCTCCTCAGATCATCACCGATCCTCCACCAAATTTCACACTGGGTGCAAGATACTGTGGCTTTTACGCCTCTCCAGGTCTTCATCTAACTATTACAGCAGGTGTTGGGCAAAGCTGAAAGGGACAATGCACCATGCCACACAGCTAGGTCATCAATGTGTGGCTGAAGGACCACCACATCAATACCCTGTCATGGCCAGCCCAATCTCCAGACCTGAACCTTATTGAAAACCTCTGGAATGTAATCAAGAGGAGGATGGATAGTCACAAGCCATCAAACAAAGAACTGCTTACATTTCTGCACCAAGAGTGGTATAAGATCACCCAAAAGCCATGTGACAGACAGGAGGAAAGCGACGCATGAAAGCTGGGATTAATAATCCTGGTTATTCTACAGAATATTGATGTCTGAATCTTCCTGGGGTAAAACATTATTATATTGTTGTTTCTAAATTAATATGACCGTGTTTTCTTTGCATTATTTGTGCATTCTTCTGTTATTTTCAGCATTTCTCATTTTCAGAAAATAAATACAAAATTTATTGCTTGGAAATTCGGAGACGTCATCAGTAGATTATAGAATAAAGAACAATTTATATTTCACTCAGAAATACAAAGAGAAAATCAGAAAAACTGACAATTGTCAGAGGGCTGGTTTTTTTGTAGATCCTCCTTTTGCAGAAATCCCAGCCTCTAGTCGCTTCCTAAAAACACAAAAACCTGAGCTGAAACAATGTTCAGTAAACATGCAACATTAAGCATGTGAATTGCAGCCTTAAGACTAGAAAAAAACAAGGAGAAAAATTGCATGAAAAATACCCTGAATATAAATAAATAAATTGCAAGTGCTTAATAACAGGGTACTTAGTGTATACATTTTTGCAAAAAGGTATACACTAAGTACCCTGTTATTAAGCACTTGCAATTTATTTATTTATATTCAGGGTATTTTTCATTTTTTCTAGTCGCTTCCTGTAGCTTTTAATGAGTTCCTGGATCCTGGATGAAGGTAGATTTGACCATTCCTGGTTACAAAACAATTCCAGTTCAGTTAAGTTTGATGGTCGCCGAGCATGGACAGCCGCTTCACATCATCCCACAGATGTTCAATGATATTCAGGTCTGGGGACTGGGATGGCCATTCCAGAACATTGTAATTGTTCCTCTGCATGAATGCCTGAGTAGATTTGGAGCGGTGTTTTGGATCATTGTCTTGCTGAAATATCCATCCCCTGCGTAACTTCAACTTCGTCACTGATTCTTGTACATTATTGTCAAGAATCTGCTGATACTGAGTTGAATCCATGCGACCCTCAACTTTAACAAGATTCCCGGTGGTGGCATTGTCCACACAGCCCCAAAGCATGATGGAACCTCCACCAAATTTTACTGTGGGTAGCAAGTGCTTTTCTTGGAATGCCGTGTTTTTTTGCCTCCATGCATAACGCCTTTTTGTATGACCAAACAACTCAATCTTTGTTTCCTCAGTCCACAGGACCTTCTTCCAGAATGTAACTGGCTTGTGCAAATGTGCTTTTGCATTCCTCAGGCGACTCTGTTTGTGGCGTGCTTGCAGAAACGGCTTCTTTCGCATCACTCTCCCATACAGCTTCTCCTTGTGCAACGTGCGCTGTATTGTTGACCGATGCACAGTGACACCATCTGCAGCAAGATGATGCTGCAGGTCTTTGGAGGTGGTCTGTGGATTGTCCTTGACTGTTCTCACCATTCTTCTTCTCTGCCTTTCTGATATTTTTCTTGGCCTGCCTCTTCTGGGCGTAACAAGAACTGTACCTGTGTTCTTCCATTTCCTTACTATGTTCCTCACAGTGGAAACTGACAGGTTAAATCTCTGAGACAACTTTTTGTACCTTCCCCTGAACAACTATGTGGAATAATCTTTGTTTTCCGATCATTTGAGAGTTGTTTTGAGGAGCCCATGATGCCACTCTTCATAGGAGATTCAAATAGGAGAACAACTTGCAAGTGGCCACCTTAAATACCTTTTCTCATGATTGGATACAGCTGCCTATGAAGTGCAAAGCTCAATGAGGTTACAAAACCAATTTAGTGCTTCAGTAAGTCAGTAAAAAGTAGTTAGGAGTGTTCAAATCAAGAAATTGATAAGGGTGCCCATACTTTTGCACCGGTCAAATTTTGTTTAAATGCGGATTGCACATTTTCTGTTAGTACAATAAACTTCATTTCAATCCGGAAATATTACTCAGTCCATCAGTTATTAGATATATGACACTGAAATAGCAAAAACCCAAATTGTTATAAAGAAAAAAGGTAACATTAATAGGGGTGCCCAAACTTTTTCATATGACTGTATATAGTGCACTCTGCTGCTGATCTCTTCATGGTTTATGATCCTCTCCCCTGGTAATGTATCCTCTATGCAGCATTTTGCTGGTTGCAGCGCCATCTTGTGGCTAACCGCTGTTTATTGCAAATGTATCTATGTAATAAACATTTGTCACTTTGTATCCAGTTTTCTGCAGATTTTCTATTTCAGGAAACAATGAATCAAATTAATTTACAGTATATCTTCTCTAAACCCCTATGGAGGTAACTCTGAGCTCAGCATAAATGAGTACACCCCTGTATATACAGAGCTCAGCATAAATGAGTACACCCCCTATATATACAGAGCTCAGCATAAATGAGTACACCCCCTATATATACAGAGATCAGCATAAATGAGTACACCCCCTATATATACAGAGCTCAGCATAAATGAGTACACACCTGTATATATAGAGCTCAGTATAAATGAGTACACCCCCTGTGTATAGAGTGCTCAGCATAAATGAGTACACCCCCTGTGTATACAGTGTTCAGCATAAATGAGTACACCCCCTGTGTATACTGCTCAGCATAAAGCAGTATACCCCCTGTATATACAGAGCTCAGCATAAATGAGTACACCCCCTGTGTATAGTGCTCAGCATAAATGAGTACACCCCCTGTGTATAGTGCTCAGCATAAAGGAGTACACCCCCTGAATATACAGTGCTCAGAATAAATGAATACACCCCTTGTATATACAGAGCTTTTCATAAATGAGTACACCTCCTGTATATACAGAGCTCAGCATAAATGAATACACCCCCTGTATATACAGAGCTTTTCATAAATGAGTACACCCCCGTATATACAGAGCTCAGAATAAATAATAATAATAATAATAATAATAATAATAATTGTATTCATTTCTATAGCGCTATTAATTCCACAGCACTTTACATACACTTGCAACACTGTCCCCATTGGGGCTCACAATCTAGAGTCCCTATCTTTATGTCTTTGGAGTGTGGGAGGAAACCCCCGCAAACATGGGGAGAACATACAAACTCCTTGAGTACACCCCCTGAATATACAGTGCTCAGAATAAATGAGTACACCCCCTGTATATACAGGGCTCATCATAAATGAGTACACCCCCTATTTATACAGAGCTCAGTATAAATGAGTACACTCCCTGAATATACAGTGCTCAGAATAAATGAGTACACCCCTGTATATACAGAACTCAGAATAAATGAGTACACCCCCTGTATGTATACTGCTCAGTATAAATGAGTACACCACCTGTATATACAGAGCTCAGAATAAATGAGTATAGAGTATACCCCCTGTATATACAGAACTCAGAATAAATGAGTACACCTCCTGTATATACACTGCTCAGTATAAATGAGTACACCCCCTATATATATATATATATATATATATATATATATATAAATATATATATATATATATATATACAGAGCTGAGAATAAATGACTACACCCCCTGAATATACAGTACTCAGAATAAATGAGTACTCCCCCTGTGTATACAGAACTCAGCATAAATGAGTACACCCCCATGTATATAGAGCTCAGCATAAATGAGTACACCCCCTGTATATACAGTGCTGAATACACCAACTGTGTATACAGTGCTCAGCATAAATGTGTACACCCCCTCTATATACAGAGCTCAGCATAAATGAGTACGTCCCCTGTGTATACAGAGCTCAGCATAAATGAGTACACCCACTGTATATACAGAGCTCAGCATAAATGAGTACACCCCTTGTATATACAGATCTCAGCATAAATGAGTACACCCCTGCTGAGCACTTTATATACAGGGGGTGTACTCATTAATTCTGAACTCTGAGCAATCAGTTAGAGCAGTCAGACTGTGGGATGCCGAACACGTCTGGAGGGTTTTCTCAGAAGTGGCATTGTGGGTTATATATAATTCTAGCACATATATAACTGGTGGAAATAGCGGTGAACTGGCCGGATTATTCAGCTATGTAACTATGTGACAGATGAAAGCTCCGCGCCCGGAAACAAATATTTATACAGTGATAGAAGCAATAACTGTTATACAGCACATACGTCCCTGTACCGGGCAGCGGCCGGGCATCACCGCACCTATGGACGGTTACTTTACTGGGAAGTCTAGTGTCAGCAGTCACCATACAACCCTCCTATAGTCAGTGACTAATTCCCGCAGATCCAGGGGTGTACTCACATGAGCCGGTCCTGCCGCCACTGTGACTGCAGCATCCTCAGCGCTCTGCATTTATGCCATATTACGCTCCGGTCCCCGCATAGAACCCTCAGTCTATAACCTCGTAAATTCACCTCTTGTCTTGTGATATAAGTAACTGCTTCTCGTCACACGGGATCCTGATTTATTTCTTTGTATTTATTTTACTTACCATTAATTTCCACAGTGCAGTCTCTGTCCCCATTGGGGTTTACAATCTCCATTCCCAATCAAGATGACTGGAGTATGAGAGGAACTCAGAGGAAATGCACATATGTGGTGGAAATCTACTGTTTGGGCGCACGGCAGGGCTCGGAAGGGAAGGAGCGCCATTTGAGTTTTCGGATGTAAAATTAGCTGGAATCGTAAGTAGACGCCATGTCACGTTTGGAGACCCCCTGAGGTGCCTAAACTGTTGAGCTTCCCCACAAGTGACCCTATTTTTGGAAGTAAACACCTCAAGGAATTTATCTAGATGTTTAGTGAACATCTTGAACTCCCAGGGGCTTCACAGAATTATACAACTTTGAGCTGTGAAAATAAAAAGAAATACATTATTACCACAAACTTGTTATTTGAACCTGATAGTGTTTTTTTAAAAAAGTATCAGGAAATATGCACCATATAATATATTGTGCAATTTTTTCCTGAGTACACTGATAACTCACATGTGGTGGAAATCTACTGTTTGGGTGCACGCCAGGGCTCAGAAGGGAAGGAGCGCCATTTGAATTTTTTAATGCAAAATTAGCTGGAATCATTAGTGGATGCCATGTTGTCTTTGGGCACCCCCTGAGGTGCCTAAATAGTTGAGCTCTCCCACAAATGACCCCATTTTGTAAACTAGACCTCTCAAGGAATTTATCTAGATGGTTAGTGAGCACGTAGAACCCCCAAAGGCTTCACAGAATTTTATAATGTTGAGTCATAAAAATAAAAAAAATGCATTTTTAACCAGAAAAAAAGTTGCTTTCATCACAAATTTTTACTTTTCACAAGGGTAACAGGAGACAATGGATCATACAATTTGTTGTGTAATTTCTCCTGAGTATGCAGATACCCCATATGTGGTGGAAAACTCTTTTGAGGCGCAGTACAAAGTGAAGAAGCGAAGGAGCGCCATACTGGCGGCAGATTTTCTTGGAACGAGTTGCTGGTCCCATGTCACATTGTCAGAGCCTTGAGGGGCCAGAACAGCAGAAACCCCCACAAGCGACACCATTTTACAACCTCCAACCCTCAATGAGTTCTTCCAGGGGTGAAGTGAGCAAATTGACACTACAGGTGTGCCACAAAATGAGGAGGAAGACAAGTATTCTGCACAACCTTCCGGTAGTTGTAATCTTCTTTATTAATTAATAGCTGTACTACCCGGCTTCGCCCGGGTTAATAACTGCTGTTAACAAAATAGAATGTATTAACAAAAATGTATTCTGCACACAAACACCACAAAACAAATAGGTGTGTTTTAGGGCGATTATGTGGCGAGGTTGGTGTATGTGTGGTGAGATGTGTTTCAGTACGTGGTAGTGTGTGGCGCATTTTGTGTGTGTTAAAATCCCTGAGTGTGGTGAGTATCCCATGTCGGGGCCCCACATTAGCAACTGTACGGTATATACTGGCAGCTGTCAATTTGCCCCCAACACTTTTCGTTTCACTTTTTCCCCATTATGTAGATAGGGGCAAAATTGATTGGTAAATTGGAACGCGCGGGCTTAAAATTTCGCCTCACAACATAGCACCCGGCACTGCCCGGGATAGTAACTGTCTCTCTGTTTCTCTCCCATTCTCCGTCTGTCTCCCCCTCTGTATATATCTCTCTGTCTCTCTATCTCTTTGTCTGTCTGTCTCTTTCCCTGTCTGTCTGTCTCTGACTGTCTTTGTCTCTGTCTCCGTCTGTCTATCTCTTTCCCTGTCTGTCTATCTATCTCCGTCACTTTCCCTGTCTGTCTCTTTCCCTGTCTGTCTCTTTCCCTCTCTTTCCTTCTCTGTCTCTTTCCCTCTCTTTCCCTGTCTGTCTCTTTCCCTCTGTCTCTTTCCCTGTGTCTGTCTCTTTGTCTGTCTCTTTACCTGTCTTTGTCTGTCTCTTACCCTGTCTGTCTCTTTCCCTCTCTTTCCCTGTCAGTCTGTCTCTTTGTGTCTGTCTCTTACCCTGTCTACGTCTGTTTCTTAGCCTGTCTGTGTCTGCCTTTTTCCCTGTCTGTGTCTGTCTCTTTCCCTGTCAGTCTGTCTCTTTGTCTGTGTCTGTCTCTTTGTGCCTGTCTCTTACCCTGTCTATGTCTGTCTCTTACCCTGTCTATGTCTGCCTCTTTCCCTGTCTGTGTCTGCCTCTTTCCCTGTCTGTGTCTGTCTCTTTCCCTGGCTGCATTGTGACACACCAACGTTCCATATAAGGGCGTGGCTGCACATTTTTCTGAAGTTCTGGCTGCACTGTGGCTCCCAGCTCCATTCGCTTTAATGGAGGCAGGTTTTTTGGTGAATAACTGTAAAGCGCGGGGTTAAAATTTCCCCTCAAAACATAGCCTATGACGCTCTCGGGGTCCAGAAGTGTGAGTGTGCAAAATTTTGTGGCTGTAGCTGCGATGGTGCAGATGCCAATCCCGGACATACATACACACACACATACACACATTCAGCTTTATATATTAGACTAGCTGTACTACCCGGCTTTGCCCGGGTTAATAACTGCTGTTAACAAAATAGACTGTATTAACAAAAATGTATTCTGCACACAAAAAACACAAAATAAATAGATAGAAATTTAATTATTAAATTGTTGCCTATATTAACCAATCAGAGCTCAGATTAATTAACTGTAGCAAAATAGAAGCTAAGCTGTGATTGGTTGCTATTGGCAGCCTGATAAATCTCCAGGCAACAGAAAGCCCTCCCCCTGACAGTATATATTAGCTCACACATACACATATAGACAGGTCATGTGACTGACAGCTGCAGTATTTCCTATGTGGTACATTTGTTGTTCTTGTAGTTTGGCTGCTTATTAATCAGATTTTTATTTGTGAAGGATAATCCCAGACTTGTGTGTGTTTAGGGTGATTATGTGGTGAGGTTGGTGTGTGTGTGGTGAGATGTGTGCTGAGGGTGGTATATGTGTTCAGTACGTGGTAGTGTGTGGCACATTTTGTGTGTGTGATCATATCCCCGAGTGTGGTGAGTATCCCATGTCGGGCCCCACCTTAGCAACTATACGGTATATACTCTTTGGCGCCATCGCTCTAATTCTTTAAGTCCCCCTTGTTCACATCTGGAGCTGTCAATTTGCCCCCAACACTTTTCATTTTACTTTTTCCCCATTATGTAGATAGGGGCAAAATTGATTGGTAAATCAGAACGCGCAGGGTTAAAATTTCGCCTCACAACATAGCACCTGATGCTGCCTGGGATAGTAACTGTCTCTCTGTTTCTCTCCTATTCTCTGTCTGTCTCCCCCTCTGTATATATCTCTCTTTGTCTCTGTCCCTTTCCCTGTCTGTCTGTTTATCTATCTCTTTCCCTGTCTGTCTATCTATCTCTTTTCCTGTCTGTCTATCTCTGTCATTTTCCCTGTCTGTCTCTTTCCCTGTCGGTCTCTGTCTCTTTCCCTGTCGGTCTCTGTCTCTTTCCCTGTCTGTCTCTGTCTCTTTCCCTGTCTGTCTCTGTCTCTCTCTTTCCCTGTCTGTCTCTGTCTCTTTCCCTGTTTGTCTCTTTCCCTATCTTTCCCTGTCTGTCTCTTTCCCTCTCTTTCCCTGTCTGTCTCTTTCCCTCTTTCCATCTGTCTCTTTCCCGGTGTCTGTCTCTTTATCTGTCTCTTTACCTGTCTTTGCCTGTCTCTTTCCCTGTCTCTTTCCCTCTCTTTCCCTGTCTCTGTCTCTTTGTCTGTCTCTTTACCTTTCATTCCCTGTCTGTCTGTTTCCCTGTGTCTCTCTGTCTCTTTGTCTGTGTCTATCTCTTTACCTGTCTGTGTCTATCTCTTAACCCGTCTCTCTCTTTCCCTCTCTTTGCCTGTCTGTCTCTTTCCCTGTCAGCCTCTTTGTCTGTGTCTGTCTCTTTGTGTCTGTCTCTTTGTGTCTGTCTCTTTGTGTCTGTCTCTTTGTGTCTGTCTCTTACACTGTCTGTGTCTGTTTCTTACCCTGTCTGTGTCTGCCTCTTTCCCTGTCTTTCTGTCTCTTTCCCTGGCTGCATTGTGACACGCCAACATTCCATATAAGGGCGTGGCTGCGCATTCTTCTGAAGTTCTGGCTGCACTGTGGCTCTGAGCTCCATTCGCTTTAATGGAGGCAGGTTTATTGGCGAATAACTGTAAAGAGCGGGGTTAAAATTTCCCCTCAAAACATAGCCTATGACGCTCTCGGGGTCCAGAAGTGTGAGTGTGCAAAATTTTGTGGCTGTAGCTGCGGCGGTGCGGATGCCAATCCCGGACATACACACACACACACACATTCAGCTTTATATATTAGATTGTTCATAAAAACACACATGGGATAGGGACGGATGATAAAAGCTGACGAGTTTCGAGTGCGTCACACACTCTTAATGAGTGTTGTATGATGAAAAGACTAGAGTTGAGCGCGGTTCGTGGTTCTCCAGTTCGCGGCTCGAGTGATTTTGGGGGCTGTTCTAGATCGAACTAGAACTCAAGCTTTTTTGCTAAAATTCGATAGTTCTAGATACGTTCGAGAACGGTTCTAGCAGCAAAAAGCAGGGCTTTTTACAGCTACAGTGTGCAGGAGCCATCGCTGGCAGCCTGCCACAAGCTGGTAACCAAGATAAACATCGGGTATCCAAGCAAAGCGCTTTGGTTAGTAACCCGATGTTTATCCTAGTTACGTGCAGGAAGCCCACACTTCCCCGCTCAGCTCGCTCCACCCCCTCCTGCCCACGGCATGTACACACGTACACACACACACACACACACACACACACACATGGTCCCGCTCGGCTTACCTGCGGTGATGAAGTCCCGCCATCCCGACCTCAGCGCTGTCACTGTCCTCCATGGCCGCCGCTTGTCACATCACCTCTCGCTTCCGACCCGAGACTGACTAGCGGTGACGTCACGGGCCTCTCGCGATATTTGGCTGTGAAGGCGGCGGTCATTGAACTCAGTGACAGGTGCTGTCAGTGTGCTGGAGATCAGCGCAGGTAATGTACCTCGCTGACAGCAGCACTTGTCATGCCCTGCAGTGACCTGGGCTGACCCATTGATGTTAGCTCAGGTCACTGCACTGCTCTCCCAGCCAATGGGGAACATCCTGCTCTTCATTGACTGGGACAGTGTGGATCGTCATGGCAACCCCTTGGATTACACCAGACCTGGATTTGTTTTTCTTTCTAATAAATTGGTTAAAGAGGGAATGTTTTGGGGAGTGTTTTTTCAAATAAAAATGTGTTTGTCGTCTATTTTTTTTATTACTGACTGGGTTGGTGATGTCGGGTATCTGATAGACGCCTGACCTCACCAACCCCAGGGCTTGATGCCAGGTGACATTACACATCTGGTATTAACCCCATATATTACCCCGTTTGCCACCGCACCAGGGCGCGTGATGAGCTGGGGCGAAGCACCAGGATTGGCGCATCTAATGGATGCGCCACTTCTGGGGCGGCTGCGGCCTGCTATTTTTAGGCTGGGGAGAGTCCAATAACCATGGACCTCCCTAGTCTGAGAATATCAGGCCCCAGCTGTCTGATTTACCTTGGCTGGTGATCCAATTTTGGGGGGACCCCTACGTGTTTTTTTTAATTACTTATTTAATTTAAAATAACAGTGTGGGGTGCCCTCAGTTTTGGATTACCAGCCAAGGTGAGGTTGCCAGCTGTGGTCTGCAGGCTGCAGCCGTCTGCTTTACCCTAGCTGGCTACAAAACTAGGGGAAACCCCACGTCATTTTTTTTTTCATTTTTTTGGCTAAATACAAAGCTAAGCACCCCTTAGTGCCACATGAAAGGCACCAAAGGGTGCAAAATTACAAAATGCAGGAGAGTGGGACATTATGTGTCTTTCTGCCATTATAATGACAGAAAAGACTGATATGAAGTGCACAAGCACAAGAAAATCACCAGAGCGCTCTACGCTGTGAAAAGCAGTAGAAAATGGCACTGGAGTGAACATGTGACCGCCTCATGTAGGATGAAGCTATGGATCCTGGGTAAATTTATGCATTTACCCTCATTCAGTTTTTTTGCAGTACACAAAAAAAACGGAAGGCACACGGATGACAAACAGATGACATACGGACCGTCTACGGAACGGAAACGGATGCCACACGGATGCACCCGTGAAAAAAAACGGACTGTTTTTTGCAGACCACAAAAATGGATCGGTCGTGTTAATGTAGCCTTATTCTGATCTGCCGTTTATAAACAGCAGGCAGAAATAAGTGAATAACACCCCCCACCGTCAGAAAATCTCCGGGGTTTTATGGCTAGCTGAGACCCTGGAGATCATGATTCAGGACGGTTTTTCCGGTCCCCGCTCACGTGATCACCGGCATACACCGTACACCGATGATCACGTTACAGTAAATGACAGCGCCGGTAAAAAATTATTTATCTCCCATCTGGCATGAACAAACACTTCTTCTCCACTTCTCCACTTCTTCTCCACTTCTTCTCCACTTCTTCTCCACTTCTTCTCCACTTCTTCTCCACTTCTTCTCCACTTCTTCTCTACTTTTTCTCTACTTTTTCTCTACTTTTTCTCCACTTTTTCTACATTTTTTTCTCCACTTTTTCTCCACTTTTTCTCCACTTTTTCTCCGTTCTTTTTCTATGGTCGGTCTACCCATTAGCTCTGCCATGCATAGTGTAGCTCTACACCTACTGCACATGTTACTTTATGATTGACATCTCTTTCGTACCAGAGCTGTCTAAGTCTACTCTGACCCCATATTTGTCATTACTATATTGTCCTTGTACTGTATTATGACATTTGTATCATGTGTTTCATTTCTTGCTGTGTTGCAATTTTTTTGCTGCATCCCAATTGTACCTCTACATTGTTCGAGTTTATGTTATTGTTCTCTCACTCTTATGTGATACTGATTATTGTCATTTTTCATGATTACATGCAGATAAGTCCAATCTGACGAAGGCTCAGGCCGAAACGTCATTTGTAACTTGTTTTGGACAAAAACATATATGCTTATGAAAAAAAAATGTTTTCTTAATACGGACCAATAAAGAGTGATTTTGCATTACTATCCGTTGTGACTTACTGACTTAGTCTGGGAGATTTAGAGTGCCGAGGTTACTCACTAATTTTATCTATTATTACCTCTGAGCACCTATATACCAGTGAGCAGAGCTTCCTCTACAGTAGTTCTCCTGATTAGGCATGCCCTTACCTCATGAGCAGGGCATTGCAGCTTTGGTAGCAACTATTACGACATGGACTCTGCTGCTGTGGACCCGGGGAGAGTGAGTGCAGATTCATTGCACCCACACTCCTCACATGAAGGGTCCGCACTCCTAGAAAATGGGGGATACGTTCCCTGAGTGTCTCCCCCCCATATTCTAGACGGTCCAGAGTCGTCGTGGGACCCCTTTATTTTTTTTCTTACAATAAATTGGTGAAAGAGGAAATGTTTTGGGGACTGTTTTTTCAAATAAATTTCTTTTGTCGATTTTTTTTTTTTGTTAGTACTGACAGTTTATGATGTTGGGTATTGTTACGGGGGGACAGGCAGATTAGGACCAGGGGGTATATATCCTAATCGCCAGTCGGGGCCCACCGTGCTCCAGATGACAATGGAGCTGCTGGCACCTGAGGGTTAGGCGGAGACTATAGAGCTGGATGGCTCTGAGATAACCCAGGAACTCTGGGAACCGGTCACGTGTGTTGGGACACGTCAGACCGGACGACAACCCGATTAGCGTTTTGGTGCACCTAGCGCTACACCAACCACGTGTGCAGGAAACACGTCAGGCCAGGTGGTAACCAGGTAGCGTTGACTGGAAGACCGCCACGAAAGCGCCCTGTCGGCCACGTGTGTAGGACACGTCAGGCCGAGCAGTCCTCCGATTAGCGTTTCTGGCCACCTCTCGACTGGCCACGTGTGTGTAGGACACGTCAGGCCAGATGGGTACACCAGTAGCGTTGACCGGGAAGCCGAGGAGGATAAGGAACACCCTGTTAACTTCACAGGGGTCCTGGGGTACGCTGTCTGTGCGCATAGGGGGCACAACCGGACAGGTGGCGCAGCAGGTGCGTTGTCCGTGTGTGTAGGGGCACAATCGGACAGGTGGCGCAACAGGTGCGTTGTCCGTGTGCGTAGGGGGCACAATCGGACAGGGGGCGCAGCAGGTGCGTTGTCCGTGTGCGTAGGGGGCACAATCGGACAGGAAGCACAGCAGCCACAACCCAGTAAAAGCCACTGGGCTGCTACAGCAAGACTGGAACGGCAGGAGGGAAGCACGGCGCCTGACCCTGATGTGCCGAGCCACGAATCTTGGCGTGACAGGCACCGTTCGCCTAACCCTACCTACCGCTTCCCAACATAGGCTTATGCCGCAATGAGGCTCTAACATGGAGGGGTGCTCTGACTGAGCAAATGTGAAGACTGCGCACCTCCATGTTGTCTCCAGCCCCTTTTATAACCTGGGTCCGCCCCAAACCCAGGGTGGAACCACCAAGGTCCAATAGCAGAGTGCCATGTCATCAGTGACGTCACATGCGACCTATCCGGAACCGCCACATCATTGATGACCTCATGGCAGCCACGCCCCAAACACTTCACCAGTCATCGTCTGACGACCAATACTGAGGTGCCAGATCATAGGGGCGGGCCTCTGCGAGCAAGTCCGGAGTTGCCACGTCATCAGGACACCTGACACCCTCTGCCCTATCAGGGCCTGCCACCTCACGGACATGCTCAGTGAGGTCCTTACCGGACCTAGCCTCTGGTGCACTAAGTGCCTGAGCATGCCCAGTAGCCTGAGCAACAGGCTCAGAAAGCAGACTATCAGTTTGAGCATGCTCAGTAGGCACATCCCAGCACTTAGATACAGCACGAAGTCCAAGTACCTGTGCAAAGAGGCTGTTAGGGTTAATTGTGGGAGCATGCTCAGTAGCCTGAACTGAGGACTTAGTCTCAGACATAACACAATCAGGCTGAGCATGCTCACTAGGCAAAACACCGGGCTTAAACTCTGGCTGGGGTAAATCGGCGCACGCATGCGCACTAGCCGCCTCTCCACACTTAGACGTGGTGGAAGGAACAGCCAACTGGACGACCCGAGGCACGGCTAAGAATGGCAGCCGGCGCCTGGGCGCAACAGGAACCGCAGCAGGCTGCTTGCGGCTATGGCGGCGCCGGTTCGTAACAGTACCCCCCCCCTCTAGCGGCCCTCCCACTCGAATGGTCTATAGTCGCCACAGGTACTACTGAGCGACGGGCGGAAGATGGAGACATGCAGTGGGAGCTACAAAACTCGCTCCACCGCGTAATCACCCCAGACGACCAGTCGATATGTGGGGAATGCTGCTTTAACCAAGGAATACCCAGCAGAATATCATCTGCACCCTTAGGGAGAACCAGAAATGAAATGGTCTCCCTATGCCCAGATGACATGGCAAGGGTAATGGGCACTGTCCGCTGGTGAATTACCTTGGGCAACAATGACCCATCCAATACACGGACTCTCACTGGCCTTGGCATTTGCACCAGTGGGATGGCATGCCGCCGGGCAAAAGAGGAGGAGATGAAACTATCCCCAGCACCTGTGTCCACACTTGCCCTTGTGGACCATGTTGACCCCTTAAAGGAAATGGACGCGGGAAACGTCACCCTAATGGATGACGCAGAGTCCAATCTACCTTCAGCTATGGTCACCAATCGCGGTCTCTTACCCTGACGCTTTGGGCAACGGTTGGCATAATGACCATACTGCCCACAAGCGAAACAGGAAATGCCCTTGCGACTCGAAGACCTAGCAACACCAACCCTAGCGATGTCCATAGGGACAGATATGTCGTCTAAGGGAGGTGCAGTAGGAGAGACCACTACAGTGGCTGAACGACCCTCTGACCTGCGCTCCAGCTGACGTTCGGAGGTCCGCAGGTCAATGCGGGTAGCCAGAGTCATGAGGCCCTCAAGGGTAGTTGGTACCTCACGCGACGCTAATGCGTCCTTCACGTGCGAGGCTAATCCCCTCCAGAACAGTGGAATGAGAGTCCTCTCTGACCACCCCAGTTCTGCAGCAAGTGTCCTGAAACTCACAGCATATTGACTTGAGGAGGTACGCCCCTGCTCCAAAGTCAGTAGCTGTAGGGCCGAGTCGTGAGTGACCTGAGGCCCCAGGAACACTTGTCGCAAGGACTCCAAAAACTCCTTAGAGTCTTGTACTACGGGGTCATTCCTCTCCCACAATGGTGTGGCCCACTCCAGTGCTCTATCAGAGAGCAAGGAGATGATAAACCCCACCTTCGACCTCTCTGTAGGAAACCGTGCAGCCAACAGCTCTAGATGGACTGAGCACTGGTTCATGAATCCCCTACATGCCTTGCTGTTCCCCGTAAACTTGTTAGGCAGCGAGAGGTGAGGGAGGGTTGGAGGAGGCTTGGTGACGGACACCATTGCAGCCGCTTGAGCCACCACATCATCCATATCAGCAGCAAGGGCAGACCCCTCCAGAGACTTAACTCTGGCATCAAGCTGCAGTATGAACTGACGTAGCTGCTCTATCCCCGCCATGCCAGCCAGACCCTGGCGCAGTCTTACTGTTACGGGGGGACCGGCAGATTAGGACCAGGGGGTATATATCCTAATCGCCAGTCGGGGCCCACCGTGCAGCCGTGCTCCAGATGACAATGGAGCTGCTGGCACCTGAGGGTTAGGCGGAGACTATAGAGCTGGATGGATCTGAGATAACCCAGGAACTCTGGGAACCAGTCACGTGTGTTGGGACACGTCAGACCGGACGACAACCCGATTAGCGTTTTGGTGCACCTAGCGCTACACCAACCACGTGTGCAGGAAACACGTCAGGCCGGGTGGTAACCAGGTAGCGTTGACCGGAAGACCGCCACGAAAGCGCCCTGTCGGCCACGTGTGTAGGACACGTCAGGCCGAGCGGTCCTCCGATTAGCGTTTCTGGCCACCTCTCGACTGGCCACGTGTGTGTAGGACACGTCAGGCCAGATGGGTACACCAGTAGCGTTGACCGGGAAGCCGAGGAGGATAAGGAACACCCTGTTAACTTCACAGGGGTCCTGGGGTACGCTGTCTGTGCGCATAGGGGGCACAACCGGACAGGTGGCGCAGCAGGTGCGTTGTCCGTGTGCGTAGGGGCACAATCGGACAGGTGGCGCAACAGGTGCGTTGTCCGTGTGCGTAGGGGGCACAATCGGACAGGGGGCGCAGCATGTGCGTTGTCCGTGTGCGTAGGGGGCACAATCGGACAGGAAGCTCAGCAGCCACAACCCAGTAAAAGCCACTGGGCTGCTACAGCAAGACTGGAACGGCAGGAGGGAAGCACGGTGCCTGACCCTGATGTGCCGAGCCACGAATCTTGGCGTGACAGGCACCGTTCGCCTAACCCTACCTACCGCTTCCCAACATAGGCTTATGCCGCAATGAGGCTCTAACATGGAGGGGTGCTCTGACTGAGCAAATGTGAAGACTGCGCACCTCCATGTTGTCTCCAGCCCCTTTTATAACCTGGGTCCGCCCCAAACCCAGGGTGGAACCACCAAGGTCCAATAGCAGAGTGCCATGTCATCAGTGACGTCACATGCGACCTATCCGGAACCGCCACATCATTGATGACCTCATGGCAGCCACGCCCCAAAACACTTCACCAGTCATCGTCTGACGACCAATACTGAGGTGCCAGATCATAGGGGCGGGCCTCTGCGAGCAAGTCCGGAGTTGCCACGTCATCAGGACACCTGACACCCTCTGCCCTATCAGGGCCTGCCACCTCACGGACATGCTCAGTGAGGTCCTTACCGGACCTAGCCTCTGGTGCACTAAGTGCCTGAGCATGCCCAGTAGCCTGAGCAACAGGCTCAGAAAGCAGACTATCAGTTTGAGCATGCTCAGTAGGCACATCCCAGCACTTAGATACAGCACGAAGTCCAAGTACCTGTGCAAAGAGGCTGTTAGGGTTAATTGTGGGAGCATGCTCAGTAGCCTGAACTGAGGACTTAGTCTCAGACATAACACAATCAGGCTGAGCATGCTCACTAGGCAAAACACCGGGCTTAAACTCTGGCTGGGGTAAATCGGCGCACGCATGCGCACTAGCCGACTCTCCACACTTAGACATGGTGGAAGGAACAGCCAACTGGACGACCCGAGGCACGGCTAAGAATGGCAGCCGGCGCCTGGGCGCAACAGGAACCGCAGCAGGCTGCTTGCGGCTATGGCGGCGCCGGTTCATAACAGGTATCTAGTGGATGCGCCACGTCTGGGGTGCTATTTTTAGGCTGTGAAGGCCCAATAACTATGGACCTTCCCACCCTGAGAATACCAGACCACAGCTGTCCGCTTTACCTTGGCTGGTGATCCAATTTGGGGGGGACCCTACTTTTATTGTGTAATTATTAATATTTATAAAATAATTATAAAAAAGAGCCTGAGGGGACCTCCACATTGGATCCCCAACCACAGTAAAGCTGCCAGCTGTGGTTTTCAGGCTACAGCCGTCTGCTTTACCCTAGCTGGCTATCAAAAATGGGGGGACCCAACGTAATTTTTTTTTTAACTATTTTTTAAATAGAAAAAATTAATGGGCTTCCCTGTATATTGATTGCCAACCAAGGTAACGGCAGGCAGATGGGGGTGGCAACCCATAGCTGTCTGCTTTATCTGCGCTGAGAATCAAAAATACCGCAGAGCGCTACGTCATTTTTTTAAAGATTTATTTTTACAGCACTGTGATGTCCAGCAATCAAAATACAGGGAAGCCCATTTTGTTTTTAGTTATTTAAATAAATAATTAAAAAAAATATATATGGGCTCCCGCTGCATTTTTTGTATTGCTAGCTAAGGGTAATCCAAGCAGCTACTGGCTGCTAACCCCCACTGCTTGGTGTTACCTTCACTGGCAATGGAAAATCCAGGGAAGCATTTTTTATTTTTTTTGCCAAAAAACTACAAAAAAAGGACTTGAGCTTCGCCATATTTTTGTATGCTAGCCAGGTATAGCAGGCAGGTGCTGGAAGAGTTGGATACAGCGCCAGAAGATGGCGCTTCTATGAAAATGCCATTTTCTGAGGCGGCTGCAGACTGCAATTCGCAGCAGTGGGGCCCAGAAAGCTCAGGCCAACCTGTGCTGCGGATTCCAATCCCCAGCTGCCTAGTTGTACCTGGCTGGACACAAAAATGGGGCGAAGCCTACGTTATTTGTTTTCTAATTATTTCATGAAATTCATGAAATAATAAAAAAAGGGCTTCCCTTTATTTTTGGTTCCCAGCCGGGTACAAATAGGCAACTGGGGGTTGGGGGCAGCCGTACCTGCCTGCTGTACCTGGCTAGCATACAAAAATATGGCGAAGCCCACATAATTTTTTCAGGGGGCAAAAAACTTCTGCATACAGTCCTGGATGGAGTATGCTGAGCCTTGTAGTTCTGCAGCTGCTGTCTGTCTGTATGGAGAAGAGCAGACAGCAGCTGCAGAACTACAAGGCTCAGCATACTCCATCCAGGACTGTATGCAGACGTTTTTTGCCCACCAAAAAAATGACGTGGGCTTCGCCATATTTTTGTATGCTAGCCAGGTACAGCAGGCAGCCACGGGCTGCCTCCAACCCCCAGTTGCCTATTTGTACCCGGCTGGGAACCAAAAATATAGGGAAGCCCGTTTTTTTAATTATTTCACTTATTTCATGAAATAATTAAAAAACAAATGACGTGGGCTTCGCCCCATTTTTGTGTCCAGCCAGGTACAACTAGGCAGCTGGGGATTGGAATCCACAGCACAGGTTAGCCCGAGGTTTCTGGGTGTCTCTGCTGCGAATTGCAGTCCGCAGCCGTCCCAGAAAATGGCGCTCTCATAGAAGCGCCATCATCTGGCGCTGTATCGAACTCTTCCAACAGCCCTGGAGCCGGGTGGCTTGTTGGGTAATCATGAGTTAATACTGGCTTTGTTTTACTAGCCAGTATTAAGCCAGAGATTCTTAATGTCAGGCACGTTTGACCCGGCCATTAAGAATCTCCAATAAAGGGTTAAAAAAAGACACCACACAGAGAAAAAATACTTTAATAGAAATAAATACTCAGACACATTAGAGACTCCATCTTTATTACCCCCTGTCAGCCCTCCACGATCCATGGTCTTCTGTCTTTCTCGTTCAACAAATGCAGCTCTGCTACATCACTGCTGCATGGGGGAAGACGCTGCTTCCCGTGGAGCATTCACTCCGTGAAAGCTGCACGAGAAGCAGCGTGCAGCCTTCACTCCGTGAGTGATCAGTGCTGCTAGCGGTAACAGCGGTAACACTGACAGACGCGTTACCATAGCAACGGTGCTCCCGGAGCCGCGGTTAGCGGTGACGTCACCGCTAACTGCGTTGCTATGGCAACGGTGATCTCCGTTAATGACCGGCTGTGTCAGCCGGTCCCTAACGGAGCGGGGAGTCGACCGTGTGCTAGAGCATGTCGCCGGTACACGGCGATACACAAATGTGCACCATGTACTGGAGAGATGCACCCGCAGGTCCTACATGACGCGTCATAGTCATGTGACCAGTCTGTAGCCAATGAAATAATAGCCACGTGACTGGTCACATGGCTATTTTGACGTCACGATAGGTCCTGCATCTCTGCTGGCAGTGCCGTCACCGGGAGGATTCAGCGATCATCGGATGGAATAGCGGCAGGAGACAGAGTGCAGGAGGGATCGCGGGGATCGGTAAGTGTTATGGCAATGTTTATTAACTGTTTGTGTACATTTATCATGCATTTTTATGTGTTTGTGATTGCCTCCCATTATAGCCTATTGGTTCGAGTTCGGTTCGTCGAACGTTCGACGAACCGAACTCGAACGGGACCTCGGCTCGGCGAACCGACCTCGAGCCGAACCGCGACCGGTTCGCTCATCTCTAGAAAAGACATTGTTTTTACTCAGTTTTTTGTTTTTTTTTTTACTGTGTTCACGGAAGGGGTTAAATAGTGTGAGAGTTTTATAGATTGGGTTGTTATGAATGTGGCAATACCAAATAGGTACCACATTTGTGGACAACCAAGGATTAGACAGGAGGGACATGAAAAGCTGGGGCAACACAGGCAGGGGCAACATAGGTGCGGGCAGCACAGGTGGGAGCAACACAGGTGGGAGCAACACAGGCAGGGGCAACACAGGCAGGGGCAACATAGGCGGGTGCAACACAGGCAGGGGCAACATAGGCGCGGGCAACCCAGGTGGGAGCAACACAGGCGAGGCAACACAGGCGGGGGCAACACAGGCGGGGGCAACACAGGCGAGGCAACACAGGTGGGAGCAACAGAGGCGAGGCAACACAGGTGGGAGCACCAAAGGCGAGGGCAACACAGGCGAGGCAACACAGGTGGGAGCAATACAGGCGAGGCAACACAGGTGGGAGCAATACAGGCAAGGCAACACAGGTGGGACCAACACAGGCGAGGGCAACACAGGCGGGGGCATAATGTACAAGTTCTGGGATAGTTTCCTCAAACCATTCTAGCAACAAGAGACGTCTGTGCGGAGTAATCTGACAAGGAGGGTGAACTTGACGAAGATGGTGAAGGAGCACCTAGGTTACTGTACCAGCCTCCTCAGGACCATATAACTATTGGATGCCCAAGCTGGACATGTGGCACAAACTCTCCTTCTCTGCCTTGCAGGTGCTGCCCTGTCTTTAGCGTCTTGTCTGGTTAGATTTTTATTGCTGTCAGGGCCATCACAGCAGATAGACGCAGCCGCCGTTCACCAGAAAATACAGACAGGATGACTCTTCTGACATTGAACAAGGCCTGGATTTCACCAGAATTATTCACCTGACACGAAGCAAACCTGAACTCACCCAAAATGTTCCGTTTTGTAAGTTGTATACGTGCATCCCTTCCCAGCCAAGAGAGTATATGGTTTTTTTTGTTTTTTAGATCTTACCCTCCTCTTACTCCACCATGTCTTAATGCTCATGAATGATATATGTATGCCCTACAGGGGTAATCGTTTTGCCCGGCCTTGCACATATGCGTTGGCTCTTCCATTCTAGGTTTGCTACTCCTTTCCACTGGTAACACAATGTTTTATGAGGTCCTCCTCACCTTCTCTTCCAGTGGGTATCAGAGCGGCTCCAGGGGTAATGGTTTGTCCTCCCTTACACATTGTGGAACACCAGTATTGGCACAATCGGCTCTACGAGGTCCTTCACCTGAGCTCTGCACCAGTTTCCGTCATCTGGATAATACGCTCCACACATCTCTTCTGTCACTGGGCGATGTCCGCTGATTTGTTCTGTGTACAGAACTTTCCAAGGGACACGTAACGTCTTTTGAAGTTTTCTTTTTCTTTTTTTATTTTGCCTTATAGATAAGCCAATATACAGGCATTTTTCCTGTAAACTCCAGATTAGATTTGGTTTTGAAGCTTTTATTGTCCGTCGTAAAAGTGCTGTAATACTCTTACCACATTATTCCCAGAGACTAGCTGTGAGAGGCGTCCAAGCGTCTTTCACATGCTGTCCCCATTCAGTCTCAGCACTTTTCCATCCATTGCAGCATTTTTACAGCCTCCCTGATCTCCCTACATGCACCTCTGGTCTACAATGAAGTCTAAAGGCCACTTTACACACAGAGATAAATCTTTGGCAGATCTGTGGTTGCAGTGAAATCATGGACATATTGTTCCATTTGTACACAGCCACAAACCTGCCACTGATTGTCCACAATTTCACTGCAACCACAGATCTGCCAAAGATTTATCTCTGTGTGTACAGTGGCCTTTAGTCTATGGGCAGGCAGTACACACCTATATAGTTAAGAGAGGTGGGTCTTCCACTGGGCCCAATCCAAGTAAGAAGCCAGCAGGGAACACGTCCTCTGCACCCCCACTCCCCCTGTAGCTAATTGCCTGGGACCTTACCATTTTTTTCCATGGATTATGAAGGCCATTAATATTTATCACCTTGGACCACCAGGTAGTTTACCATTCTTTATGAAACCAAAAAAAAGGTGTTTCTGCACATAAGAACTTGTCATACAAAATCCATCATGATTAGAAAAAATATCAAATTTTATTCAGTCATAATTGAAATACAATATTATATTATTTTATTACATGCAGGTATACACAGAATTTAAAAGAACCCTACCCCATAAAAACAACCAAAGAAACAACTGGTGCGTTGTGGAACAAACATAGTGTCAAAAATTCATGTATCATACGTATATAAATTCCTGGGCATAAGTAGGCAAGGGCACATCCAATGATTGCCCACAGCTATATTAAAATGCCAATTAAGCTCAAAATATTTTTAGATCTTAAACCTGCAGTTTACAATTCATATTGCGGCCAGATCTATGATTCATAACCGTATGGGTGGAATAAGGCTGTTTTTCAGTTGACAAAATTAATATGTATATCATTTATAAGAAACACAATATTCAAAGACAATGTATATATATATAGTTCAGTCCAATGCACAGGGGCACAAGGCTTCCCGTTAGAGGTAAAAGGACTATTTTATCTACCTGATATTTGCCTTATATTACAAATAAATCACCCCCATCAAAGTTGAAATAGTTCAGAGGGCCAAGGTTGATGTCCCCAGATGGTGGACCACAACGCCCAGCACCTCAATGTAAACACTGGTGCGCTATGGAACAACCATGAAAACAATATTTCCCATATCGCATATATAATTATGAATTGCTGAGTGTAAGTAAATGAGGACACCTCCAAAGATTACCCACAAGGTCATATATCAAAGACAAAAACACCTCCATTGAGGTTAGAATAATTCAAAGAGCCATAGTTTGTATACCCAGGTGACGGACCACAACGCCCAGCACCTCGACGCGCGTTTCGCCTCTCGCTTCGTCAGGAGGTGCTGGGGTAGCCGTGGGGTCACTCTTATATAGTAAAAAGCCCACCTGGTGTCTTAATGCGGCGCGCGCCGCACAGCGGAGGTCGCATCGTCCACTTCCGCCGGCGTCCCGGAAGGCGTTCTGCGCATGCGCAAAGAACAACCCGCAATTGGGCGCCGGCAGAGGGGGCGAGGCAGACTCCGATATGCAGAGCGCGCTCTGACATCAGCGTGGCCGAGTGGCCATATTGGATGGGGGCAAAAGTGCTGGCAACATTCAAACAAAATCCACATGCATGTTATAGCTTTCAGGGCGGTGATTTTAGTCAGCAATTGTATGTGCCATACAATCTAATCGCATGTGAGGAGGGAAACCTTGAAAGATATAACGAATTCAATATGAGTTATTCGGAAAGCATGTTTATAAACATCTGGCCTCTAGTGGACAAACCCCTGTACAACATTAAAATATACACAATAATAAGTGAAAGGGGGCATGATGCACAAATAACAAGAACTCATATATTAACAAATATTCTCCCCCCATATTGATATATGTAGAAACATTCACAATATAAATGTAACAGGGTAATGGTTTTTACTTCCAGATGTATATTTCCTCAAGGTATAGTTCTCATATTCCAGGGAAACCTTCCCATGCTGTTATCACTTCATCCCGTCCCTATACAACATACATGTAGAACATTCTACATGAAGAGAAAGAACAAAAAGAAGAATACAAAAAAACATAATTAGAGTGACCAAAAAATTAATAAAAAGCGAGATACAGAGTGGCAAGCAATCCGGCAACAATATCAATAATCAGTGCCAAGTCAAAAATACATATTATATGTATATATTTAATCATATCAAGGAGGCCAATATATTGGTTTCATATATGAGTAATATGGTGGGATCTGCGCTACCTAAAGTGTAAACAGATATGGATCTTTGGTCCTTCTTTTTGGTTAATAAAGTTTACCATTCTTTACCCTGGACCACCTGGGACTTTACCATCCCCCACTCCAGATCACCAAGACATTACCATCACTTCACTTTACCACCAGGAAGCTTTGCTAGAAGTTAGGAGACCCCGGAGTCTACTATTAACAAGATTTGTAACATCAAGGACATTATTATTAACTCCTCCACTGCCTAAGACCATCAATGAGATCACCAGAAATCACCATTGTGCATCAGTTTTTGGGTTAAACATTTAAGTCAAACAGCACATGTATAGGTATATCTGAAGGCGGTAAAGCATCGTCTGTGAGCCCCTGTAGAGGTGAGGACTCCGGGCAGTTGTAAGTGGGTGCTAGGTCCGTGTGCCGGTGGCCCTGAAGACACCGATACACTAGACTCCATCTGAATTTAGTCAGCCAAACAGAAGAGAAGTCAGAAAGCGAGACGGAGAAGTCTGCAAGCCCGTTAGATATCTTAGGCCGAGTGAACCTTTCAAATTTTGGTTCGCCGAGGCCTACCGAACAAATGCTATGTTTGCTGAACTGAATACCGAACCTTTTTGAACCCCATTGGATTCAATGGGAGGGCAAACCTAAGGCAGAGAAAACATCTTTAGTGGGTCAAAAAGCTTCCAGGACAGCAAAAATATGTTTTACAGTGCAGCCCCACTGTTTTGGCATAGCCATTAGCTTCTGAGATTATTGACATAATAAATATAGAGGTAAATGAGAGACAGGTGTAGGGCTGCTGCTCCCATACCCCGGCCAGTACAGACAAGACACAACTTGGAGACGAATATTGGAGTCTTGTGATTTAAAAACACTTTAGGCAGACAGCAGGACAGTGGCATCAATTGCTCACCCCTCATTTCCCCATAGTGTATTTGTAGAGCCCAGAGAAGGGGGTACTCGGTCCCTGGCGGTAACAAATCGGAATGTCACTCTGGTGGCCGTTGCCCGGTCCCGTGCTCTGGGCCCCTTTTGTTAATGGGGGGTATTTACAGGGGTGATAAGAGTTTTTGTCATGTGATGCCACCTGCGGGTTGTGGTTAGGGATGGAGAACCGCCGCTGCTTAATGTAGGTACTCCCAGGGCTGGTGGTAGTAGCAGCTGTGATGGTATGCCCTCCGCAGGTAGGGCTGTGCCTGGGAGATGTAGAGGGGCAATAATGGAGACCACAACAGGTTGTCTTTAACAGTCTCTACTCACTGTGGACCCAGGGGTTGCTGGTTCAGGTCCCCGGAGGACCAGTGCCAATGTAGTGACTCAGGTTGCTCTGTCCCTGGCACTCTCTGTTGGTTGGGTCCCCGTAGCGTGCAGCGTTTGGGGACCCCGACTGTCCCTTGTGGGGTACAGCCTCCTCCGTACGGCGGGCAGTACAGACCCTGCAGGGAGGTAAGTGTCCGAACCCCGATCCTAGTTTACTGCTGATGCCCCCAGATTATTTGGTTTGGTGAATTCCGTGAAGGTGTCCGCACCGGGCAGGTATTTTCCAAACAGTGTAAAACTTGTGCTTGACCTAGGGCCCTGTGCCCCGTGCATGCTCCAGTCCCAGTGGTATCTCGGTACCCGTCCTGGCGACCTCTCTCTTGTGCCCCCGGGGTCACCATTACACGGACCAGGCATGTCCGCACACCTCTCCTGTGTGCTACTCGACTCTCTCCTTACTACAGACTGACTGACCCCTCCCACCAGGCTGGCTATACCCAGGGACTTGTTCCCATGGCGACCACCCCCTTATGTGGTTAACCCTCTATAACCAGTGTGGAGAGGAGAACTAGGATTTAGATTGTGTGTTTTGGTGAAAAAGGCACTGGTACTCCAAGTCCCAGGGGGTAGGTCCTACATCCCCAAGAGGATGCAGTTCCCTGTAGTGTCCTGAGGGTCTCAGGGGCACTACATATTTGTACAGCAGTGAGGTATACTCCATGCAACACACAAGATATGGTCTGGCATTTCAATTTTAAAACTAAAAAGGTGGAAGAGTGACAAGATTAGGCATCTTCATACCACACCTCTGCCAGTACAAACATGACACAACTTGGAGACCCATCTTGGAGTCTTGAGATTCAAATACATTTCAGGCAGTATCTTTGTACAGCAGTGATGTATGCTCCATGCAACACACAAGATGTGGCCTCGGTATCTCACTTGGGTCAAAAACACCAGGCATGGTCACTTCTGTAACACCTGATGGGCCATCACTAACCCCCAATGTAGCGGGTACACACGAGGAGGTTATGTGGTCAGAGAGTTGTGTGAGAACAGTTTCGATGGTGACGCAGGAGGAAGAAGAAGTGACAGATGATGTTGATTTGGAGGCCGGTGGTTGGGTAGTACTGCATGTTGGTTGCGCATGTGCCTGTTCATGCATGTAGTAGTCAAATTATTTTAATTTTGGCCTCTACTGAGTCATTGCTTACAACATTGAAAGATAACAAACGTTGGGTCATCCTTTGTGGTCTTAAAAACTCCCAGGCTAAGTAACCCTTCCTGCAAACCGAAGACCTGCGACCACTGCTCTACACAGCCTGAGTTGTGCCTGACGATGCAATACGTCTCATGCATCACTAGGTGTTTGTGTGGGAATCGCCACTGTAACTTCAGCTTCATCCTCCTCATCTGCTGAGCTAACCAACTGCGGGCCTCTGGGTTCACACTAAGTGGGATCTACAACTTCGTAGTTATGCTCTATGTTATCCCCTCCTCATAGTCCTGACCTGACATCACAGGACAGCACGTGTGTGGCTCAGGTATCTGAGTCTCATCATCATTACCTCCACCACTGGGGGTTAACATCAGTTGACGAGGGTGAGAATCCTGCTCAGACCCTATTTTGACCGGGCAACTATCCATGTCGCGGGTGGGGAGGAGGGTGTCAGCACACTACGCTCACCCCTTCTGCTCGGGTCCGGTGGCTGCTGCTCAGTGGTGGCTCGAGCTGTGGGCCTGATCCCGGAGGTTCTCGAGCGGCACTCCTCGCCCGTGAGTGAAAGGGGGGTTGTTGGGTGTGGGGATAGTTTATTGTCCGTGACGCCACCCACGGTTGTTGTGATTTCACCACCGCTGCTCAATATGGGGATCCCGGGGATGGTGATGCGGAGCAGCCAGGTGTTGCGTTGCCCCTCCGTGGGTAGGGGTTGGTGATCCCGGGGCCCGGTGATGAGATGGGAGATGCAGGGCCTGGTGGGCGCAGGGACGCGGGGGCAGCGCTGTGCCTTGCGGCACTGTGGTACTCACTCAGCCTGAGACGTTGACACAGTTTTACGGTAAACCACACGGCTGGAAAGACGGTTCCCACGGACGGCTGCACTTGCTCTCCCAGTAGGTAACGGTGATGTCCCTCTGACCTGTACCTGATGTTTCTAAGTTGGTAGCGATGGGTTCCCACCGGTAACCCGCTCCCCGGCTTCAAGCTGGACCGGAGGAGCTCTACTTTGCCCGCAGACGCTGGCCCTGAGGAACTGGTGCCTTGGCGGTGGCGGTGTTCCTCCTTAATGGTTGGACTGTTGCCTTCAATCGGGACTTGGTTGTTGGGGGATCGACGTCCCCTTCACTGACGGATTCGGCAAATTATGGCGACTCCTAGCCTTGCCGGGGTCCGAGAGGCCCCTGCCCTGGTGCTGACTGTCCTTTGCACGCTGCTCCAGACCGCCGGGTCACTACCCGTCCGCGGTCCTTCCAGGAACTTCCGAACAGTCACCCCCCTGGACAGTCACCGTCGTTGCTGACCTTGCTGACCTGGTCCTGCACACAGCTGGACCAACTTCAGGCTTTTCACTCTCTTTCTTTCCTGTCACCACTCTTGCTTTCCTCCTTTACCACTTTACTTCCTTCCACTTCTTGTTTACTCCTCCACTTAGCTCCTCACTCTAACTCCTCCCTGATCTTTCTGCCTGGTACTTCCTGCCTCCAGGGCTGTGAACTCCTCGGTGGGCGGATCCTGGCCCACCCCCTGGTGTGAACATCAGTCTCTGGAGGAAGGCAACAAGGATTTTAGTTTAGCTTGGGTGTTCCTAGCTGGGATGTAGGGTGTGCTGGTGCATGACCTGTGACCCCTGGCTTGCCCAGGGCGTCACATCCAACTCACAAAGATTTTGGACAATGGTGCAGATTATTTCCTCCTCAACAGTCTTGGAATTGTTGGGGCAGACTTCTGATGCCCATGGGATAGAATGTGTGAACAGTTCTGCAGACTCGAACATGTGAGGTTCTCCACAGTCAGTTTGCCAGTTGGAGATTCAGGACGTGGGAGGAAACAAGTATAATTGGGGTAACACCTCTGAGGAATGAACTGTGTGTGATGTTGAGGTGGAGGAGGAGAGGCCACTTGATGCAGCGCTTGCCATCCACTTCAGCACCTGCTGTTTATCAGCCTCATTTAGAAGTTAAAGTGATGTGCAGCTGCCAAAGAAATCTAGTGTAGTAGGCTGTCCAGTAATGGAAGTTGTTCTTATTTCTCTTGGGATAGCATGAGTCGGTGACCTTTGATGAACACCTCCAACACCCCACCTATTACTCCTTCCACCACAACCTTGTTGTGATTTACCACTCATGGCTAATGTACCTTTCCCCTGTGAAAAAGATGTTTCACCACCCTACGCCGACACCTGACACAAAAGATAGATTATTTATTTCTTTCCTGAGATGGCAATATTGTGAAGGCACTAAAAAGTACTAATAACTAGAGATGTGGTTCACTGTGTGATTTGGAGCAGACACTAAAAGCTGCCAAGACCTTTTTACCTAGTTCACTAGAAAATATACAGCAGCCAGTACTAATGTGATGCCCTGGACCAGCCAGGTAGTCACAGATAGAGCCCCGCACAACACCCCAGTCCCCTAACAAGGTGTCGGCAGCCAAACCATTAAAACCCTAGTCACCTCTCTCAGTGCTGGATGGACACACCAGGGGGCGGAGCCAGGTGGTTGGCACGCCTACCGAGGAGTTCAGAGAGCCTGAGGCAGGAAAAAGTGAAGTCTAGTTTGAGAGTTGAGTGGAGGAGGTCAGGCCTGGGTGATAGGCCTGTAGCAGACTGACAGGTGCCAGGGTTGGAGCCCGGGCACCTTTGGCTAGGAGGCATACGGAGGCCTCTGCCTGCAGGAGCCGGGAAGACAGCTCGGTGGAAGCGTGGTGGACCGGGACAGGTTAGTGGCCTGCCGGTACCGACCCAGGGAACCGACTGGAAACCGGAGCACAAAGGGGGGTGCTCAGACCCTGAAGCTAGGTCCAGAAGCTAGTGGGTGCTAGCTAATTAACTGATTGTGGCCAGGACTATAGGTCCTTTCCCACCCAAAGTCCCAACTGAAGACAACAGCCCAACGAGGGGGATAGAAAGCCAAACGCCATGGCAGAGAGATCCCACGGGCCAGCGTCTGCGGGCAAAGGGCTCTTCCGACATCTACAAGCCGGGGAGCGGACTCCTGTATTGCAAGTTCAGGTAGTCCATCATCCCTAACAGGTGCAGGAGAAAGGCAGAGACCACCAACCAGGTTGGGGAGCAGACTGCAGCTGGCTGCGGGCACCGACCACCATCACCTTGGTTTACCAGAGACTTGTGTGTGTTTCTAATCGTGAGTACACCAGTGCCCTCCGGCCGCCCATCTCCCTGCACTGCCAAACACCCCCCAACGGGTCCCAGGGCCACCATCCCTACCCACGGAGGGGTTATCAACTTGCTGCATAACATCTCCCCCGGTTGCCCCGTAAACCGCAGCGGTGGTGTCCACCCTCACCACATCCCGTGGGTGGTGTCACGAACTTAACCACGGCTCCGGCCGTACACCTACATCCCCTAAACCGCCAGCCCCTTTCAGATCGAAGTGAACACAGGGCCCCTGGGTCCGGAGACTCTCGAGCCACCCACCAGCGATCCCGGATCCGAGCGACTCGGCTGCAGCCGAACGCGGGGCGGTACACTAACAATACATAGAAATGTGGTTCACTGGCTAATTTGGAGCAGACATTAATAAGTAGCAATAGCCATTTAGATCTTTCCCTGGCAACTCTTTAGAAGATACTGACAAGTAGCAATCCCTATTTCTATCATGAAATGCTGATTTGTGGCACGCAGCTTTCCCTACACTGCATGTCCCTATTATACATTATCGCTCTACTATCTATCTCAACTAGCTATTATTAAACCCCTAGCTAAGCTGTCTGGTCGCCCGGCATTAGTGGCAGAACCATCCCTGACGTTTCACATTCACAACATGGCGCTGACACCACATGTCATTTTATATGCACATAGACATGTGACTTAGACAGCCAATGACACAGGCCCTTGTGGCACAATTTTGTGGATGTTGCTGCACTGTGATTGGCTGCAGGGACATCCACAAATGAAGTTAAAAAGAAAACAAAGGCATGCCACAGGCCTCTCCCAAGTCCCCTCCTCCTCCATTCATTAAACACATCTCCCCTTTCATTATACAGCACCACAATCCTATCCAAAAGCAGAACATGTTACTAGAAAAGCATTTTTGGAAGACACGATCAATTATCAAAGAGAACTAAACGTTGCCGACCTTTGGGTAAAGTGCTCGTGTTACTGAGCTCAAGCTGAGCCGGCAAAGGCTTGTACCGAATTTGAAATTGGCGAAGCTTTATCGAATAGGTTCACTCATCTCTATTCAAGACCTGACCCTCACGGTCAAACCGTGATCAGATCACGCGGGAAGGACTCCAGTGAAGGACGAGTAGATGGTCACCTCCATCCTGAAGTCACGAATTCCAGGTCTGAACTGTAGTGAGGTTTCCTGGTCAGTTAATGGACTCCAGATGGATTAGTCCTCAAGTTGAGGAGGTTTGACAAAGACCTTGGCGAACAGGTCGACATGGAGAGTAGAGTAGAGGAGCTTTGTCCAATGGCGTTCAAAACCATTATGCAGAACGGGTCCCTGTGGGTGGACGAGACCATGGCCATGCGGGGGACTCTAAGACTTTTTTTTTACGTTTTGTGTAAAAATGTGGTGCCTAACAGTGAGAAGGAGGATGGACAAACAGCAGCAGTGGTACCAGGAATGATATAGCAGCTGAAAGTAACCCTGTGCCTTGAAGGCTGTAAAAGACTTAATAGTTGTGTGACGCTCCTGGACTATCGGGTCGTCACAGGGTACTGCACAAGCTGCCCTTCCATGCAGTATTCCGCCTCCCTCTTGGTTTTGGGTCCCTAACTATATGGCGTTGCCTCCAATAGCAAATCAAATCCTAGATACACCCTGCACCACACCCACCAGACACACCAGTGGACGGCCTGAGTGGAATAGAGTCGCCCACCTGGGGGGTCAGGGAGGGGAAGTGAGGAGTGTAGTCAGAGAGTGTGTAGAGGAGTGTAGAGAGAGAGAGGTTGGGAAGTAGCCCTCAAGCTGTGAGGAGCTCAGAGGAATTCGGGAGTGGTGACTCCTGAAGTACTGTCTAGGTTGCAGACGGTGGTCTGGGCCTAGAGGAGTTGGACCCCTGGTCACAGGGGATTGTGGCGAGATGCTCAAACTTGTCGAGGAGGACAGCCGGCAGCCTAGCACTGTCACCGGTCCGGGACCAAAGGCACGACGGGGTACACGGACCCTAGATCGGGGAGTAGCTTCAGGTAACCCGACAATTCACCTGAGGAGAAAGGAGCCTTTATGACCTTTTCCAACATGCTCCAGAATCGGGGCATTAGCGCAACAAAGGAGATAGGACTTTCCAATCCAAAATGGTCCAGAAAATCCCAAGCGTGAGCCCTGAGAGCAAGCTCGCATACTTAGCCATAGTAGGGAGCGGGGCCCGGCATGTTCCATACTACCAGACCCACAAGTTGAAGTCAAACTAAGTGCCAGGAGACAGGTCACGGATCACCAGGCAGCACCATTGGGGACAGGACCTGGACAAGCTCCGAGTTACAACACCTTGCTGCCCCACTCCATCACCCCGGGTACTTCCAGCGGCAGCGGTGGTACTCCCCAATTTACCATACACCACGGGTGGCGTCACGAACTATACATCAACTTCCCTGTAAATACCCGCTTATTATTCAAGTGTCCGCACGACCCCCGGGTCCAGAGACTCTCGAGCCACAGCGAACCCGGATTCGAGCAGCTCGGCTGCTTTCATGGGGGCGGTACACGTTGTGCCGCAGTGACGATTTATTAAAAGTGCTGTATGTAATGTGGGCCTAATCACAGGTATGGCCTACACACACAGAGACCACACACCCAGGCAGGACCACCGCCATCAATCCCTACCCTTCTGCTCTGTGTAAGTGGCCAAGGTGTGGATCACTGAGAAGCCCCTCGGCGGCGACTACCGCCCCGGACCCCCTCACACAGTCACTAGATACCTGCTGTACAGTATCAGATTTACCGTCCTCCTGTTTATGGGATTGTACCATTGTCTTCGTGTCGCTGACGCTCGGTCACAGTCACCTGCAGCCATGAGATGAAGAAGATTACATTATGTCCGGCTGACAATGGCTGCTTATTTGTACAGAAACGGAAGGCTGAGCCGGGATAAACTGATGGAGGATGGAGACGAGATAACCCTCATAGTGCGACTCATCCGTGCACACGTCATTAACCCTATCATCAGGAATGCCTCATACAGCAGACGATAAGGCACTGTTCACACAGCGTTATTCAGGAGAATAATAACCATGAGTGGCCAAGCAGCTGCAGCTTCAGGAACCTCTCCTGCTCCGAGGAGGCGTCTTTCCTGCAGTTCTTTGCCTGGACATTGCCCAAATGGAGAAGTTTCCTTAATAAACTGCCTCAATGAAGTAACGGCACTTTCTTATTTCCTCCAGGAGTTTTTCAAAATATCAGGACAAAAACAAATCTCTGAAAACTCCTCATACGAATGGCCAAGGGGATCAAAAGAGGAAACGGTTTCCAAAGGTTCATGATGCAGTGTGAACATGGTCTTCAGAAGCGTTTGCAAAGAGGTTTTCGAGAAAATGCAATACCAATAAACAAGCCTAATATTGGAAGAAAACAGAGAACTCGGAGGAAACCCACGTAAGCATGGGGAGAAAATACGAACTCCTGCAAATGTTGTCCTTGGTGGGATTGAACCCAGGGGCGTAACGACCGCAGTCGCAGAGGTTGCCATCACGACCAGGCCTAGCAAGTTAGGGGCCCGGTCAGGGCTGTATTTTGCCTTCGTGCTGCCCTAGGCACTTTAAGTGCTCGCGCCCCTTAGTGACAACATTAAACTGAGTTTTCGCACACGACATCTGTTTAAGGCAGATCTACTCTGTAAAACACTTCAAAAAGTATAAATGAGAAATGACGGGCACTAACCCCCCCCCAATGGGGATCACCACGGGCACATCAAAACATAGCATGAGTATAAAATATTCCCACCACACCGTCCACACTTATATACTGTGACTGTCACACTGCCCCTAATAAACTAAAACACCACACTGCCCTCCCTTATAAACTACTGTATATCCACCACACCTTCCTCGAAATATGATCTGCACATTGTCCTCACATCATGCTGCCCCCTCCTCACAGTGTCCCATGCATGCTGCCCCCTCCTCACAGTGTCCCATGCATGCTGCCCCCTCCTCACAATGTCCCATGCTTGCTGCCCCCTCCTCACAATGTCCCATGCATGCTGCCCCCTCCTCACAATGTCCCATGCATGCTGCTCCCTCCTCACAATGTCCCATGCATGCTGCCCCCTCCTCACAATGTCCCATGCATGCTGCCCCCTCCTCACAATGTCCCATGCTTGCTGCCCCCTCCTCACAATGTCCCATGCATGCTGCCCCCTCCTCACAATGTCCCATGCATGCTGCCCCCTCCTCACAATGTCCCATGCATGCTGCCCCCTCCTCACAATGTCCCATGCTTGCTGCCCTCTCCTCACAATGTCCCATGCATGCTGCCCCCTCCTCACAATGTCCCATGCATGCTGCCCCCTCCTCACAGTGTCCCATGCATGCTGCCCCCTCCTCACAATGTCCCATGCATGCTGCCCCCTCCTCACAATGTCCCATGCATGCTGCCCCCTCCTCACAATGTCCCATGCATGCTGCCCCCTCCTCACAGTGTCCCATGCATGCTGCCCCCTCCTCACAATGTCCCATGCATGCTGCCCCCTCCTCACAATGTCCCATGCATGCTGCCCCCTCCTCACAGTGTCCCATGCATACTGCCCCCTCCTCACAATGTCCCATGCATGCTGCCCCCTCCTCACAATGTCCCATGCATGCTGCCCCCTCCTCACAGTGTCCCATGCATGCTGCCCCCTCCTCACAATGTCTCATGCATACTGCCCCCTCCTCACAGTGTCCCATGCATGCTGCCCCCTCCTCCCAATGTCCCATGCATGCTGCCCCCTCCTCACAATGTCCCATGCATGCTGCCCCCTCCTCCCAATGCCCCATGCATGCCGCCCCCTCATCACAATGTCCCATGCATGCTGCCCCCTCCTCACAGTGTCCCATGCATGCTGCCCCCTCCTCACAGTGTCCCATGCATGCTGCCCCCTCCTCACAGTGTCCCATGCATGCTGCCCCCTCCTCACAATGTCCCATGCATGCTGCCCCCTCCTCACAGTGTCCCATGCATGCTGCCCCTTCCTCACAATGTCCCATGCATGCTGCTCCCTCCTCACAATGTCCCATGCATGCTGCCCCCTCCTCACAATGTCCCATGCATGCTGCCCCCTCCTCACAATGTCCCATGCATACTGCCCCCTCCTCACAATGCCCCATGCATGCTGCCCCCTCCTCACAGTGTCCCATGCATGCTGCCCCCTCCTCACAATGTCCCATGCATGCTGCCCCCTCCTCACAATGTCCCATGCATGCTGCCCCCTCCTCACAATGTCCCATGCATGCTGCCCCCTCCTCCCAATGTCCCATGCATGCTGCCCCCTCCTAACAGTGTCCCATGCATGCTGCCCCCTCCTCACAATGTCCCATGCATGCTGCCCCCTCCTCACAATGTCCCATGCATGCTGCCCCCTCCTCACAGTGTCCCATGCATGCTGCCCCTTCCTCCCAATGTCCCATGCATGCTGCCCCTTCCTCACAGTGTCCCATGCATGCTGCCCCCTCCTCACAATGTCCCATGCATGCTGCCCCCTCCTCACAGTGTCCCATGCATGCTGCCCCTTCCTCCCAATGTCCCATGCATGCTGCCCCTTCCTCACAATGTCCCATGCATGCTGCCCCCTCCTCACAATGTCCCATGCATGCTGCCCCCTCCTCACAGTGTCCCATGCATGCTGCCCCTTCCTCCCAATGTCCCATGCATGCTGCCCCTTCCTCACAGTGTCCCATGCATGCTGCCCCCTCCTCACAATGTCCCATGCATGCTGCCCCCTCCTCACAGTGTCCCATGCATGCTGCCCCTTCCTCCCAATGTCCCATGTATGCTGCCCCTTCCTCACAGTGTCCCATGCATGCTGCCCCCTCCTCACAATGTCCCATGCATGCTGCCCCCTCCTCACAATGTCCCATGCATGCTGCCCCCTCCTCACAATGTCCCATGCATGCTGCCCCCTCCTCACAATGTCCCATGCATGCTGCCCCCTCCTCACAATGTCCCATGCATGCTGCCCCCTCCTCACAATGTCCCATGCATGCTGCCCCCTCCTCACAGTGTCCCATGCATGCTGCCCCCTCCTCACAGTGTCCCATGCATGCTGCCCCCTCCTCACAGTGTCCCATGCATGCTGCCTCCTCCTCACAGTGTCCCATGCATGCTTCCCCCTCCTCACAGTGTCCCATGCATGCTGCCCCCTCCTCACAGTGTCCCATGCATGCTGCCCCCTCCTCACAGTATGCCATGCATGCTGCCCCCTCCTCACAGTGTCCCATGCATGCTGATCCCCTCCTCACAGTGTCCCATGCATGCTGCCCCCTCCTCACAATGTCCCATGCTGCCCCCTCCTCACAGTATCGCATGCATGCTGCCCCCTCCTCACAGTGTCTCATGCATGCTGCCCCCTCCTCCCAGTGTCCCATGCATGCTGCCCCCTCCTCATAGTGTCCCATGCATGCTGATCCCCTCCTCACAGTGTCCCATGCATGCTGCCCCCTCCTCATAGTATCCCATGCATGCTGCCCCCTCCTCACAGTATCCCATGCATGCTGCCCCCTCCTCACAATGTCCCATGCATGCTGCCCCCTCCTCACAGTGTCCCATGCATGCTGCCCCTCCTCACAGTGTCCCATGCATGCTGCCCCCTCCTCACAGTATCCCATGCATGCTGCCCCCTCCTCACAGTATCCCATGCATGCTGCCCCCTCCTCACAATGTCCCATGCATGCTGATCCCTCCTCACAGTGTCCCATGCATGCTGCCCGCTCCTCACAGTATCCCATGCATGCTGCCCCCCCTCACAATGTCCCATGCATGCTGCCCCCTCCTCACAATGTCCCATGCATGCTGCCCCCTCCTCACAATGTCCCATGCATGCTGCCCCCTCCTCACAATGTCCCATGCATGCTGCCCCCCCCTCACAATGTCCCATGCATGCTGCCCCCTCCTCACAGTGTCCCATGCATGCTGCCCCTCCTCACAGTGTCCCATGCATGCTGCCCCCTCCTCACAGTATCCCATGCATGCTGCCCCCTCCTCACAGTATCCCATGCATGCTGCCCCCTCCTCACAATGTCCCATGCATGCTGATCCCTCCTCACAGTGTCCCATGCATGCTGCCCGCTCCTCACAGTATCCCATGCATGCTGCCCCCTCCTCACAATGTCCCATGCATGCTGCCCCCTCCTCACAATGTCCCATGCATGCTGCCCCCTCCTCACAATGTCCCATGCATGCTGCCCCCTCCTCACAATGTCCCATGCATGCTGCCCCCCCTCACAATGTCCCATGCATACTTCCCCCTCCTCACAGTGTCCCATGCATACTTCCCCCTCCTCACAGTGTCCCATGCTTGCTGCCCCCTCCTCACAGTGTCCCATGCATGCTGCCCCCTCCTCACAGTGTCCCATGCATGCTGCCCCCTCCTCACAGTGTCCCATGCATGCTGCCTCTCTCCATGAGCTCCTAATGCTGCCTTACTCTTTTCCATAATAATACCTCCATGCTACCCCACTCATCATACTAAAGACCACCACACTAGCGCTTATGCTGAGACCCCCCCCCCCCACACACACACACACTACCCCATTCTTGATATTGACTCCCCTACATTGCTCCACTCCATTCTGAGCCCACACATGCTGCCCCTTCTCCATAATGAGCTCCCAATGCTGCCCCCCTCTCATTCTGATTCCTTACACTCCCCCCACTCAATCGATTTTGTCATTGCACCACTCTCCCCCGAGCATCAGCCTCTCTCTCCCCCAGCCTTCCCCAGCATCAGCCTCTCTCTCCCCCAGCCTCCCCCAGCATCAGCCTCTCTCTCCCCCAGCCTCCCCCAGCATCATCCTCTCTCTCTCCCAGCCTCCCCCAGCATCAGCCTCTCTGACCCCAGCATCAGCCTCTCTGACCCCAGCACCAGCCTCTCTGACCCCAGCACCAGCCTCTCTCTCCCCCAGCACCAGCCTCTCTTCCCCAGCACCAGCCTCTCTCTCCCCCAGCATCAGCCTCTCTCTCCCCCAGCATCAGCCTCTCTCTCCCCCAGCATCAGCCTCTCTCTCCCCCAGCATCAGCCTCTCTCTCCCCCAGCATCAGCCTCTCTCTCCCCCAGCACCAGCCTCTCTCTCCCCCAGCACCAGCCTCTCTCTCCCCCAGCACCAGCCTCTCTCTCCCCCAGCATCAGCCTCTCTCTCCCCCAGCATCAGCCTTTCTCCCCCCCAGCATCAGCCTTTCTCCCTCCCAGCATCAGCCTCTCTCCCCCCCAGCATCAGCCTCTCTCCCCCAGCCTCCCCCAGCATCAGCCTCTCTCTCTCCCCCAGCATCAGCCTATCTCCCCCCAGCATCAGCCTCTCTGACCCCAGCATCAGCCTCTCTGACCCCAGCATCAGCCTCTCTCCCCCCTAGCACCAGCCTCTCTCCCCCCCAGCACCAGACTCTCTGCCCCCCAGCACCAGCCTCTCTCTCCCCCAGCCTCCCCCAGCCTCCCCCAGCATCAGCCTCTCTCTCCCCCAGCCTCCCCCAGCATCAGCCTCTCTCTCCCCCTGTCTTCCCCAGCACCAGCCTCTCTGACCCCAGCTTCCCCCGGCACCAGCCTCTCTGACCCCAGCACCAGCCTCTCTGACCCCAGCATCAGCCTCTCTGACCCCAGCATCAGCCTCTCTGACCCCAGCTGCCCCCAGCACCAGCCTCTCTCTCCCCCTGTCTTCCCCAGCACCAGCCTCTCTGACCCCAGCTGCCCCCAGCACCAGCCTCTCTGACCCCAGCATCAGCCTCGCTGACAACAGCATCAGCCTCTCTCCTCCCAGCCTCTCCCAGCATGAGCCTCCCCCAGCATCAGCCTCTCTCCTCCCAGCCTCCCCCAGCATCAGCCTCCCTCCTCCCAGCCTCCCCCAGCATCAGCCTCCCTCCTCCCAGCCCCCCCCCAGCCTCAGCCTCTCTCTCCCCTCAGCCTCCCCCCAGCCTCAGCCTCTCTCTCCCCCCAGCCCCCCCAGCCTCAGCCTCTCTCTCCCCCCAGCCTCAGCCTCTCTCTCTTCCCAGCCTCCCCCCCCAGCCTCAGCCTCTCTCTCTTCCCAGCCTCCGCCTCTCTCTCTTCCCAACCTCCCCCTCAGCCTCAGCCTCTCTCTTCCCAGCCTCCCTCCCAGCCTCAGCCTCTCTCTCTTCCCAGCCTCCCCCCAGCCTCAGCCTCTCTCTCTTCCCAGCCTCCCCCCCAGCCTCAGCCTCTCTCCCCAGCCTCCCCCTCAGCCTCTCTCTCTTCCCAGCCTCCCCCCCAGCCTCTCTCTCTTCCCAGCCTCCCCCCAGCCTCAGCCTCTCTCTCTTCCCAGCCTCCCCCCCAGCCTCAGCCTCTCTCTCTTCCCAGCCTCCCCCCCAGCCTCAGCCTCTCTCTCTTCCCAGCCTCCCCCCAGCCTCAGCCTCTCTCTCTTCCCAGCCTCCCCCCCAGCCTCAGCCTCTCTCTCTTCCCAGCCTCCCCTCAGCCTCAGCCTCTCTCTCTTCCCAGCCTCCCCCCCAGCCTCAGCCTCTCTCTCTTCCCAGCCTCCCCCTCAGCCTCAGCCTCTCTCTCTTCCCAGCCTCCCCCCCAGCCTCAGCCTCTCTCTCTTCCCAGCCTCCCCCCCAGCCTCAGTCTCTCTCTTCCCAGCCTACCCCCAGCCTCAGCCTCTCTCTCTTCCCAGCCTCCCCCCAGCATCAGCCTCTCTCTCTTCCCAACCTCAGCCTCTCTCTCTTCCCAGCCTCCCCCCCAGCCTCACTCTCTTCCCAGCCTCCCCCCAGCCTCAGCCTCTCTCTCTTCCCAGCCTCAGCCTCTCTCTCTTCCCAGCCTCCCCCCAGCCTCAGCCTCTCTCTCTCTCTTCCCAGCCTCAGCCTCTCTCTTCCCAGCCTCCCCCCGGCCTCAGCCGCTCTCTCTTCCCAGCCTCCCCCTAGCCTCAGCCTCTCTCTTCCCAGCCTCCCCCAGCCGCTCTTCCCAGCCTCCCTCTTTTCCCAGCCTCCCCCCAGCCTCAGCCTCTCTCCCCCCAGCCTCCCCTTGCATGATTATAGTGGACAAAAAGAGGCATCGCAACGATCATCAACTAACCTGTAAGGTGCACATACATTCTAGGCTCTACCTTAGCGCATACCTGCTCCGGTGCCCACTGCCCTGCTCTGCTGATTATCCTCTTCTGGCTGGCTCCAGCTTCAGTCGCATCCTCCTCCGCTGCGTGTGTCGTCTGCAACATTGGACGCTGCAGCACGGGGCAGTGAGCTGATTGGCGCGCCTCTGACCCCGGAAGTGTAGGCGCTGGAACTTCCGGGGTTAATCAGCTATCTATGCCTCGCGCCCGTGTATTTAAATAGACAGAAGTGCGGAGGGAAGGGCGGGGGGCGGCGATGAAAAAAAATAAAAATATTTTTTTTGCTGCCAGAAAGTGCTGCCCCCCGCAATGTGCCGCCCCAGGCACGGGACCACAGGTGCCCCCTGCAGAGAAACAGCCGGCTCCTGTCAGTGAGAGAGGAGCTGTGCTGTTTCTGCACTCTCAATAGAAACGTCCAGTGACGTCACAAGGTGAATTAAGTTCATGCCGGCAGCTCACCATCATGCAGATCCACCGGCATGAACTCGGTTCACCGTGTGATGTCACTGGTGTTCCCTGCATCTAGTTGCAGGGAACTCCGGAGACATAGATGCCATGGTCTGTCAGGCGATCCGTACTTCAGTAACCCAAGGTCGTCATGACAGCGATCGGGTCCCTGTGACTGCATTACAGGGACCCGACCACCAGGGAGAGGTAAGCAATTCCTCTGCCTGCCTCCTGAATGCTACGATTGCACTGATTCCAGCATTTAGAGCGTTACACTGCCAGGAGCAACGTGGGCACTGCTCCTGGCTGTAAGATCAGGGACCGCAGGGGTACAGCGTCTGAACCCCCACAATTGCCATGACTAAAAAACGCACAAAAAGAAGCATAGAAAAAGCATGTGAAAAAAACGCAATTGTCGCGGGCGGAGGAGGGGACGCTGCGCTCTCCCACTGCTCGGGTCCGGCTGCCGCTGCTGCTGCGGCCTCTGCTGCTCGGTGGCTCGAGTGATGTGCCGGATCCCGGGGGACTCAAGCGACGCTCCTCGCCCATGAGTGAAAAGGGGGGATTGGTTTAGGGGATTTATTGTCCGTGACGCCACCCACGGTTGTGGTGATTGTGTGGACACCACCGCTGCTCTGCATGGGGATCCCGGGAGTGATGGTATGGAGCAGCTAGATGTTGGTCCTCCCCTCCGTGGGTAGGGGGGTTGGTGGTCCCGGGGCCCGATGATGGAGAGTTAGGATGGTTGACAGGCGGGTATGGGGCCTGTTGAGGTGCAGGAGCGCAGGGGCAGCGCTGTGCCGCACGGCACGGAGGTACTCACTCAGCCCAAGGATGATGACACAGTTCACGGTAAACAAGCGGCTGGTTGGACGGCTCCCTCGGACAGCTGCGGTGTTGATGTTCCCTGCAAGTTAACAGTGACTGTCTCTTTCCTGCACCTAAATACGGTTGTTGGTAGCGATGGATTCCCACCGGTAACCCGCTCCCCAGCTTGGATATGAGCTGGAGGAGCCCCTCTTTTGCCCGCAGGCGCTGGCCCTGAGAAACTGGTGCCTTGGCGGTGGCGGTGTCTCTCCAATATGGTTGGATGGTTGCCTTCAATCGGGACTTTGGCTGTTGGGAGATCCAGGAGGTCCCCTTCACTGACGGATTTGGCAAATTCACGGCGACTCCTAGCCTTGCCGGGATCCGAAAGGCCCCTGCCAATGGTGCTGGCTTCTCTTCGTATACCGCTCCGGTACCGCCGGACCACCACCCGTCCACGGTCCTTTCGGCAACCTCCGATCAGCCTCTCCTGCAGACGGTCACCGCTGTCTGCCAACCTTGCTGTCTCAGTCCGGGGCACACACCCGGACCAACTTCAGGCTCTTTACTGTCACTTTCTCTTCCACCTCAACTCCTCTCTCTTGCTCCTCTACCACTTCACTCCAACTTCACTCACTGTTCTCACTAACTCATCTCCTGGTTTTCCCGCCTCCAGGACTGTGAACTCCTCGGTGAGTGGAGCCAACCGCCTGGCCCACCCCCTGGTGTGGACATCAGCCCCTGGAGGAAGGCAACAAGGATTTTGTGTTCTGACCTTGGTGTTCCTGCAGGGAATGTGGGGTGTGTGGTGGTGTCATGACCTGTGACCCCTGGCTTGCCCAGGGCGTCATATTCCCCCTTAGCAAAACGCAGACCGTCCTCGGGCTGCCCGTCCAACACCGGTTTTATTTTTATGAAAAAGATAAGAAAAACACGACATACAAATATAGTAACATCATCCCACAGCGGGAGGAACTTTGCTTAAACGTTACGGTAACATTTCAAACGGTTGCTGCTGCCGCTCTCTCCCACCCAAGTAACCTGGCCCTGATGCTGCCTCTAAGAAACAGGCAGCACCCCTTGACCCCAGTCCTGCACCAAATTACCCGAGCGGGATCTGTCCTTCCCCTCCAGAGGGTAGCCACCGGTTCCTGTGGTGGCTGGGCCCCAGCCTGCTCCACTGCGGGCCCTCCCTCCAACCTGCCTCTCCGGAGGCGGTAGCGGTGGAAGCTGCAACAAACATTATTTACATGCCACTAACGTTTGTGGTTGCCCTGCAAGTTCTCGGGCCTGTTCATAGAGAGTTCCCTATGCATAAATTGTGCATGGTCCCCACGGGGACAACGGTGCCGGCAACGGCCGGTTCAATCACGGTGCTGACAATCAGGTTACTGTTCGGTAATCATTTACTTTCATTTTCAACTTGCAAACTTAAAACTTTCAACACACACTCCCCTTTAAAGAACAGTTTCCCTGTACCTAAGTGGGGGTCTACCTAGGTTGGGATGAGCGGACCTCCGGGGACCGGCGTCAGTGGTGACAGGCAGCGGGGAAGAGAGAACAATCAGTTCCTCTTCTCTGCTAATGTGTGGGGCAGGCGGAGGCATAGGGGAGTTGGGCACAGGTTCATCCCTGGGCACTGGCACTGGTTCTGGCTCACGGTTGACCACTTCCATCACTTCTTCATCCACGGGTTGTGGGAATAGTATCACTGGGAGAATTACCGCGCCGTTCTGTGTAGGCCAGTCCGCTGGGAAGTCACCCATCACGGTATGGATTACCTCTTTTGCCTTCTCTGCTGGAGGAGGAACCGGTACTTCAGTCATTGCCCTCAATGCTGGTGGGCACCTTTTCAGATGGTCCCGGGAAACTGTGGTTAAAGTGCCCCCTTGGTCACGACTGATTTGGTAAGCCTTCCCATCTTCCCATCCTGTGGGCTGTATGATGTATGGGGTTTGCTCCCATTGATCATCCAGCTTGTGGGTTCTTCTCTTCCATTTCAGCACTACATCTCCAGGCTGGAAAGGGCCAGCAGACGCCTTCTGATTGAAGCGCCGCTCCTGTTGTTCTCGACTCCGACTTAAGTTCTTCTCCACATATTCTTGAATCTGTCGGTACTGAACCCTCCGCCGGGTGTCCCATTCAGCCGTCGAGGGGAGTGTCTCTGGAGTTTCCAGTCCCATTTCCAGATCCACCGGCAGTCGGCCGGGGCGAGCCCTCATCAGATAGGCTGGGGTGCACTTCGTGGAGCTGGATGGAATATTGTTGTACATATCGACCAAGTCGGGCAGCTTCTCCGGCCACAGGTTCCGCTCTTCTAGCGGCAACGTCTTGAGGAGGCCAAGGACCAAATGGTTCATCTTCTCACACATACCATTGGTTTGGGCATGGTAAGGCGTGGTCCGGATCTTCTTGCAGCCGTACAGCTGACAGAACTCATGGAACACCTCTGCTTCAAAGGCTGGGCCTTGGTCAGTGAGCACCTTCTCAGGGTATCCATGTGGTCGACAGAAGTAAGCTTGGAACGCTCTAGCGGCGGTATGGCCGGTTAGGCCCTTGACCGGGACAACCACTATGAATCTTGAATAATGATCCACTATGGTGAGAGCGTAAGTGTACCCACTTCGGCTGGGCGTGAGCTTCACATGGTCCAGGGCGACCAGCTCCAGCGGTTGATGTGTCACGATCGGGTGCAGGGGTGCCTTCTGGCTGGCCTCGTCCTTCCTTCTCAGCGTACACGGGCCACACTCTCGGCACCAGTCCTCCACAGACTCCCGCATCCCACTCCAATAGAACCGCTCCCTCAGCAGCATTTTTAATTTCTTCCATCCAAAGTGTCCGGCACCATCATGGTACGCTTGTAGAATGGTGGACACATTAGCTTGGGGAATCACCAACTGGCGGATTTTCTCATGAGTCTTTGGGTTAACCAGCTCACGGTACAACTTCCCTTGGTGTAGATACAGCCGGGTCCGCTCTTTCCACAGGCATTGGGCTTCAGCTGGGGCGGCAGGGTCTATTACAGCTGCGCCTTGCTCCACCAGAGTCTTCACTAGGCGGACAGCGGGTGCCTGGTTTTGAGCTTCCTGCCACTCCTGGCTAGGCAGTGGATCCAGGCTCACCCGTTGTTGGTGGACATGTACCTTCCCAGTTGGTGGCTGGTGAAATGCAGGCAACTCGATCTCTTCAAGGTCGTCATCCTCGCACCCTTCTTCTGACAAGTGGGGAATCCGAGAGAGTGCATCAGCATTAACGTTGGCACGACCAGCCCTGTATTTAATTGTGAAGTCGTAGTTGGCTAGCCTGGCCACCCACCGCTGTTCCAACGCGCCCAATTTGGCCGTGTCCAGATGGGTCAACGGATTGTTATCCGTGAAAGCGGTGAATTTTGCTGCGGCCAAGTAATGGCGGAACCGCTCGGTGATAGCCCACACCAGCGCCAGGAGCTCCAGCTTGAAAGAGCTGTAATTTTCAGGGTTCCTTTCAGTCGGTCGGAGTTTTCGGCTAGCATAAGCAATCACTTTTTCCTTCCCATCCTGGACCTGGGACAAGACTGCCCCCAAGCCCACATTGCTGGCATCGGTGTAGAGGATGAATGGGTGGCTGTAATCAGGATAAGCCAGGATCTCTTCCCCGGTCAAGGCCGCTTTCAGCTGACGGAAAGATTCCTCATGCCTCTCCTCCCACACCAGTGGGGCCCCGAGGGGTCTACCACCTTTGGTCTGTCCCATCAGGAGGTCTTGCATGGGGGCAGCCATCTTCGTGTATCCCTTGATAAAGCGACAGTAGTACCCCACCAGACCCAGGAACTGCCTTACTTCCCTCACGGTGGTTGGCCTCGGCCAGTCTTGGATGGCAGTGACCTTCTCGGGGTCGGGGGCGACACCTTATGCTCCCACCACATGCCCCAGATACTGCAGCCTGGGTTTCAGCAGATGACACTTGGAGGGTTTCAACTTCATCCCGTACTTGGCAAGGGACGCGAACACCTCGGCTAGGTGTTCCAGATGGGCTTCATATGTCTGTGAATACACAATTACATCATCCAGATACAACAGGACGGTTTCAAAATTCAAGTGCCCCAAACAGCACTCCATCAGCCGTTGGAAGGTACCCGGGGCATTGCACAGCGCAAACGGCATACTGTTGAATTCACAGAGTCCCATAGGGGTGGTAAAGGCAGTCTTCTCTCGGTCTTCTGGTGCCACAGCCACCTGCCAGTACCCACTGGTGAGGTCAAGTGTAGAGAAGTAGTTGGCGGTTCTCAGCGCGGACAAAGACTCCTCAATACGGGGCAGAGGGTAGGCATCCTTATGTGTTATCTGGTTAATCTTCCGGTAATCCACGCAAATCCGCATGGTGCCGTCTTTCTTCTTAACCAGTACCAACGGGGCGGCCCAGGGACTACAGCTGTCCCTGATAACCCCTGCCTCCCTCATATTCCTCAACATGTCCTTGGCGCACTGGTAGTGTGCAGGAGGAATGGGCCTATACCTCTCCTTGATAGGGGGGTGTTCACCGGTAGGGATATGATGTTGGAACCCTTTAATCTGACCAAAGTCTAGGGGATGTTTGCTAAAAACTTGCTCATACTCCCGTACCACTCTGTATACCCCTTCTTTGTGATGTGTAGGGGTCTCGTCAGTGCCCACGTGTAGCTGTTGGTGCCACCCCTCTAACTACCCTTGGGGAGGGTGAGTGTTGGCCGTGGGTAGTGAGACTGGAGGAGCTGCGTCATGGATGGTGTGGGGATCTAGGGTGAGCAACTTGGCAAGTGTAGCATACCGGGGAAGCCTGACTTCTTCCTCCCCACAGTTCAGCACCCTCACGGGCACTCTCCCTTTTTTCACATCTACCACCCCTTGGGCGGCCATTACGGTGGGCCAGTGTTCAGAGGGCATGGGCTCTATCATGGCAGAGTAGTAACGCCCCTGCGGCCCTACTGCTGCCCTACACCAAATCATCATCTCACTCCTAGGGGGCACAGTCAACGGGGCGGCATCCATCACTCTCACTCCACCAATCTCTCCTCCTGTTGAGTTTACATGCTGGCGGTACATCAGGACTCGGATCTCGCGCTGCACAGCTCTCTGTCGGCTCCCCGCCGCCGTGGCGGCCAGCTGCTGCAGTAGAGCCAACACATCACCCATACAGTGCTCCATCACATTGGTTCCCAGCACTATCTTCGGGTTACGATCACTGGGTTCATTCATGATCACAATCATACCCTGGTGTTGCAGTTCAGCTTGCCCTACTGTCATGGCCACTTGTTTATACCCCACTTGGGTCAATGGGAATCCATTAGCAGCAATTAGTGTTATACTAGTATCTGGGGGAGCCAGCTCGTCTGTCCCCCAATACCGTTGGTACAATGTGTATGGTATGGTGGTTACCTGTGATCCAGTGTCCAAGAGAGCCATCACCGGTACGCCGTCCACAGCCACGGGGATGATGGGCCGGGCCCCGATATACCGGTCCCGCCAGTCTGGGGGGCCACGGGGTTCTACTCCTGAGGATTGGCCCGTGGCCCCAGGGGTTGCTCGTTTAACGGGCACTGTCGGAAGTAATGGCCAGGCTTGCTGCACCTGTAGCAGGTTGGAGATCTGTTCCGCGAGTTGTTAGCACCTCTCCGCTGCATCCAGGGAACATCCTCAGGGCTGTCGGCGAGCTGTATCTTGGCTGGAGGCTGGGATCTGGTCAGAAGTTGGAGTGCGGCGAGAATCTTGGCGAGGTCTCCATCCATGCGGCGGACCTGGGCTGCCAGTTCTTCCATTGTGCTGCTTGGAGCTGTAGGTACTAGAGAGGCTGGTAGGGCAGGGGCCACCACGACGGGGGCCGTCTCAACTGGCCACGGGACTGGTTCCAAGACTTCCGAAGCTGGGGGTTGCAGAGCTTTAATGGCCCGTTCTTTTAACACAGCAAAGTCCACATCAGGGTCTTCTAGGGCCCACAGCCGGAGTTGTTTGCGGTCCTCAGAGGATCTCATCCCCTGCACAAATTGCTCTACTAACATTTTGTTGCTGTCTGCCTCATTGATGGTGTCCACCCGCTTCAGGGTGCGGAGGGCGGTTTGCAGACGTAAAGCATAGTCCCGAATGCTATCCACAGACCGTTGCCGACACTGGTAAAACTGCATCCTCAGCTCAGCTTCGGTACGGGTCTCAAAGGCAGTCTGTAGTTTCTCAAAGATGGTGGCTACAGAGAACCGGTCCCCCTCGGCCCAGGTCTCCGCCTCCTGCTCAGCCACGCCGGTTAGCTGGCCCAGCACTACCGCTGCACGTTGCTTATCAGTCAGGGGGTACAATTCCAGGAGCGGGTTAAGCTTTTTCCGGAAAACCTGTAACGCATCAGGCTTCCCGTCGTACTGCGGTAGCCAGGTAGCTCCGGGCACATAGGGCAAGGAGAACGGCATTACCTGAGCGAGAGCTGGGGCCGTGGCACCCCCCGCCAGCGCGGCCGGGACCTGGGCAGGCCCATTCCCATCCACGGGTGCCGCTGCGGCTGCGACCGCCGCTCCCCCAGCAGCTCTGTCGGGCGCAGACATCTTGTTTCCGTCCCCCTTAGCCTTTTTCCGGCTCCTCCTCTCTAGGGGCGAGGTTTTGGCCTTCACGACACCACTACTCGAGAAGACGCTCGAGCGGGAACTTTCCGCGCCAAAGATGGCGGCTTCTGAACTTTTCTGGCCGGACACCTCCGGCGATAACAAGGCGCAGCTATACCAGACGGCAGAGCGGTAAGATCCTGTTCATGACGCCAAGTTGTCACGGGCGGAGGAGGGGACGCTGCGCTCTCCCACTGCTCGGGTCCGGCTGCCGCTGCTGCTGCGGCCTCTGCTGCTCGGTGGCTCGAGCGATGTGCCGGATCCCGGGGGACTCGAGCGACGCTCCTCGCCCGTGAGTGAAAAGGGGGGATTGGTTTAGGGGATTTATTGTCCGTGACGCCACCCACGGTTGTGGTGATTGTGTGGACACCACCGCTGCTCTGTATGGGGATCCCGGGAGTGATGGTATGGAGCAGCTAGATGTTGGCCCTCCCCTCCGTGGGTAGGGGGGTTGGTGGTCCCGGGGCCCGATGATGGAGAGTTAGGATGGTTGACAGGCGGGTATGGGGCCTGTTGAGGTGCAGGGGCGAAGGGGCAGCGCTGTGCCGCACGGCACGGAGGTACTCACTCAGCCCAAGGATGATGACACAGTTCACGGTAAACAAGCGGCTGGTTGGACGGCTCCATCGGACGGCTGCGGTGTTGATGTTCCCTGCAAGTTAACGGTGACTGTCTCTTTCCTGCACCTAAATACGGTTGTTGGTAGTGATGGATTCTCACCGGTAACCCGCTCCCCAGCTTGGATATGAGCCGGAGGAGCCCCTCTTTTGCCCGCAGGCGCTGGCCCTGAGAAACTGGTGCCTTGGCGGTGGCGGTGTCTCTCCAATATGGTTGGACGGTTGCCTTCAATCGGGACTTTGGCTGTTGGGAGACCCAGGAGGTCCCCTTCACTGACGGATTTGGCAAATTCACGGCGACTCCCAGCCTTGCCGGGATCCGAAAGGCCCCTGCCAATGGTGCTGGCTTCTCTTCGTATACCGCTCCGGTACCGCCGGGCCACCACCCGTCCCCGGTCCTTTCGGCAACCTCCAAGCAGCCTCTCCTGCAGACGGTCACCGCCGTCTGCCAACCTTGCTGTCTCAGTCCGGGGCACATACCCGGACCAACTTCAGGCTCTTTACTGTCACTTTCTCTTCCACCTCAACTCCTCTCTCTTGCTCCTCTACCACTTCACTCCAACTTCACTCACTGTTCTCACTAACTCATCTCCTGGTTTTCCCGCCTACAGGACTGTGAACTCCTCGATGGGCGGAGCCAACCACCTGGCCCACCCCCTGGTGTGGACATCAGCCCCGGGAGGAAGGCAACAAGGATTTTGTGTTCTGACCTTGGTGTTCCTGCAGGGAATGTGGGGTGTGTGGTGGTGTCATGACCTGTGACCCCTGGCTTGCCCAGGGTGTCACACAATAATAAATGGACGTTTTTTCCTGCTAAAACATGTGCTTTTTTGTGCAGATTTTTTGTGGGCACAGGGCCTAAAGTAGATGCATCAGTCCTGGGAGGGTGGTTTATCTTTACATTACATGACCTGACGCCAGCACCCAATAGCTGGTGGATTGAGTGAGGAGAGGAGAGCAGGCAGGGGCGTAACCATCAGACGCAGGGGCGTAACGATCAGACGCAGAGATTGTCACCAATCCCGAACGTACAGGGGACCCCAGCTCCTACTTCAGCTGGATGTGCGTCTGAGGATGCACATCCTGTACCAAGATTGGGGACATATGTACCAGGGTTGGGGACATACAGTACAGACCAAAAGTTTGGACACACCTCCTCATTCAAAGAGTTTTCTTTATTTTCATCATTCTAAAAATTGTAGATTCACATTGAAGGCATCAAAACTATGAATTAGCACATGTGGAATGAAATACTTAACAAAAAAGTGTGACACAACTGAAAATACGTCTTATATTCTAGGATCTTCACAGTAGCCTCCTTTTGCTTTGATTACTACTTTGCACACTCTTGCCATTCTCTTGATGAGCTTCTAGAAGTAGTCACCGGAAATGGTTTTCCAACAGTCTTGAAGGAGTTCCCAGAGATGCTTAGCACTTGTTGTCCCTTTTGCCTTCACTCTGTGGTCCAGCTCACCCCAAACCATCTCGATTGGGTTCAGGTCTGGTGACTGTGGAGGCCAGGTCATCTGGAGTAGCACCCCATCACTCTCCTTCTTAGTCACATAGCCCTTACACAGCCTGGAGGTGTGTTTGGGGTCATTGTCCTGTTGAAAAATAAATGATGGTCCAACTAAACGCAAACCGGATGGAATAGCACACCGCTGCAAGATGCTGTGGTAGCCATGCTGGTTCTGTATGCCTTCAATTTTGAATAAATCCCCAACAGTGTCACCAGCAAAGCCCCCCCCACCATCACACCTCCTCCACCATGCTTCACGGTGGGAACCAGCCATGTAGAGTCCATCCGTTCACCTTTTCTACAAAGACACGGTGGTTGGATCCAAAGATCTCAAATTTGGACTCATCAGAGCAAAGCACAGATTTCCACTGGTCTAATGTCCATTCCTTGTGTTCTTTACCCAAAAAAGTCTCTTCTGCTTGTTGCCTGTAGAGTTGGAGGTTCTCCAGTTCTAGGCTCGAGTGATTTTGGGGCCTGTTCTAGATCGAACTAGAACTCGAGCTTTTTGCAAAAGCTCGATAGTTCTAGAAATGTTCGATAATGGTTCTAGCAGCAAAAAAACAGCTAATTCCTAGCTGGCTTTCCGCTGTAATAGTGTAAGTCACTTTGTGACTCACACTATTATGAAATTTCAGTGTATAGTGTGCGTGAACAGCGCCTTCAGATCACTGCTGTATGGATAATGGCGATCGCCATTTTTATTTTTCTTGTCTTTCTTCCCTAAGCGTGCGCGTGTAGTGGGGAGGGCCAGCATGTCAGCCAATCCTAGACACACACACAGCTAAGTGGACTTTTAGCCAAAGAAGCAACGGCATGTGTGATAGGATGTCCATGTCACATGTCCCTGCATTATAAAAACGGACATTTTCCTCCAGCACGCCATTATCTGCCTTCTGCGTCTGGGTGTCAGACATCACTGGCGCAGCTCCGTCCTTTGTCCTATCGCCGATACTGCTGTATGCGCTCCATACACAGCGCTGGACAGCATAGGGATAGCAATTTATATAAGTCCTTTTAAGGGCTCGTACCGGCAGGGTCAGAGCCATAGGTGACAGGTCCTGAAAACAGACAGCGTCTGTGTAGCTAAGGTCAGGGATTTCCTCGCTGCATTTCCCCATTAGGAGGGAATAGAAAGGCAGGCTTCCATTCCTCTACCCAGAGCCCCACAATCCTGGCACTGTACCCTCCTGTCCTCTGCACACTCCAACTCATTATAACTAAGCCATTATACTAGCAAACACTGAGTGAACCTAGTGGCATCCTAAACGTGGCTATTGGACTTTTGTATTGTCCCACTAGTGCAAAGATATTTGCAGCACGTCTGCCTGCATTGCACACTCAAACTCATTATAACTAAGCCATTATACTAGTAAACATTGAGTGTACCTAGTGGCATCCTAAACGTGGCTATTGGACTTCTGTATAGTCCCAGTAGTGCAAAGACATTTGCAGCACCTCTGCCTGCATTGCACACTCCAACTCATTATAACTAAGCCATTATACTAGCAATTTATGCTGCCAGTTTAAGGGCCGTAGTTGCATTGTCAGGGATAATTATTCTTTATTATTCTGCTGTTAATAAAGCTAGACCACCGCTGCAATCTACACCACCTCTCAATTTTTACTACCACATTTTCAGTGCACAATCTTGTCGCAATCAACATGAGTGGCAAAATGACAGATGCTGGTGGAAAGGGGAAGAGGCGTGGTGGAAAAGGGAAAAAAGGATTTGTCCGGAGGGAAGGTGGCAAAGCTCCATTATCATCTGCTGAAGATAGACCATCTACCAGCAAAAGTAAGACGTCTACTACTTACTGTGGACAATCCGATGTGCTCCCTTTTTTACGGACACGAACAACAGGAACAAAGGTAGATGATGGCCAAAAAAGGAAAATGCTTGAATGGATCTCAAGTGGTCCAACAAGTGCCCTCTCAGCCACTTCAAGTACCGCATCCAAAAAACACCAGTCCTCTGAGTTGTCATCCCAATCAAACTTGCTTTCTCCCAGCTCTGAAGTCTCCATCAGCCCTGCACAGTATGGTGGAACTGAGATGGCTGAGTCTGCAGAGCTGTTCAGTCACACTATAGCCTGGGAATCAAAGGTCTGCTCCCAAGCTACAGTGAGTACAGACCAGGAAATGGTCTGCAGTGATGCCCGGAACCTTTGTGACTCTGATTCAGGCCGTGAGGACCAAGTTTCTGAGCATAATGTTGACCCTTTGTCACAAACTGTAACACCTGTGGTTATAGACAATGAGGAACATACTGATGAAGATGAGACGCAGATACCCGATTGGGATGACAACTTAAATATTCGGTCAGGGCAAGAAGAGGCTCGGTCTGAGGGGGAGGGGAGTGCAAACACAACAATTGATAATGAAGTTCTAGATCCCACCTACTGTCAACCCACAGTCAGGCACTCGAGGAGGTCAACAGAAGTGGTGGAGGAGGATGCAACTGATGACGAAGTTACCTTGCGCCTTCCTGGACAGAGTCGGAGTACTGGTAGCACGTCTACAACTGCATCCTCAGCCACCACTCTGCCTCTGAGCACTAGTCGGGGTGGATCAACAGGTCGCATGCCCTCTAAGCCTTGCCTAGCCTGGTCCTTTTTTGACATAGCAAAAGATCGCCCAAATTATGTGATCTGTAAAATTTGTCATGGTTCTATTAGTAGAGGTCAAAACCTCAGCAGTTTGACAACTTCTTCCATGAATCGTCACATGAATAAATATCATATGTCCCGGTGGGAAGCTCACCTTGCTGCAATGCGGCCTAGCGGAGCGAACCATCCACCGCCTGCCCCTTCCAGTGCATTCACGCGCTCTTCATCTTCTATGACTGTGGGGACAGCTGTCACACCTGTTTTTCCACGCACAACTTCCACCACTGTAACCGCAACAGGCAGTTTGCTTGGTAGGTCGTCAGTTGGTTTGGAAGGGGAAACAAGTGAGTGTGTACAGCTCTCTCAGACATCGATAGCACCAACGTTGGATGAAGGCAACATCAGGTCTCCGCCTGCACTTTCCTCACAAACCTGCATTTTTCCAGGGACACCCTACTCAACACCGTCTACACACAGCAGCCAGATCTCTGTCCCTCAGATGTGGTGAAATAAAAGGCCACTTCCTGCGACCCATGACAAAGCTAAGAGGTTGACTCTATCCCTCTGTAAGCTCTTGGCTACCGAAATGCTGCCTTTCCGCCTAGTGGACACACAGGATTTTAGAGACCTTATGTCTGTCGCTGTGCCCCAGTACCAGATGCCTAGTCGCCACTACTTCTCTAAGAAAGGTGTGCCCGCGCTACACCAGCATGTCGCACACAACATCACCGCTTCCTTGAGAAACTCTGTGTGTGAACGGGTGCATTTCACCACCGATACTTGGACCAGTAAGCATGGACAGGGACGTTACATGTCGCTGACTGGGCACTGGGTAACTATGGTGATAGATGTTGAAGGGTCTGCTGCACAAGTCTTGCCGTCCCCACGACTTGTGTGTCAATCCTCTGTCTGTCCAAGTTCCGCCACTGCTTCTGCCTCCTCCACCTCATCTGGGTCCTCCACCTCCGCCCCAAGCCTGCCTGGTCAGGCCACCAGCGTTCTCACTGCGCAGAAGGAATCACGCACGCCTCATTACTATGCTGGCAGCAGAGCGCAACGGCATCAGGCAGTCTTTAGCTTGACATGTCTTGGAAATAAGAGTCACACAGCTGAGGAGTTGTGGTCAGCTCTGCGGTCCGAGTTTAATAAATGGTTGTCTCCGCTCAACCTGCAGCCTGGTAAGGCCGTGTGCGACAATGCTGCAAACCTGGGTGCGGCCCTTCGCCTGGGCAAGGTGACACACGTGCCTTGTATGGCTCACGTGTTGAACCTTGCTGTCCAGCAATTTTTAACACACTATCCCGGCCTAGATGGCCTTCTGAACAGGGCACGAAAACTGTCTGCTCACTTCCGCCGTTCAAGCGCCGCAGCTGACCGACTTGCATCGCTCCAGAAGTCTTTCGGCCTGCCGGTTCATCGCCTGAAATGCGATGTGGCGACACGCTGGAATTCAACTCTCCACATGTTACAGCGACTGTGGCAGCACCGCCGAGCCCTGGTGCAATACGTCATGACGTATAGCCTGGGCCAACGAGATGCAGAGGTGGGGCAGATCACCCTGATGGAGTGGTCTCAGATCAAGGACCTATGCACCCTTCTGCACAGTTTCGACATGGCGACGAATATGTTTAGCGCTGACAATGCCATTATCAGCATGACAATTCCAGTCATTTACATGCTGGAGCACACGCTAAACACTATTCGGAGTCAGGGGGTGGGACAACATGAAGGGGAGGAACTACAGGAGGATTCATATGCGCAAGGGACAACAACATCACGAAGGTCCAGACGTTCATCATCACCAACGCAGCAGGCATGGGACCATGGGGGACAGGGATCGACAAGGGCGCATAGTAGCAGGCGAAATGTTGAGCAAGGTGCAGGAGAACATGAAGAAATGGAGGACGAACTGTCCATGGACATGGAAGACTCAGCGGATGAGGGGGAGCTTGGTCAAATTTCAGTTGAAAGAGGTTGGGGGGAGATGTCAGAGGAAGAAAGAACGGTTAGCACCTCTATGCCACAAACACAGCGTGGACTTGGTCCGCATGGCTGCGCAAGACACATGAGCGCCTTCTTGCTGCACTACCTCCAACATGACCCTCGTATTGTCAAAATTAGAAGTGATGATGACTACTGGATTGCCACACTATTAGATCCCCGGTACAAGTCCAAATTTTGTGACATAATTCCAGCCATAGAAAGGGACGCACGTATGCAGGAGTATCAGCAGAAGCTGTTACTCGATCTTAGCTCGGCTTTTCCACCAAACAACCGTGCAGGTGCAGGGAGTGAATCTCCCAGTTGTAACTTGCCAAACATGGGACGGTCTCGTCATCTTCAACAGTCTACCCGTACCAGTAGGACCGTATCTGGTGCCGGTAACAGCAATTTTATGGAATCTGTTCATAATTTTTTTAGACCCTCCTTTGCAAGGCCACCAGAGACAACAAGTCTGACACATAGTCAACGGCTGGAGAGGATGATACAGGAGTATCTCCAAATGAACATCGATGCCATGACTTTGCAAATGGAGCCTTGCTCATTTTGGGCTTCAAATCTTGAAAAAATGGCCAGAGCTCTCCAGTTACGCCTTGGAGATTTTGTCGTGTCCAGCTGCCAGCATTGTCTCTGAACGTGTCTTCAGTGCTGCTGGGTGTGTGCTGACAGATAAGCGCACGCGTCTGTCCAGTGACAATGTGGACAGACTAACGTTCATCAAAATGAACAAGTCATGGATCCACAAGGACTTTACTACTCCTGTGTCATCCTGGGGAGAGTAAATGCTTGTGGATTTGGAATGTGCTTGATGCAAATCTAGCTGTGAAGTGTACAACTGGGGCACAAGTGATGCCACTGAATGGGTGGGTGTGTGTGGCCCAATTTTTGGAAAAAAGGGAGACTCCGCTTGGAGTAACCTTGCGGTGTTTTACATGATTTTAGAAGGGCGTGCCATGCCTATATCTGTGTGTCCTCCACTTTTTCCTTGTCCTGCTCTTTTGTTTTCGCATGAGTATATGTCCTTGTCACTTTCCCATGTGTTTGTGTTGTGTTGTGAGTTGTTTGTCACCTTTTGGACACCTTTGAGGGTGTTTTCTAGGTGTTTTTCTGTGTTTGTGATTGCCTGCCATTGTTTCCTATGCGGTTCGAGTTCAGTTCGTCGAACGTTCGACGAACCGAACTCGAACGGGACCTCCGTTCGGCGAACCGACCTCGAGCCGAACCGGGACCGGTTCGCTCATCTCTAGTTGCCTGTCCTTAGCAGTGGTTTCCTAGCAGCTATTTTACCATGAAGGCCTGCTGCACAAAGTCTGCTCTTAACTGTTGTTCTAGAGATGAGAAGGTGTGTCTATACTTTTGGTCTGTACTGTATGCCCCAGGATTAAGGCTACTTTAGACACTGCGATATCGGTCCCGATATCGCTAGTGTGGGTACCCGTCCCCATCTGTTGCGCGACACGGGCAAATCGCTGCCCGTGCCGCACAACATCGCCCAGAGCCGTCACACATACTTACCTGTCCGGCGACGTCGCTGTGACCGGCGAACCGCCTCCTTTCTAAGGGGGCGGTCCGTGCGGCGTCACAGCGACGTCACTGAAGCGTCACTGAACCGCCGCCCAATAGCAGCGGAGGGGCGGAGATGAGCGGGATGTAACATCCCGCCCACCTCCTTCCTTCCGCATAGCAGCCGGGAGGCAGGTAAGGGGAGCTTCCTCGTTCCTGCGGCGTCACACGGAGCGATGTGTGCTGCCGCAGGAATGAGGAACAACTTCGTTACTGCTGCAGTAACGATTTTTAAGAATGGACCCCCATGTCGCCGATTAGCCATTTTGCACGTTTTTGCAACCATGCAAAATCGCTTATCGGTGTCACACGCAACGGCATCGCTAATGCGGCCGGATGTGCGTCACCAATTCCGTGACCCCAACGACTCCGCATTAGCGATGTCGCAGCATGTAAAGCCCCCTTTAGGGACATTACTGCATAATGAAGAAGGGGGAAGGGAAATTAATATGTCTTTATAGGATTTAGAACACTAAAGATGCCCATACATCTGACCAATGTCCGAAGAGGGGCACAGGTCCAAATTTCGCATTGGGGCCCATCCAACTCTAGTTACGCCACTGCAAGTGCTAACCACTGATCCACACTGCATTTTCTATCTTTTGGTATTTTATTACCTATGCACTATTATATACCATGTTGTAATTGCACTTAAAGCGCACCAATCACCAGGATTTTCCTTTACAACCTAAAGCCAATGCTATACTGGCGCTATCAGGCTGATTCTATATATACGTTTAGTTGTCAGCTCGGATGTATAGGTTTGAAACACAAGCAAGTAAAGCTTGTAAAATGAACAGTTTTTTTATTGGCAGCAGCTGCCGTGCAGCTAATAGCTGGGGTGGGTATTCATAGTGATTCCCGCCCCCTTACCTGTCTGTCCTCCCAATATTATTTATACTAATTCCATTATAGAGGTTTGTGGCTATAGATCATGGTGACTAGAAGGACCTGTGCTGATGTCATACCCATGTGACCAGAAAGGGCGGGGCCTCAACCAACAGAAAATAATGTTTCTTCCTGGTATCAGCTATGTTGTCTGAGGCCCCGCTCCTTCTGGTCACATTGGTATGACATCCTTGTAAAGCTGTAGGGGAAAAAAGTGCAATAGGGTCTTACCCGGTATGAGGGTATCCATTTGATTTATGGGTATGACATCAGCACAGGTCCTTCTAGCCACCATGATTTAGCCACAATTAGTAGTAAAACACCTCTATAATGGAATTAACATAAATAATAGGGGGAGGCTGGACAGGCAGGGGGCGGGAATCACTATCAAACCCCACCCAAGCTCTTAGCAGCTGCTGTCAATCAAAAAATTGTTCATTTTACAAAACTTTACTTTATTGTGTTTCAAAGACTATACATCTGAGCTGACCACTACAGGTGTGTATAGAATCAGCATGATAGTCCCAGTATAGCACTGGCTATAGGTAAGGGTGCTTTCACATCAGCGGGTTTTGGTTTTTTTTTTTTTAACTGCGGCACAAATGGTTTCTTTGCCGCAAAACCGGATCCTTTACAAATGCGTTGTCATTTCAATGCATTTTCAATAGAATCGTGGCAATATGTGGTTGTCGCGGGCGGAGGAGGGGACGCCGCGCCCTCCCTACTGCTCGGGTCCGGCTGCTGCAGCCCGCTGCTGCCGCTGCTCGGTGGCGCGAGCGATGGGCTGGATCCCGGGGGATCGAGCAGCGTTCCTCGCCCGTGAGTGAAAGGGGAATTGGTGTTTTGGGATAGTTTATTGTCCGTGACGCCACCCACGGTTGTGGTGATTTGTTGACACCACCGCTGCTCTGTATGGGGATCCCGGGAGTGGTGGTATGGAGCAGCTAGATGTGAGTCCTCCCCTCCGTGGGTAGGGGGGTTGGTTGTCCCGGGGCCCAGTGATGAGGTGGGTGATGCAGGGCTTTGTGGGGTGCAGGGACGCGGGGGCAGCTCTGTGCCTTGCGGCACTGTGGTACTCACTCAGCCTGAGACGATGACACAGTTCTCGGTAAAACACACGGCTGGAAAGACTGTTCCCACGGACGGCTGCACTTGCTTTCCCCAGTAGGTGACAGTCCCTTTTCCCTGCACCTAAGATGATGATGGTTGCGATGGGTTCCCACCGGTAACCCGCTCCCCGGCTTGGATATGGGCCGGAGGAGCCCTACTTTGCCTGCAGGCGCTGGCCCTGAGAAACTGGTGCCCTGGCGGTGTCTCTCCGTTACGGTTGGACTGTTGCCTTCAATCGGGACTTGGTTGTTAGGAGACAGACGTCCCCTTCACTGACGGATTTGGCAAATTATGGCGACTCCTAGCCTTGCCGGGATCCGAAAGGCCCCTGCCCTGGTGCTGACTGTTCTTCATATACTGCTCCAGACCGCCGGGTCACCACCTGTCCGCGGTCCTTCCAGCAACCTCCAAGCAGTCACCCCTGCGGACTATCACCGCCGTCTGCTGACCTTGCTGTCACTGTCCGGGGCACACACCCGGAACAACTTCAGGCTTTACTATTCTCGCTTTTTCTGTCACTTCAGCTTTTCTCCTAAGCTCCACTACTACTTCCTTCTACTTCACTCCCCTAGCTTCAACTCCTCCTCAGACTCTCGTCTGGCTTCAACTGCCTGGTTCTCCCGCCTCCAGGGCTGTGAACTCCTCGGTGGGCGGAGCCAACCACCTGGCCCACCCCCTGGTGTGGACATCAGCCCCTGGAGGAAGGCAACAAGGATTTTAGGTTAGCCTTGGTGTTCCTAACTGGGGTGTAGGGTGTGGTGATGTTATGACCTGTGACCCCTGGCTTGCCCAGGGCGTCACATTCCCCCTTAGCAAAATGCAGACCGTCCGCGGGCTGCCCGTCCAACACCGGTTTTATTTTCTGAAAAATATATAAGGTAAAACGGGAAACATAACAACTTATGACATCATCCCACATCGGGAGGTTCAGTACTTAAACGTTGCAAACGGTTTACGGTTACGGTCTCCGCTCTCTCCCACCCAAGTAACCTGGCCCTGATGCTGCCCCTAAAGCCCAGGCAGCACCCCTTGACCCCAGTCCTGCACCAAGTTACCCGAGCGGGATCTGTCCTTCCCCTCCAGAGGGTAGCCACCGGTTCCTGTGGTGGCTGGGCCCCAGCCTGCTCTGCTGTGGGCCCTCCCTCCAACCTGCCTCTCCGGAGGCAGTAATTGCGGAAACGGTAACGGTAAAACAACTTATTTACATGCCACTTAACGTTTGTGGTTGCCCTGCAAGTTCACGGGCTTGTCCATGAGCAGTTCCTCATGCAACTTTTTTTAAGACGGTCCCCACGGGGACAACGGTGCCGGCAACGGCTGGTTCTCTCAATCACGGTCAGACAATCTGGTAACTGTTCGGTTATCATTTCTGCTTATCATCTTCTGTAAACTTTTTCAAACAAAACTCAGTGGTGGTCCCAACGGGGACTGTGCAACGGTGCTCCGCTGCCTTTACTCAGATTCTTCTGCTGAGGCGGACCCATCCTCTGCTACCAGCATATCAAACATGCACTGACATGCCTGCTGTGATAGGGGTACCCGGTACCCATTTCCACCGGTACGCGGGGTATGGAAAACCACGGGGTCTCCTACATAGCGGGAACGCTCACTTGCCTCTTCAAACTCAGCAGCGGACTCGGGGCTGGGGCCGGAGTCATCATCTCTTGTTCCTGCGCCAGGCGGGTTACCGCCAGCTGCCGCAGCCTCCTGGCCTCCAGCATCCAGCACATCAGATCCCTCTGCAGCAGCACGGGGCAGCAAGCCAGGCAAGTTTACACTGAGATGCCCCAGAAGTAACGGCAAGGGTGATGCATAGGTCGAGACTAGGCCGGGCCCCTCAGCCGCAGCGGCCGGTCCTGGTAGGACATAGGGACGTGGGTCACCAGTCGGGACCTGCTACATCTGTTCTCCCTCCGTACACCGGGGCAGTTGTAATCAGCATCTCTACCTCGTTGGTCCACTGCTCCATCATCCTGAAGATCTGATCCTGCTGACGTTGGTGGAATTGAATCACTCGAGCTTTCAGCCATGCCACGGTCCCGGGCTCGGGGTCTGGCACAATCACTGTCGGAGCCTCCAACACATTTTCATCAAGGGGGCTTGGCTCCAGGGGCTTCTGGGGAAGCAGTTCAGGGTTGCCCCAGACGTCTGCAGCCGGTCGGTCCGCTTGGGCGGACGGGCAGGGTACCACTACCGATTGGATAGGTAGCGGGCCTAGTGGCGGGGCGGCAGCGACTAACGCGGCGAGCGGGGGAGGCAGCAGGGTGATCGGGCGTAGGCCGGGCCCCTCAGCCGCGATGGCCGATCCCTCGGGAATACAGGGACGTGGGTCTCCTACCCGTTCCTCCAAATCCTCCTCCCCCTCGCATCTCCGCATAGCAGCCACTACGTCCGCCATGTCGGCCTCCCACTCCTCCAGGAGGAGCTGCATCCGGGCCTGCAACCGATGACTGAGCGGGGTAGTCCGGTTCTCTATCCACGCCGCTGTGCCGGGCACGGGGATCTCGCTGCCGTTTGTTGGAGCGGACATCTCTGCAGTCGTGCTTTCCAGGAACTAGCAATGAGAAGGCCACAGGGTCCTGGCGTCCCTGCTTCTACAGCCACCTCACACGTGACCAGTCGCCATTTCGTCCCCCTTAGCTTCTTTCCGGCCCCTCCTCTCTCGGGGCAGGGTTTTGGCCTTCGCACCTCTGCTACTCGAGAAGACGCTCGAGCGGGAACTTTTCGCGCCAAAGATGGCGACTTCTGAAATTTTCCGGCTGGATACCTCCGGCGGTCACAAGGCGCACCTCTACCCAACGGCAGAGCGGTAAGATCCTGTTCGTGATGCCAAGTTGTCGCGGGCGGAGGAGGGGACGCCGCGCCCTCCCTACTGCTCGGGTCCGGCTGCTGCGGCCCGCTGCTGCCGCTGCTCGGTGGCTCGAGCGCTGGGCCGGATCCCGGGGGCTCGAGCGGCATTCCTCGCCCGTGAGTGAAAGGGGAATTGGTGTTTTGGGATAGTTTATTGTCCGTGACGCCACCCACGGTTCTGGTGATTTGTTGACACCACCGCTGCTCTGTATGGGGATCCCGGGAGTGGTGGTATGGAGCAGCTAGATGTGAGTCCTCCCCTCCGTGGGTAGGGGGGTTGGTTGTCCCGGGGCCCAGTGATGAGGTGGGTGATGCAGGGCTTGGTGGGGTGCAGGGACGCGGGGCAGCGCTGTGCCTTGCGGCACTGTGGTACTCACTCAGCCTGAGATGATGACACAGTTCTCGGTAAAACACACGGCTGGAAAGACGGTTCCCACGGACGGCTGCACTTGCTTTCCCCAGTAGGTGACGGTGACGGTCCCTTTTCACTGCACCTAAGATGATGATGGTTGCGATGGGTTCCCACCGGTAACCCGCTCCCCGGCTTGGATATGGGCCGGAGGAGCCCTACTTTGCCTGCAGGCGCTGGCCCTGAGAAACTGGTGCCCTGGCGGTGGCGGTGTCTCTCCGTTACGGTTGGACTGTTGCCTTCAATCAGGACTTGGTGTTGTTAGGAGACAGACGTCCCCTTCACTGACGGATTTGGCAAATTATGGCGACTCCTAGCCTTGCCGGGATCCGAAAGGCCCCTGCCCTGGTGCTGACTGTTCTTCGTATACTGCTCCAGACCGCCGGGTCACCACCCGTCCGCGGTCCTTCCAGCAACCTCCAAGCAGTCACCCCTGTGGACTATCACCGCCGGCTGCTGACCTTGCTGTCACTGTCCGGGGCACACACCCGGAACAACTTCAGGCTTTACTACTCTCGCTTTTTCTGTCACTTCAGCTTTTCTCCTAAGCTCCACTACTACTTCCTTCTACTTCACTCCCCTAGCTTCAACTCCTCCTCAGTCTCTCGTCTGGCTTCAACTGCCTGGTTCTCCCGCCTCCAGGGCTGTGAACTCCTCGGTGGGCGGAGCCAACCGCCTGGCCCACCCCCTGGTGTGGACATCAGCCCCTGGAGGAAGGCAACAAGGATTTTAGGTTAGCCTTGGTGTTCCTAACTGGGGTGTAGGGTGTGGTGGTGTTATGACCTGTGACCCCTGGCTTGCCCAGGGCGTCACATGGTCACATGCGGTTGCGTGTAGCACAAACTGGATCCTTTGTTTTGTGGTATTTTACAGTGTTTAAAAAACGCTACTTGTTGTGTTTTTGACCTCGGTCAAAATACCGCATATCACTGGATCTGTTAGTTCATTGGTTGCCGGATCCTGCTGTACCGGAAGTTGCCGATCCTGATAGACAGGATCCTGTTTTCTGTACTGAGCATACCCAGAAAGCAGCCTGGCATGGTCAGTACAGAAATCACTCACTCACTCTCTCTCTCTCTCTCTCAGATAGAAGACCAGGATCATGGAGGGGTGAGACGGAGTAATAAAGATGGAGTCCCTAAGTGTGTCTGTGTATTTATTTCTAATTAAGTATTTTTTCACTGTGTGATGTCTTTTTTTTAACCCTTTATTGGAGATTCGTAATGACCGGGTCAAACCTGGCCTGATATTAAGAATCTTGGGCTTTATACCAGCTGGTAAAACAAAGCTGGTATTAACCCCTTATTACCCAGCGTGCCACCCGGTACCAGGGCTGCTGGAAGAGTTGGATACAGAAGATGGTGCTGCTATGAAAGTGCCATTTTCTTGGGCGGCTGTAGACTGAAATGTGCAGCAGGGGAGCCCAGAAAGCTTGGTCCACCCTGCCCTATGGATTCCAATCCCCATAAGCTGCCTAGTTTTACCTGGCTAGACACAAAAAATCAGGCGAAGCCCACGTCTTTTTTTTCTTTTAATTACCATATTTTTCGCTTTATAAGATGCACTTTTGTTACTAACACAGGGGAGGTGTGTCATCTATAGGGGCCATGGGCAGCAAACATGGGGGCCATATCTAACACAGGGGAGGTGTGTCATCTATAGGGGCCATGGGCAGCAGTATGGGGGACATATCTAACACAGGGGAGATGTGCCATCTATAGGGGCCATGGGCAGCACACATGGGGGGCATATCTAACACAGGGGAGATGTGCCATCTATAGGGGCCATGGGCAGCACACATGGGGGCCATATCAAATACAGGGGAGGTGTACCATCTATAGGGGCCATGGGCAGCACACATGGGGGCCATATCAAACACAGGGGAGGTGTACCATCTATAGGGGCCATGGGCAGCACACATGGGGGGCATATCTAACACAGGGGAGATGTGCCATCTATAGGGGCCATGGGCAGCACACATGGGGGCCATATCTAACACAGGGGAGGTGTGCCATCTATAGGGGCCATGGGCAGCACACATGGGGGCCATATCTAACACAGGGGAGGTGTGTCATTTATAGGGGCCATGGGCAGCACACATGGGGGCCATATCTAACACAGGGGAGATGTGCCATCTATAGGGGCCATGGGCAGCACACATGGGGGCCATATCTAACACAGGGGAGGTGTGTCATCTATAGGGGCCATGGGCAGCACACATGGGGGCCATATCAAACACAGGGGAGGTGTACCATCTATGGGGGCCATGGGCAGCACACATGGGGGCCATATCAAACACAAGGGAGGTGTACCATCTATAGGGGCCATGGGCAGCACACATGGGGGCCATATCAAACACAGGGGAGGTGTACCATCTATAGGGGCCATGGGCAGCACACATGGGGGGCATATCTAACACAGGGGAGGTGTGTCATCTATAGGGGCCATGGGCAGCACACATGGGGGGCATATCTAACACAGGGGAGATGTGCCATCTATAGGGGCCATGGGCAGCACACATGGGGGGCATATCTAACACAGGGGAGGTGTACCATCTATAGGGGCCATGGGCAGCACACATGGGGGGCATATCTAACACAGGGGAGATGTGCCATCTATAGGGGCCATGGGCAGCACACATAGGGGGCATATCTAACACAGGGGAGGTGTGCCATCTATCGGGGCCATGGGCAGCAGTATGGGGGCCATATCTAACACAGGGGAGGTGTGCCATCTATAGGGGCCATGGGCAGCACAGGGGGACGTGTCCCAGCACAAGGGGGCTATATTCAATATAAGGGGGCCATATCCAGATTAAGGGGGGCTAATTTTAGGATGGGGGGGCTATGAGGGACATATACCCTATATGATTTGTTAGACCAGGGGTGGGGAACCTCTGGCCCGCGGGCCGCATGACCTTTTATGTGGCCCCCGGGCAGATTCCCGGGGGAGGCAGTGCTCGTGCTGTCACCGCGGTCTTGCTGCCGCCGGCCCTTTAAATCCACACATTGCTGTTTGTGCTGCAATGTGTTCTCCCGTCGGCCAGTGCTTACTTTGTGGGCGGGTCCACAGCAGCCTCACAGCTTCCAGCGTTGTGTGCACGCCCCCTGCCCTCCGGAGATCAGTGCCCGCCTTCTCCTTCTGATGCAGTGTGTCCGGCTCCTGCACTCCGGTGATGTGAATGCAATGCTGCTGTGAGTCCAGCGCCGACCTCTGCTGCTATGTGCCCTGCCCAATGCTTTGTGCCTCCCCACACCAGTTCTGTAAACCCTCTCCCCCAGAGTTGCATGAAACTCTCAGCACAGTGTGAACCCCCCCAATGTCCTGTGTGTACCCCCACACAATCCTATGTGCAGCCCATCACCCAGTCCTGTGTGCACCCCCAAGTCCTGTGTGCACCCCCCAGTCCTGTGTGCACCCCCCCAGTTGTGTGCACCCCCCTAGTCCTGTGTGCAGCCCCCCCCAGTCCTGTGTGCAGCCCCCCCCGTCCTGTGTGCAGCCCCCCCCGTCCTGTGTGCAGCCCCCCCCGTCCTGTGTGCAGCTCCCCCCAGTTATGTGTGCAGCCCCCCCCAGTCCTGTGTGCAGCCCCGCGCCCAGTGATGTCTGTGCCTCCCCCCCAGTGATGTCTGTGCCCCCAGCCCCGCGTGTGGTGTCTGTGCCCCCAGCCCCGCGTGTGGTGTCTGTGCCCCCAGCCCCGCGTGTGGTGTCTGTGCCCCCCAGCCCCGCGTGTGGTGTCTGTGCCCCCCAGCCCCGCGTGTGGTGTCTGTGCCCCCCAGCCCCGCGTGTGGTGTCTGTGCCCCCAGCCCCGCGTGTGGTGTCTGTGCCCCCAGCCCCGCGTGTGGTGTCTGTGCCCCCCAGCCCCGCGTGTGGTGTCTGTGCCCCCCAGCCCCGCGTGTGGTGTCTGTGCCCCCCAGCCCCGCGTGTGGTGTCTGTGCCCCCCAGCCCCATGCCCCCAGTTAATTAATTGCTTCACCCAATATAGCAGGGTCATTTAAACATTGATAATTTTGTGCGGCCCCCGAAGGTTGGTAGAAATTTCCAAATGGCCCCCGACAGAAAAAAGGTTCCCCACCCCTGGGTTAGACGGACACTGGCATTATAAGATGGACCCCATTTAACATTAAAAAAAAAAAAAATTCTCTTTTCCTTCACCAAAAATACGGTATTTCATAAAATTCATGAAAATTAAAAAAGGGCTTCCCTATATTTTTGGTTCCCAGCCAGGTACAAATAGGCAGCTAGAAGTTGGGGGCAGCCGTACCTGCCCGCTGTACCCGGCTAGCATACAAATATATGGCAAAGCCCACGGCATTTCTTTTTTTTACCCTAACGTTACATGAATTTAAAAAAAACAAGAAAAACCCGGACATGGGCTTTACCCATCGAGCACCCAAGCATTTTACTGCTCACTCCTCCTACTCCTGACCACACAGCCAGCAGGACAAGTAATCAGATGACTCCAGTGACGGCCGACTTCTTGTCCTGTGTCACCCTGCATACAGTATGAGCCCCACATAGCCCCCTATATACAGTATGAGCCCCACATAGCCCCCTATATACAGTATGAGCTCCACATGGCCCCCTATATACAGTATGAGCCCCAAATAGCCCCCTATATACAGTATGAGCCCCACATGGCCCCCTGCATACAGTATGAGCCCCACATGGCCCCCTGCATACAGTATGAGCCCCACATGGCCCCCTGCATACGGTATGAGCCCCACATGGCCCCCTGCATACGGTATGAGCCCCACATGGCCCCCTATATACGGTATGAGCCCCACATGGCCCCCTATATACGGTATGAGCCCCACATGGCCCCCTATATACGGTATGAGCCCCACATGGCCCCCTATATACGGTATGAGCCCCACATGGCCCCCTATATACGGTATGAGCCCCACATGGCCCCCTATATACGGTATGAGCCCCACATGGCCCCCTATATACGGTATGAGCCCCACATGGCCCCCTATATACGGTATGAGCCCCACATGGCCCCCTATATACAGTATGAGCCCCACATGGCCCCCTGCATACAGTATGAGCCCCACATGGCCCCCTGCATACAGTATGAGCCCCACATGGCCCCCTGCATACAGTATGAGCCCCACATGGCCCCCTGCATACAGTATGAGCCCCACATGGCCCCCTGCATACGGTATGAGCCCCACATGGCCCCCTGCATACGGTATGAGCCCCACATGGCCCCCTATATACGGTATGAGCCCCACATGGCCCCCTATATACGGTATGAGCCCCACATGGCCCCCTATATACGGTATGAGCCCCACATGGCCCCCTATATACGGTATGAGCCCCACATGGCCCCCTATATACGGTATGAGCCCCACATGGCCCCCTATATACGGTATGAGCCCCACATGGCCCCCTATATACGGTATGAGCCCCACATGGCCCCCTATATACGGTATGAGCCCCACATAACCCCCTATATACGGTATGAGCCCCACATAACCCCCTATATACGGTATGAGCCCCACATAACCCCTATATACGGAATGAGCCCCACATGGCCCCCTATATACGGTATGAGCCCCACATGGCCCCCTATATACGGTATGAGCCCCACATGGCCCCCTATATACGGTATGAGCCCCACATGGCCCACTATATACGGTATGAGCCCCACATAACCCCCTATATACGGTATGAGCCCCACATAACCCCCTATATACGGTATGAGCCCCACATAACCCCCTATATACGGTATGAGCCCCACATAGCCCCTATATACGGAATGAGCCCCACATAACCCCCTATATACGGTATGAGCCCCACATGGCCCCCTATATACGGTATGAGCCCCACATGGCCCCCTGCATACGGTATGAGCCCCACATGGCCCCCTGCATACGGTATGAGCCCCACATGGCCCCCTGCATACGGTATGAGCCCCACATGGCCCCCTATATACGGTATGAGCCCCACATGGCCCCCTATATACGGTATGAGCCCCACATAACCCCCTATATACGGTATGAGCCCCACATGGCCCCCTATATACGGTATGAGCCCCACATGGCCCCCTGCATACGGTATGAGCCCCACATGGCCCCCTGCATACGGTATGAGCCCCACATGGCCCCCTGCATACGGTATGAGCCCCACATGGCCCCCTATATACGGTATGAGCCCCACATGGCCCCCTATATACGGTATGAGCCCCACATAACCCCCTATATACGGTATGAGCCCCACATAGCCCCTATATACGGTATGAGCCCCACATGGCCCCCTATATACGGTATGAGCCCCACATGGCCCCCTATATACGGTATGAGCCCCACATGGCCCCCTATATACGGTATGAGCCCCACATGGCCCCCTATATACGGTATGAGCCCCACATGGCCCCCTGCATACGGTATGAGCCCCACATGGCCCCCTGCATACGGTATGAGCCCCACATGGCCCCCTGCATACGGTATGAGCCCCACATGGCCCCCTATATACGGTATGAGCCCCACATAACCCCCTATATACGGTATGAGCCCCACATAGCCCCTATATACGGTATGAGCCCCACATAACCCCCTATATACGGTATGAGCCCCACATAACCCCCTATATACGGAATGAGCCCCACATAGCCCCTATATACGGAATGAGCCCCACATAACCCCCTATATACGGTATGAGCCCCACATGGCCCCCTATATACGGTATGAGCCCCACATGGCCCCCTGCATACGGTATGAGCCCCACATGGCCCCCTGCATACGGTATGAGCCCCACATGGCCCCCTGCATACGGTATGAGCCCCACATGGCCCCCTATATACGGTATGAGCCCCACATGGCCCCCTATATACGGTATGAGCCCCACATAACCCCCTATATACGGTATGAGCCCCACATAGCCCCTATATACGGTATGAGCCCCACATGGCCCCCTATATACGGTATGAGCCCCACATGGCCCCCTATATACGGTATGAGCCCCACATGGCCCCCTATATACGGTATGAGCCCCACATGGCCCCCTATATACGGTATGAGCCCCACATGGCCCCCTGCATACGGTATGAGCCCCACATGGCCCCCTGCATACGGTATGAGCCCCACATGGCCCCCTGCATACGGTATGAGCCCCACATGGCCCCCTGCATACGGTATGAGCCCCACATGGCCCCCTATATACGGTATGAGCCCCACATGGCCCCCTATATACGGTATGAGCCCCACATAACCCCCTATATACGGTATGAGCCCCACATAGCCCCTATATACGGTATGAGCCCCACATAGCCCCCTATATACAGTATGAGCCCCTCCTAGCCCCCTATATACAGTATGAGCCCCACATAACCCCCTATATACAGTATGAGCCCCCACATAGCCCCCTATATACAGTATGAGCCCCTCATAGCCCCCTATATACAGTATGAGCCCCTCATAGCCCCCTATATACAGTATGAGCCCCACATAACCCCCTATATACAGTATGAGCCCCCACATAGCCCCCTATATACAGTATGAGCCCCTCATAGCTCCCTCTTCAGACCTCTGCGCCGTCACTGGCGGTGCACAAAACATTATAATGAGTGCAGTCCGTCCATGGCCCCCCGGAGCCTCGGGCCCAGATTGTCCCCAGGTAATCCGCCTGTGTGTGCAGTAATGGATTCCTGTAGTTGATAACACTTGGTATAAATTACCCCCCACTTCTGGCGGTGTACCAGCGCACCCCTGACATTTTGGTTTTCCTGGAGATTTTTGGAGTAGTTAATAAAACATGGTGCTTCCGGTGACTTGGTTAGGCTTGGATTTGGGAGACCTCGTTCACTTTGGCAATGCTTTGTATGTGGAGGCGGCCGCGCTCCTTTGATGTGGGTCAGGGTGATTTATTTGTGCTCTTTTATCTTCTCTTATCAGTTTTTGTTCATGGAGCAGGAGGTGGAGCAAATCTGCATCCAAGAACTGGAAAGAAGGGGTTAATGGAAGCACCAGTGATAAAGCCGTGCAGACGACGCAGAGAGCGCACTCCTCCACCCCGCAGCACCGCACACAGAGGAGCGCTCCATCCACCCACGATGAGCCCCGCGGCCGCGCTCTACCTGCTGCTCATCATCGCGGACGCTGGTGAGTGCCATCTACTGTGTATCTCATTTATCAGGAGAGATAGTGACAGAAGATTCCAGAACTGCAGATACATTAATACATAGTGATAGGAGATCAGCGGAACGTAGGACAGAGGCTCCACAATAGGACACGACATATGGAGGGGGCATCGGGCTGCACGTCCTAATCACTGAATCCCATTATTAATCCAGTCCCACTGCCCCCGGTAAATACCCTTCACTGTCTGCAGTTACTAATGTGTGACAGAGGAGAGCTCACTGATACCAGCGCGTCCTGTGCTAGGAGCCCCCGGAGTAACAAGTCCGTCTGACATTACTTCCCTCTAATCTTCCCCATCACCTGTGAGTGATAATATTGAGAAATGGAAGAAACTGCAGCAACTCAGCCACGAAGTCAAAGAGTGGGGGGGCCAGTGCTCAAGCACAATGCCGAGCCGTACATCACCAAGCACAATGCCGAGCCGTACATCACCAAGCACAATGCCGAGCCGTACATCACCAAGCACAATGCCGAGCCGTACATCACCAAGCACAATGCCGAGCCGTACTTCACCAAGCACAATACCGAGCCGTACATCACCAAGCACAATGCCGAGCCATACATCACCAAGCACAATGCCGAGCCGTACCTCACCAAGCACAATGCCGAGCCATATATCACCAAGCACAATGCCGAGCCGTACATCACCAAGCACAATGCCGAGCCGTACATCACCAAGCACAATGCCGAGCCGTACATCACCAAGCACAATGCCGAGCCGTACATCACCAAGCACAATGCCGAGCCATACATCACCAAGCACAATGCCGAGCCACACATCACCAAGCACAATGCCGAGCCGTACATCACCAAGCACAATGCCGAGCCGTACATCACCAAGCACAATGCCGAGCCGTACATCACCAAGCACAATGCCGAGCCGTACATCACCGAGCACAATGCCGAGCCATACATCACCAAGCACAATGCCGAGCCGCGCATCACCGAGCACAATGCCGAGCCGCGCATCACCGAGCACAATGCCGAGCCGCGCATCACCGAGCACAATGCCGAGCCGCGCATCACCGAGCACAATGCCGAGCCGCGCATCACCGAGCACAATGCCGAGCCGCGCATCACCGAGCACAATGCCGAGCCGCGCATCACCGAGCACAATGCCGAGCCGCGCATCACCGAGCACAATGCCGAGCCGCGCATCACCGAGCACAATGCCGAGCCGCGCATCACCGAGCACAATGCCGAGCCGCGCATCACCAAGCACAATGCCGAGCCGCGCATCACCAAGCACAATGCCGAGCCGCGCATCACCAAGCACAATGCCGAGCCGCGCATCACCAAGCACAATGCCGAGCCGCACATCACCAAGCACAATGCCGAGCCGCACATCACCAAGCACAATGCCGAGCCGCACATCACCAAGCACAATGCCGAGCCGCACATCACCAAGCACAATGCCGAGCCGTACATCACCAAGCACAATGCCGAGCCGTACATCACCAAGCACAATGCCGAGCCTACATCACCAAGCACAATGCCGAGCCATACATCACCAAGCACAATGCCGAGTGCAGGAGGAGGTGTAAAGCCACCACTGGACTCTGGAGACGCGTTTTGTACAGGGACGGATCGCACTTCTCTATCTGAGTCAAATGGAGGAGTCTGGGTTTGGTATTGGAGGACGTTACCCCCTGACTGCATTGTGCCTGCTGTACAGGTGGTGGAGGACGATGTTACTGCGGTCTGTTATCAGGGGGTTGTCGTAGCCTCTTAGCTCCATTAGTAACACTCTAGGACATTAGCGGTGAAATAGTAATACACCAGCACATCGGCAGGACATTAGTAATACACCAGAATATCAGCAGGACATTAGTAATACACCAGCACATCGGCAGGACATTAGCAATACACCAGTACATCGGCAGGACATTAGTAATACACCAGCACATCGGCAGGACATTAGTAATACACCATAACATCGGCAGGACATTAGTAATACACCAGCACATCGGCAGGACATTAGTAATACACCAGCACATCGGCAGGACATTAGTAATACACCAGCACATCGGCAGGACATTAGTAATACACCAGCACATCGGCAGGACATTAGTAATACACCAGCACATCGGCAGGACATTAGTAATACACCAGCACATCGGCAGGACATTAGTAATACACCAGTACATCGGCAGGACATTAGTAATACACCAGTACATCGGCAGCACATTAGTAATACACCAGCACATCGGCAGGACATTAGCAATACACCAGTACATCGGCAGGACATTAGTAATACACCAGAATTTTGGCAGGACATTAGTAATACACCAGCACATCGGCAGGACATTAGTAATACACCAGTACATCGGCAGGACATTAGTAATACACCAGTACATCGGCAGCACATTAGTAATACACCAGTACATCGGCAGCACATTAGTAATACACCAGTACATCGGCAGGACATTAGTAATACACCAGTACATCGGCAGCACATTAGTAATACACCAGTACATCGGCAGCACATTAGTAATACACCAGTACATCGGCAGCACATTAGTAATACACCAGCACATCGGCAGGACATTAGTAATATACCAGTACATCGGCAGGACATTAGTAATATACCAGTACATCAGCAGGACATTAGTAATACACCAGCACATCAGCAGGACATTAGTAATACACCAGCACATCGGCAGGACATTAGAAATACACCAGCACATCAGCAGGACATTAGTAATACACCAGCACATCGGCAGCACATTAGTAATACACCAGCACATCAGCAGGACATTAGTAATACACCAGTACATCAGCGGGACCTTAGTAATACACCAGCACATCGGCAGGACATTAGTAATACACCAGCACATCGGCAGGACATTAGTAATACACCAGAATATCAGCAGGACATTAGTAATACACCAGCACATCGGCAGGACATTAGTAATACACCAGCACATCGGCAAGACATTAGTAATACACCAGTACATCAGCAGGACATTAGTAATACACCAGTACATCAGCAGGACATTAGTAATACACCAGCACATCAGCAGGACATTAGTAATACACCAGTACATCAGCAGGACATTAGTAATACACCAGTACATCGGCAGGACATTAGTAATACACCAGTACATCAGCAGGACATTAGTAATACACCAGCACATCAGCAGCACATTAGTAATACACCAGCACATCAGCAGGACATTAGTAATACACCAGTACATCAGCAGGACATTAGTAATACACCAGTACATCGGCAGGACATTAGTAATACACCAGTACATCAGCAGGACATTAGTAATACACCAGCACATCGGCAGGACATTAGTAATACACCAGAATATCAGCGGGACATTAGTAATACACCAGAATATCAGCAGGACATTAGTAATACACCAGCACATCGGCAGGACATTAGTAATACACCAGTGTCACAAACCACCGGGGGGGTCACTCAGAAATCCCCCGCGCTGGCTACCAGTACGTCACAATCGGGGGGTAACAAGTGGGGGTCACCCCTCCTTTATACCTCCCGACCGACAGACAGAGCACGTGACGCGCTCTCTAGCGCCCCTCTTATAGTCAGGCCAATTATGGAATTGCCCGACAATAAGCAAGGAGGCCGCTATACTACTTATGCCGATTATTGAAGGGTCCCCGGTGAGAGTAGGGTATATATTCCCCCGACCTCTGCGGGCGGAATATATAAAATCTCCCCGAATCTCACTGGCCTCCCCACAATAATCCTTGGCACAAACTCGCTGCCACCAACCGATTTACGGTAACTATTAGCCGAACACACAGACGTGGGATTCAAGATCGAGATAACAGAACAGCCCAAGATTAATTATATAATTTAATCAGCCTAAAGCACACTAGAACTACAATATATACAATAGGGAATCTACAGAATATACATATGTCAGAGTACAGTTACAGATAAAGCATGGTTTACAAACAGGTATGCAAATTCAATCAGTTACCTTGTGCGTCTGGCCACAGGGGGGCGCTGTAGACCAGGTTTCCAGGAACTCCCACAGATGTTTCTCACACGTGACCCCCAGCGAAAGAACACTGGAAAATGGCCGAAGTAGGGTTATCAACCTGGGCAATCCAGGTCCCCTCCTACCTTAGTGACCTCACAGGGAGCACTGCTCCACCCCTGGCTGGAGTTATGGACAAAATCCACAACATGGAATATGGCCATAACTTGGCCTGGGAGCGTCGTAGGCGGACGCCAATGCTCTCATTGTGACAGTTATGAATTTAGCTACAGAACGAGAGGTTTCATGACTTGTCTACTAGTTCCACATTGGCTGATATCACGCCTGGGGCATTTCCCAATGTCCTGCTCCCATAAAAAGGGTGTGCCGGCATCGTCCGCATGCGGAGACACCATTTTTATGGTTGCCGTATTTATCGGAAATATGGCTTGCGAGATATGAACCATTTTTTACTGGAGTCGTTCTGTCTAGCTAGTTCCATAGCCTTGCTAATGAGATACAACTCTTGTTACAGGGTGACGGCAGGGAGTCATCCTGTGTCCATTGTTCCCACACCACCTCATTTCCATATCACAGGACATGGCCATGGAGGTGTAAGTGGAACACTGAGAACAAGAAGGGAGGGGGCACTGCCAGGGAGTGATGAGGGATTATGACTGGAGTCATAATTCATCTTCATATCCCGGGATTTGCCTCACACCTCCCCCCTTTTGAGGGCGCTAGGGGGCAGCACACTCCGGTGTTCCCCCGTGCGCCCGTCCGCGACCTCTCCTTGTCGGGACAGCCCGTCTGCGTTACCGTGGTCACGGCCCCTTTTGTGGCGAATGGTGAAGTTGTATTGCTGGAGCGCAAGGCTCCATCGCAACAATCGCCCATTCGTCCCAGAGACGGTGTGCAACCAGCTGAGGGGATTGTGGTCCGTCTCCACGATGAAGTGGCGCCCGTATAGATAGGGTTGCAGACGCTGCAGGGCCCACACTATGGCCAGGCACTCCTTCTCCATTGTGGAATAGGCCACTTCCCTCGGTAACAGCTTCCGGCTCAGGTACAAGACTGGGTGCTCTTGGCTCGCAGAGTCCACCTGGCTGAGCACCGCACCGAGGCCGAAGTCACTGGCGTCGGTCTGTACTACAAACGGCCGCGTGACGTCGGCTGCCTGTAGCACGGGCGGGCTGGACAGGGCGTCCTTTAGGGCCCGGAAGGCTGTCTCGCAGTCCATTGTCCAATCGACTGCAGAGGGCAGCTTCTTCTTGGTGAGGTCCGTCAAGGGCTTTGCCAGGCTACTATAGCATGGAACAAACCTCCTATAGTACCCAGCGGTCCCCAAGAAGGACATCACCTGCTTCTTGGTCCTGGGGGTGGGCCAGGATGCGATGGCTTCCACTTTCTCAGGCTCGGGCTTCAGTGTTCTCCCACCTACCCGGTGACTGAGGTACTGGACCTCGCTCATGGCCAGCTGACACTTTCCCGGCTTGATGGTCAAACCTGCCCGGTGGATCCGCCTGAGCACCTGTGCTAGATGCTCTAGGTGGTCCTCCCAGGTGGGACTGAAGACGGCAATGTCATCCAGGTACGCGGCCGCGTACCCTTCAAGTCCCTTGAGCAGGGTGTTGACCATCCGCTGGAAAGTGGCAGGGGCATTCCTCATCCCGAATGGCATCACCGTGGACTCGTACAGTCCAAATGGGGTAATAAAGGCAGAGCGTTCCCTGGCCTTGCGAGTCAGGGGGATCTGCCAATATCCCCGGCTCAGATCCATGATGGTCAGGTACTGAGCCCCGGCCAACTGATCGAGCAGGTCATCGATGCGTGGCATTGGGTACGCATCGGCGACCGTGACCGCATTGAGCCCCCTGTAGTCCACGCAGAACCGAGTGGTTCGGTCCTTCTTAGGGACGAGGACTACAGGCGAGGCCCAAGCGCTGTTGGATGCCTGGATCACCCCCAGCTTCAGCATCTCGTCAATCTCCTGGCGCATGTGTTGCTGCACCTCCAGGGAGACCCGATATGCTGAACGCCGGATCGGGGGATGATCCCCAGTGTCCACGTGATGGACAGCCAAGTCAGTCCTTCCGGGCTGGTTGGTAAACAACCCCCGGAAGGGGAGGAGGGTGGCCCACAGCTGGGACCGTTGGTCTTCCAAGAGCTGGTGGCCAACCTCCACATCCTCAATGGATCCGCCTGCCCTAACCTGGGCTAGCATATCCAAGAGGATTTCCGCTTCTCCCTCCTCGGGCAGGTTGCACACGGGGAGCGCACATGCCTCCCGCTCATGATGTGCCTTCATCATGTTCACATGGAAGGGCTTCCGCCTTCCACGGGCAGGGTCCAGGGTGACCAGGTACGTCACAGGGTTGAGCTGCTGGTACACGAGGTATGGGCCTTCCCAGGCTGCCTGAAGCTTGTCCTGTGGTACGGGGACCAGTACCCACACCTTTTGACCCACTTGGTAGGTCCTCTCACAAGCGTTCTGGTCGTACCAACGCTTCTGATCGGCCTGGGCTTGAGCCATATTGTCGTGTACCAGTTGCGTCAAGGCCTGCATTTTGTCCCGGAAGCGCATGACATACTCGATAACCGACACTCCAGGGGTGGCCAAATCCCCTTCCCAAGCCTCTTTCACCAGAGCCAGGGGGCCCCGCACACGTCGCCCGTACAGGAGCTCAAACGGTGAGAATCCTGTTGAGGCCTGTGGAACCTCCCGGTAAGCAAATAACAGGTGTGGGAGATACCGCTCCCAGTCACGCCCATGGGAGTCGACCAACATCTTAAGCATCTGCTTTAAGGTGCCATTGAACCGCTCGCACAGGCCATTAGTCTGTGGATGGTACGGGCTGGCCACCAGATGTCGCACCTGGACTTGCTTACAGAGGGCCACCATCAGCTGGGACATGAATTGGGTCCCCCGGTCAGTGAGCATTTCCTGGGGAAAACCCACTCGGGAGAAAATCTCCAGCAATGCGGTGGCCACCTTGTCAGCCCGAATGGACGACAAGGCCACTGCTTCTGGGTACCGGGTGGCATAGTCCACTACCGTCAGTATGAAGCGTTTCCCGGAGCTGCTGGGGATGGCCAGCGGGCCGACCAGATCCACAGCCACCCTCCTGAAAGGCTCATCGATGATTGGCAGAGATACTAGTGGGGCTTTGGGGCGTGGCCCCGCCTTCCCCACTCTCTGACAGGTTTCACACGAACGGCAGTAGGCAGCCACATCGGCCCCCATTTTTGGCCAGTAGAAATGCTGGTTTAACCTGGCCTTGGTCTTAGCGATCCCTAGGTGTCCGGCCATCGGAATCTCATGTGCGATCCGCAACAACTCCGTCCGGAACGGATAGGGTACCACCAACTGTCGGTCCCTGGGCCACGCCTCCGGTGAACCCTGCTGGACCGTGGCCCGGTACAGCCGTCCTTGGTCCCAGACCACTCGCTCCGGGTCCGAGTCCGAGGGAGGCTGTGCCGCCTGCTCCTTAAGAGCTTTCAGGCTGTCGTCAGCTTCTAACGCTGCCTGAAACCCCTGACTAGATGTGGCCAGAATCGACGAGACTGTCACATCTACAGTCAGTACCCCGGGACCTGTGTCCTGGCCTCCACCTGACTCGGCTGCCACTTGGTCAGAAGGGGAAGAGCTATCGGACCTCCGGGAGGCCCCTTGGCTTCCAGCACTCCCACTGCGGGTGACAGCGGCCACAGCCGCTGCGACCGTGGGTCGTGCCTGCTCCTCCTCCGTTCCTGACCAAGTCGCCGGTTCAGGCAGACCGACCTGGCTTCCTGACACCCCGGTTGTGGGGGAACCATGCACCGAGATCTTACCTGGGAGCACTTCCGCTCCTGGACCGGCCCCAATCTCACCTGCCTGTTCCCCTCCTGCAGCAACAGAACCCCGCTGTGAAATCTCTGGGGACCCCACATTTGCTGTGGTAGCCCCCACCCCACACACTGGTCCTCCCCCTGCAGCACCCTGCTCTCTGCTTATCCCTGCAGAGGGCAACAGATCCCAGCTCACAGGCTGGTTACTTGTAGAGGCATTGTCACACCTTTCTCTGACCCCCTCCCCTGTCACAGCTGCAGCTGAGTGTGTGTCTATGGTGTCTATGCAAGCAGAAATATCAGAGTTCACTCCCTCCTCCCTTACATCATTCATAGATAACACATTAACATTGTCAGGAGTCATGTCAGTACTGGCTGAAGGTTCAGCCCTTGGTTGGGGCCCGAACTGGGAGGTTATCTGCCCCAAATCTGTCCCAAGTAGCACGTTTGCGGGGATCCGATCAGTTACCCCCACCTCCCTCACCCCTCGCCCTGCGCCCCAGTCCACATAAATGTCAGCAACAGGCAGCGCCGGGTCAGTGCCTCCAATCCCGGAGACAGCGAGGGTTTTTCCAGGGATCAAGTCTTGGGGGGACACCATCTCAGGCCGCACCAGAGTCACCTCCGAGGCGCTGTCTCGCAGTCCTATGGTCACAGACCGGCCGACGGTGACAGGTTGGAAGCTGTCCAGGGACCTACCACCACCCCCACCCACACAATACACCTTGGGCGGCCCTTGGGACGGGGACGGAGCCGGGGCCTTGGGACGCTGAGGGCACATGGCCTTGAAGTGTCCAGGTAGGTTGCACTGGTGGCACCGTCTTGGTTCCGCCACGGGCCTGGAGAGGGGAGTTGAGGGGGACACCCCCTGCAGTCTAGGGGCAGGTGGGGCAGTCGCAGAATTCATCTTACCCCCTCTCCAGGTGCTGCTGGTGGCCGCTCTCCTGGCCTCAGGGGCCCGGTTGTTGGTGTAGTCATCGGCAAGGGCAGCTGTAGCCGTGGACCCCTTTGGCTTCTGGTCTCGGATGAACTGGCAGAGATCCTCAGGGCAGTTCCACAAGAGTTGCTCCGTGATGAACAAGTCCAGGATCTCCGGTCCGGTGGAAAGCTGCAGGCCTTGGGTCCAGTGGTCGGCAGCTCGGGCAAGTGCCCGCCGGTGGTCAGCCCAGGAGTCCTTTGGTCCCTTCTGTAGGCTCCGGAACTTCTTGCGGTAGGACTCTGGAGTGAGGTTGTACTGTTGGATCAGGGCCCGCTTGATGGTGTCGTAGCCCTGATCTGCCTCAGCAGGCAAGTCCCCAAGGACATCCAGGGCCTTACCCCTTAAACGGGGGGTCAGGTATTTGGCCCACTGGTCCTTGTCCAGATGGTGCTGCAAGCAAGTCCGTTCAAAAGCAGTCAAGAAAGAGTCCAAGTCTCCATCCTTCTCCAGCACTGGGAAGTCCTCAACACGGACCTTTGGAAGTTTGGTGTCTCGAAGGTCACATGTGGCTGATGAGGGCCGGAGCTGAGCTAGCTGCAGCTGGTAGTCACGGTCTGCCTGTCGCTCTCGCTCTTCACGCGCTGCCTGCCGCTCTCGCTCCGCAGCCTCACGCTCTGCGTGCCGCTCTGCCCTGCGCTCTGCCAGGAGTTCCTTGTAGCCCTTCTGGTCTCCAGCCTGGAGAAGGGCCATAGCCATTTGAAGAAGGCTATCCGAGCCTCCCAGGCTCGGTGGAATGGCACGTGGTGATCTGCGGCACGCTGCAGAGCTAGGCGATTCACTGTCCCTTTCAGAGCGGAGGGCTGGCATCTGGCTCGTTGAGGAACCTTGGGTGAGCTCCTCCTCATCTTGTCCAGCAGTGCCAGGTTGCGCAATGTCCTCGGCAGAACGGTTTTCTGGCGTCGAGCTCCTGGAGGACTCGTGGGCAACCTCCTCATTGCTGTCCACAGCACCGTCCTCCCTCTCTTCGGCTCCTGCCTTAGCATTGGCCAGTTGCATAGCTCTGCTCCTGGTGCCATCAGCCATTCTTGCAGACTTTTGGTCACTGACACAGAACTGACACCTGATGCCTCCACACACCTTACAGTATCTGCACTCTGACACTCTAGTGTTGAGCTAGTCTGAAGACCCCAGCAGCCACAGCTGCTGCGGCAGTCTTTAGTGTCTGGGAGTATGGGTCTCACACTCACACACACTATTATCTCGATCCCACCGCTATGCCCCCAATATGTCACAAACCACCGGGGGGGTCACTCAGAAATCCCCCGCGCTGGCTACCAGTACGTCACAATCGGGGGGTAACAAGTGGGGGTCACCCCTCCTTTATACCTCCCGACCGACAGACAGAGCACGTGACGCGCTCTCTAGCGCCCCTCTTATAGTCAGGCCAATTATGGAATTGCCCGACAATAAGCAAGGAGGCCGCTATACTACTTATGCCGATTATTGAAGGGTCCCCGGTGAGAGTAGGGTATATATTCCCCCGACCTCTGCGGGCGGAATATATAAAATCTCCCCGAATCTCACTGGCCTCCCCACAATAATCCTTGGCACAAACTCGCTGCCACCAACCGATTTACGGTAACTATTAGCCGAACACACAGACGTGGGATTCAAGATCGAGATAACAGAACAGCCCAAGATTAATTATATAATTTAATCAGCCTAAAGCACACTAGAACTACAATATATACAATAGGGAATCTACAGAATATACATATGTCAGAGTACAGTTACAGATAAAGCATGGTTTACAAACAGGTATGCAAATTCAATCAGTTACCTTGTGCGTCTGGCCACAGGGGGGCGCTGTAGACCAGGTTTCCAGGAACTCCCACAGATGTTTCTCACACGTGACCCCCAGCGAAAGAACACTGGAAAATGGCCGAAGTAGGGTTATCAACCTGGGCAATCCAGGTCCCCTCCTACCTTAGTGACCTCACAGGGAGCACTGCTCCACCCCTGGCTGGAGTTATGGACAAAATCCACAACATGGAATATGGCCATAACTTGGCCTGGGAGCGTCGTAGGCGGACGCCAATGCTCTCATTGTGACAGTTATGAATTTAGCTACAGAACGAGAGGTTTCATGACTTGTCTACTAGTTCCACATTGGCTGATATCACGCCTGGGGCATTTCCCAATGTCCTGCTCCCATAAAAAGGGTGTGCCGGCATCGTCCGCATGCGGAGACACCATTTTTATGGTTGCCGTATTTATCGGAAATATGGCTTGCGAGATATGAACCATTTTTTACTGGAGTCGTTCTGTCTAGCTAGTTCCATAGCCTTGCTAATGAGATACAACTCTTGTTACAGGGTGACGGCAGGGAGTCATCCTGTGTCCATTGTTCCCACACCACCTCATTTCCATATCACAGGACATGGCCATGGAGGTGTAAGTGGAACACTGAGAACAAGAAGGGAGGGGGCACTGCCAGGGAGTGATGAGGGATTATGACTGGAGTCATAATTCATCTTCATATCCCGGGATTTTCCTCACAACCAGCACATCGGCAGGACATTAGTAATACACCAGCACATCGGCAGGACATTAGTAATACACCAGAATATCAGCAGGACATTAGTAATACACCAGCACATCGGCAGGACATTAGTAATACACCAGCACATCGGCAGCACATTAGTAATTCACCAGCACATCAGCAGCACATTAGTAATACACCAGCACATCAGCAGGACATTAGTAATACACCAGCACATCGGCAGCACATTAGTAATACACCAGTACATCGGCAGGACATTAGTAATACACCAGCACATCGGCAGGACATTAGTAATACACCAGCACATCGGCAGGACATTAGTAATACACCAGCACATCGGCAGGACATTAGTAATACACCAGAACATCAGCAGGACATTAGTAATACACCAGCACATCAGCAGGACATTAGTAATACACCAGAATATCAGCAGGACATTAGTAATACACCAGCACATCGGCAGCACATTAGTAATTCACCAGCACATCAGCAGCACATTAGTAATTCACCAGCACATCAGCAGCACATTAGTAATACACCAGCACATCAGCAGGACATTAGTAATACACCAGTGTGGCGCCCCTGACCTGGTCAGGCACCACTGAGTACTGCACCCATGCTGGGGACAGTACAATACAGGTAATCCAGAAGGCTGACCGAGGTGTGACTACACAGGCGCATAGTGATCAGGTCTCACACATGTACCTTTGAGAGGACCCCTGGGGATCCCAGGAGGGGGCAAAGCCTTCACCTCCACTTGAGGAGTGGAGGGGGCGAAGCCTCCATCTCCACTCAAGGGGTGTGGTAGAGAGCCTGGTTGCTAGGTGGCGTAGGCAAGAACAGGAGAGGAGGAGCAGTGAGCCGGTTTAGTGTGCAGTCCAGGGAGAGCAGACGTGAGGAGCAGACCCCTGGAGCTGTGACAGTCTAACAGCGTCCGCGCAGTGACTACCGACGGGGGAGAACGGTCACCTAGTAGTGCTACCCGAAATCCATCTTCAGCTAAAGAGAGAGCAACGGAGTGGGAAGTAAGGAGACTGCTAGGGAGTTACCAGGCCCAAACGGGTAGCAGGTCCCAGTGCAGGGATAGATCCACCTTTCCTTGCCAAACCTGTATGAGGGGGCACTTCATACCCCCAAGACCACACTACAGAGTCCGCAGCCACGTCGCCACAGTTAGGGCCCATAGTTCACAGGAGGCAAGCAGCCGGAGTGTCCTGGTCCAGGCTACAAGCAAACGGGCCAAAACGAAGGGGAGAGAGGCTTCAGCAACTTCCCTGGGTGACCCCCATAGGGACTAAAAGTCGGGGTTACCCCAAAACGCAAAGGGCTAAGGAAGGCGAGTCGGTAGTCACCCTCATCAGTCAGCCTGAAGGACACCTGGTTCCAGCCTGGTTCATCCCAGCTACGCCCGGGTTACTCACTCTGCCACCTTCTGTGAGTAAAACCCCTGAAAGACCTTCTGCTTGTGTGGAGTTATTCTGCGCCTTGTGGTTCTACACATCTACACAGGGCCCTGGGGCTTGTCTCACTCTCAGGAGGCTATTACAACTGACTGCACCCACCATCAGCCCCAGGCGTCCCTCAATCTGCAGTGGCGGTCCCCACTGACCGCAATTCTGAGAGTGGCGTCACGACAATCCTAGATAGAAGATTTCCTACCTGTGACAGGATCCAGCCGAGTGGAGTCCCTGAAGGTAATGCACCGACACAATACTAGTGGGGCTACACATCTGGCGTCACGAACAGGATAAGGACTAGACCTGTTCAGACAGGTGACCATGTGCCTGGGCGGTCCGCTTGAAAAATTGGAAGCGCCGCCATATTGCCACCATGAAAAGCGCGCTGAAAAACAACAGCAGCCCGCGCTGGGAGAAGTTACCGCCCACGAAGAGGTGTGGCTACCCAGAGATCCCCTGCAGAGTCCTGACCTCGCAAGTGATGAGAGCGGAGGCGTACAGAGACGTCGGGACAGAAAGGGAGCCAGAAGTCTGCTGCTAGAGGAAATGGCGTCTGAACACAGAGACCCAGAGCCAGGCTCCGATGCCTGGTGGTGTCGGGAGCTTGCCCAGCTATGCGACCAACTGGAGGCCAGGGTTGTAAGGCAGATCAGAGAGGAACGCACGGAGCTTCTGGAGATGGCTGCAGCGGTTCAGGCCTACGAGGGGAGAGCCACGCGACGAGTGCCAGACCGGACGGCGACGACTCAGACCCCGATGATACCACCGATGGGTGAGTCCAGTGTTGCCCCTGCCAGCGCGAGTGCCCCGACCCCTGCTGCCACGCCCGCGGTCCCTGAAGAGGCGCCCGGCGCGGAGACGCTGAACCAGGCCGCAGCCACGCCAGGTGCGGCCCGCCAAGCCCAGGCCGCCGCAGCGATGCCCTGCCCGGCCCGCAAAGATCCGGCTGCCACCGCAACCCTCCTCCACGCCGCAGGTGCGACGCTGACCCAGGCCGCCGCCATGCTAGGCCCGGCCCGCCAAGACCCCACCGCAGCAGCGACGCTCGTCCGCGCCGCAAGTGAGGTGCTGAACCAGGCCGCAGCCACGTCAGGTGCGGCCCGCCAAGCCCAGATCGTTGCAGCGACGCCCAGCCCAGCCTGCACAGATTCCATTGCGACAGCGACGCTGATCCAGGCCGCCGCCATGCAGGGCGCGGCCCGCAAAGACAAGACTGTACCACTGTTTACCCCGGCCTGCAAGGCCAGAGCAGACACCGCTCCCCAGTCTAAGGAAGTCCCTGCTAGGAAGTCCCTGATAGGAGAGGACCCCGCATACTGGAAGCTGAAGGCTGATCTAGAGGCCCAGTTCCCACAGGAGATGGTGGACCGGTATCTGCTCCCTCCGCACACCCCCAAGGCGACTCCTGCAGCAACCACGCCAAAGAGTCCCCCGCCTGGGCCTGCTGATGAACACCCATCCCCAGCGCTGCCACAACAGGAGTGCTCAGAAGAACTAAGGGGGAGAGGAGGCCAGGAAGCTGAGAAGCTGACCCCGGAGCCATCAGCAGTGGATCCATGCCCAGAGCCAGAGATGTTGCCATACTCCCGCTGGGATGAAGAGGAAGATTTGTCCAGAAACCTTACCTGGGAGCCTGCAAGCAGTGAAGTAGCAACCCAGCAGAATCCAGCCCGCAAGACACGGCGCCGCAGCAGAACAAAGTTTTCCCCTTCCCCTGCACAGCAATCTCCAGAGAAGAAAGATGAAGTGACGGCCAGAGACTTGGAGGAGAAACGGTTCTTGAGAAGGGCCAAATCCCAGGTCAGAGGTCCACTTTGTCGTGGTGTAGTAGAAGACTTCAGCTTGAAATCAGGATATGGCTTCATAGTAGCTCCTGGTATGAAGGAAGGTATCTTTGTAAACAGAAGGGACGTTAGAGCCCATTTGCCCAGAGGACATCCAGGAAGGAACCTACGGACAGGAGATTCAGTGGAATTCACCATGCACCAAGGAGAAAGGGGATGGTATGCATTGGATGTTACACCATGTCCCAGACATCCCTACAGTGAACCTGCTGTCTCAACAGAAAAAGAAACAGACACAGAAAAAGAAACAGATACAGAAGAAGAAAGAAAAGACAGAGATGGAGAAAGCAACAGGTGCCGCAGCCCTACAGGCCCAAGCCCTGGTGAGGAGGAATCTGCGTAAAGTAAAGAAAGAAGTACAGCAAGTTAAAGTTTTGAAAAGTTTTGCAACGTTAATGTTTAAGAAATGTGCCCACATGAACTAATGTGAGAAACCCATGAACCTTAAGGCTATGAACTGGCTATAGCCACAAACTCTCGCAGTGTAAATAGTTACCCCAGAGGTACCACCACCAGAGCCAGCCTGTTTAGGGGCCTGGCTCGCCCGCAACCAGGGAGCATGCCTGTTTATGGGGCCTGGCTCTCCACCACAAAGAGGGTACCTGGTCAGCACCAACTGTGAAGGCCGCCTCTGGATCCTGCCAGAAGCGGCTGAAGGCGCGGCTTCACCAGGCCAGGTATGCCCTGAAGACCACTAGACCATGAAAGCCGCCTCTACATCCTGCCAGAAGTGGCTGAAGGCGCGGCCAACGGGAGAGGAAGATTGGAGGAAAGGTCTGGGGAAGTGGATGGCCCAGACCTGGTTACCAAAAGAAACCGGTGACCTGCCTCCTGAAAGGGTTTATGGTGGGTTAACGGACTTGTGGGTGGAGGGTGGTGATGTAAGGTACCTGGTGGTTTTAAAAGTTTTACCATGTTTTAATGTTTTATGCATTTTAAAATGTTGTCTTGCAGCCCGAGGACGTGCTGGTGATAACTAAGGGGGAATGTGGCGCCCCTGACCTGGTCAGGCACCACTGAGTACTGCACCCATGCTGGGGACAGTACAATACAGGTAATCCAGAAGGCTGACCGAGGTGTGACTACACAGGCGCATAGTGATCAGGTCTCACACATGTACCTTTGAGAGGACCCCTGGGGATCCCAGGAGGGGGCAAAGCCTTCACCTCCACTTGAGGAGTGGAGGGGGCGAAGCCTCCATCTCCACTCAAGGGGTGTGGTAGAGAGCCTGGTTGCTAGGTGGCGTAGGCAAGAACAGGAGAGGAGGAGCAGTGAGCCGGTTTAGTGTGCAGTCCAGGGAGAGCAGACGTGAGGAGCAGACCCCTGGGGCTGTGACAGTCTAACAGCGTCCGCGCAGTGACTACCGACGGGGGAGAACGGTCACCTAGTAGTGCTACCCGAAATCCATCTTCAGCTAAAGAGAGAGCAACGGAGTGGGAAGTAAGGAGACTGCTAGGGAGTTACCAGGCCCAAACGGGTAGCAGGTCCCAGTGCAGGGATAGATCCACCTTTCCTTGCCAAACCTGTATGAGGGGGCACTTCATACCCCCAAGACCACACTACAGAGTCCGCAGCCACGTCGCCACAGTTAGGGCCCATAGTTCACAGGAGGCAAGCAGCCGGAGTGTCCTGGTCCAGGCTACAAGCAAACGGGCCAAAACGAAGGGGAGAGAGGCTTCAGCAACTTCCCTGGGTGACCCCCATAGGGACTAAAAGTCGGGGTTACCCCAAAACGCAAAGGGCTAAGGACGGCGAGTCGGTAGTCACCCTCATCAGTCAGCCTGAAGGACACCTGGTTCCAGCCTGGTTCATCCCAGCTACGCCCGAGTTACTCACTCTGCCACCTTCTGTGAGTAAAACCCCTGAAAGACCTTCTGCTTGTGTGGAGTTATTCTGCGCCTTGTGGTTCTACACATCTACACAGGGCCCTGGGGCTTGTCTCACTCTCAGGAGGCTATTACAACTGACTGCACCCACCATCAGCCCCAGGCGTCCCTCAATCTGCAGTGGCGGTCCCCACTGACCGCAATTCTGAGAGTGGCGTCACGACAATCCTAGATAGAAGATTTCCTACCTGTGACAGGATCCAGCCGAGTGGAGTCCCTGAAGGTAATGCACCGACACAATACTAGTGGGGCTACACACCAGCACATCGGCAGGACATTAGTAATACACCAGTACATCGGCAGGACATTAGTAATACACCAGCACATCAGCAGGACATTAGTAATACACCAGTACATCGGCAGGACATTAGTAATACACCAGCACATCGGCAGGACATTAGTAATACACCAGCAGGACATTAGTAATACACCAGTACATCGGCAGGACATGAGTAATACACCAGTACATCGGCAGGACATTAGTAATACACCAGCACATCGGCAGGACATTAGTAATACACCAGCACATCGGCAGGACATTAGTAATACACCAGCACATCGGCAGGACATTAGTAATACACAAGTACATCAGCAGGACATTAGTAATACACCAGTACATCGGCAGAACATTAGTAATACACCAGAATATCAGCGGGACCTCAGTAATACACCAGTACATCGGCAGGACATTAGTAATACACCAGAATATCAGCGGGACCTTAGTAATACACCAGAATATCAGCGGGACCTTAGTAATACACCAGAATATCAGCAGGACCTTAGTAATACACCAGAATATCAGCAGGACCTTAGTAATACACCAGAATATCAGCAGGACATTAGTAATACACCAGAATATCAGCAGGACCTTAGTAATACACCAGAATATCAGCGGGACCTTAGTAATACACCAGAATATCAGCGGGACCTTAGTAATACACCAGAATATCAGCGGGACCTTAGTAATACACCAGAATATCAGCGGGACCTTAGTAATACACCAGCACATCGGCAGCACATTAGTAATACACCAGCACATCGGCAGCACATTAGTAATACACCAGCACATCAGCAGGACATTAGTAATACACCAGTACATCAGCAGGACATTAGTAATACACCAGAACATCAGCAGGACATTAGTAATACACCAGCACATCGGCAGGACATTAGTAATACACCAGCACATCGGCAGTACATTAGTAATACACCAGCACATCGGCAGGACATTAGTAATACACCAGCACATCGGCAGGACATTAGTAATACACCAGTACATCAGCGGGAACTTAGTAATACACCAGCACATCGGCAGGACATTAGTAATACACCAGCACATCGGCAGGACATTAGTAATACACCAGAATATCAGCGGGACGTTAGTAATACACCAGAATATCAGCGGGACCTTAGTAATACACCAGAATATCAGCGGGACCTTAGTAATACACCAGAATATCAGCGGGACCTTAGTAATACACCAGGATATCAGCGGGACCTTAGTAATACACCAGAATATCAGCGGGACCTTAGTAATACACCAGAATATCAGCGGGACCTTAGTAATACACCAGCACATCGGCAGGACATTAGTAATACACCAGCACATCGGCAGGACATTAGTAATACACCAGAATATCAGCAGGACCTTAGTAATACACCAGAATATCAGCGGGACCTTAGTAATACACCAGAATATCAGCAGGACATTAGTAATACACCAGCACATCGGCAGGACATTAGTAATACACCAGAATATCAGCAGGACATTAGTAATACACCAGAATATCAGCAGGACATTAGTAATACACCAGAATATCAGCAGGACATTAGTAATACACCAGAATATCAGCAGGACATTAGTAATACACCAGAATATCAGCGGGACATTAGTAATACACCAGAATATCAGCGGGACATTAGTAATACACCAGAATATCAGCAGGACATTAGTAATACACCAGAATATCAGCGGGACCTTAGTAATACACCAGAATATCAGCGGGGCCTTAGTAATACACCAGCACATAGGAAGGACATTAGTAATACACCAGAATATCAGCGGGACCTTAGTAATACACCAGAATATCAGCGGGACCTTAGTAATACACCAGAATATCAGCGGGACCTTAGTAATACACCAGAATATCAGCGGGACCTTAGTAATACACGAGCACATCGGCAGGACATTAGTAATACACCAGCACATCGGCAGGACATTAGTAATACACCAGCACATCGGCAGGACATTAGTAATACACCAGCACATCGGCAGGACATTAGTAATACACCAGCACATCGGCAGGACATTAGTAATACACCAGCACATCGGCAGGACATTAGTAATACACCAGCATATCGGCAGCACATTAGTAATACACCAGCACATCGGCAGGACATTAGTAATACACCAGCACATCGGCAGGACATTAGTAATACACCAGCACATCGGCAGGACATTAGTAATACACCAGCACATCGGCAGGACATTAGTAATACATCAGCAGGACATTAGTAATACACCAGCACATCGGCAGGACATTAGTAATACACCAGAATATCAGCAGGACCTTAGTAATACACCAGAATATCAGCAGGACCTTAGTAATACACCAGAATATCAGCAGGACATTAGTAATACACCAGCACATCAGCAGGACATTAGTAATACACCAGAATATCAGCAGGACCTTAGTAATACACCAGAATATCAGCGGGACATTAGTAATACACCAGCACATCAGCAGGACATTAGTAATACACCAGAATATCAGCGGGACCTTAGTAATACACCAGAATATCAGCGGGACATTAGTAATACACCAGCACATCAGCAGGACATTAGTAATACACCAGAATATCAGCGGGACATTAGTAATACACCAGTACATCAGCAGGACATTAGTAATACACCAGCACATCGGCAGGACATTAGTAATACACCAGCACATCGGCAGGACATTAGTAATACACCAGTGACTCGCCCACCCCAGGGCTATGGGACACCCGGTGCCGGGCCGGACTAGTCCGGTGGTAGTCAGTGGTGGCTGGGCCCGGCTCCGTGGCCCTGGTGGGTGTCAGTGGAATATGTGGCTTGGTGAATAAAGTTTGTGTTCGTGACGCCACCTGTGGTCTGCGGCTATTAAGCCGCCGCTGCTGTGTGAGGCCTCCGGGGGATGATATGGCAGCAATGGTGGTACTGCTCCCCACAGGTGGAGCAATGCCCGGGGCACAGTTGGTGCTTGTAAGTGTCTATGCAGCAGAAATAACAGCGACCACTCCAGGGGTGCAGTTCAAGTTCTTTACTCACAAATCTTGTCGGGTCCCGGGAACCCTTGGACTGCTGGGACCACTGTCAGGGACCTCCGCTGTTTCTGGGTGATTCTGAGAGTGAATGCCGGTGCCCTTCTCTTAGTGTCTCTTTCTTCTGCTGTCTTCCTTAGCCTTGCCTTTGTTAGGATGGACCTGGCTTGGCCTCCACTACAGCCTCCAGGCTGGGGGGGTCACCTGTCGGCTGATTGCCCCTTTTCTGGAAGTCTGCTATGGGTTCTGGCCCTGGGAGTCTACAACCTTCCCTGGACCTCGGTTTTTACTGTTTGGAGATTGTCTTTGCACTCCTCCAGTCTCTAGGGACCGTCCCCTGTCGCAGCTAGATCACTCCACCGATGTTAATGTGGAACAGGCCACCGCAGCCTTCAACTACCCGTGGCGCCTCTAGGCCCTCTCTCCTTGGGACCTCTAGGACTGCTCGTGGTACCTCTAGGGCTACCCGTGGCCCTGCGACTCCTTCTGTCTCCTACGTGGTGTCACCTGGACCTCTGGGTCCCAGGATCTTCACCAGGAAGCGTCTCCTTCTGTCTCTCTGCTCCTGTCTGTCTTGGAGCCTTTCTTTCTTTCTTTCCTTCTTTCTTGTCTTTCTTTTCTCCTCCTTGCCTGCCTCCAGCAGGCCTCCTCCTCCCTCCTTTCTCTCGTTCTTCTTCTCCAACTACATGCTGGCTCCTCACTCTCACTCCCTGAGGTAACAGACTAAACTTGACCTTCCTCTCTGTGTCTGCTCTCAGATGGCTCCTCCCACCTCCCCAGTTGCTAAGCTACCACCCTATGGGAGCAGGGATGGGTCTTACAGCCCCTCTCAGCATGCAGCATGGGAGGGTTGCCTGCCACTTTCCCTGGTCCCAGTATGTACCTAACAATGGGTGTAGTGTGGATTTACCAGGGGACCGGAGTTCACTCTCTTCCTCTCTCAGAATGGGGCATCACACCGCTGGATGGGGTGCAATGACCTGTGGCGACGGAAGCCTCAGGGGCGCCACACTCCCCCACAGCAAATCCCAGCACGTCCTCGGGCTGAAAAACAACAAAAACATGTGGGAGAACTGCAAAACATTTTTGGTATGCAAAACATAAAACAATAAAACATTTCTTCCCTTTATGGGAGGCATAATCACTTTAACGTTGCAAACTTCTTATAAAGAAACTATGTGTGCACTTCCAGTTCATTGCACGGTTTGGGCACATCCCCCATAATTCTGGTAGGGGGCACAACGGGTGCAACTATATACATTGTTGGCTACAACAAGTCCAGTAGCCTGGCAGTTCGTTTCTTTCAATCAACTAAACGACACAATCAACCAGCCATTAAGTCCAATGGCCTGGTTACATAAGACACATACACATTCACCGGGGCCCACATTCCAGTTCAGTGGCCCGGTACATATAAACATGGGGGGGGTGACGTCTTCAAAAAGCATGAGGGGCAGCACAGCAGGAAAGGGTGTCATCTTCGAAAAGAATGAGGGGCAGAACACAAGGGACATCTTCACAAAGAATGAGGGGCAGACAGGGGTTATTTACAGTTCAGCATCTTCTTACTTCTTTACATGTAGGGATTCTTCTCCGGCTCCCCACCTGGCAGCAGGTAGACAGCGGTCAGCACAGTCTGCGTCTGCTGGTCTTGGCGGGCCGCGCCTGGCATGGCGGTGGCCTGTATTGGAGTCGCTGCTGTGACCGATTCTTGATGGGCCGCACCTGGCGTGGCTGCGGCCTGGGCTTGGCGGGCCGCATCTGCGGCGTGGATTAACGTCGTCGCTGCGGCGGGATCTTGCTTGTCCGAGCGGGGTATCGCTGCTGGGGCCTGAGCTGGACGGGCCGGGCTTGGCGTCGCTGCTGCGGTGTGGATGGGCGTCGCTCCGGTGGCGAGATCTTGGTGGGCCGCACTTGGCGTGGCTGCGGCCCGGATCAGCGTCGCCATGCCGGGCATCTCTCCAGGGACCGCGGGCATGGTAGCGGGGGTTGGGGCACTCGCGCCGGCAGGGGCATTAAATGACTCACCCCTCAGTAGCATCTCCGGTGTTCTGGCGGTCGCTGGCCTGATGCAGGGTGCTGGTATCGGAGCTGCGGTGGTGGCACGCGCGCCTGCAGGAGGACTGAGCAGGAACCCCACCTGGCAATCCGAGCTCCGCCAGTTAGGGGTGACACTCTCTTCACCCGGCTCTGCAGCGGCTGCTGGATCTTCTCCGCTCTCCAGGACGCAGGACACAACCCGGTTCTGAGGTGCGTGTCCCGGCTCGGCCACTCCTCCTCTGGCCGCTCGTTGCTCGGCGTCCATCCTTTTAGCTTCTTCACGCGCCATCTTTTCTTCCTCCGCCTTCTATGGCGGGCACCGCTTTGCGCGCTTTTCTTGGACAAGGGGGCGGGGCTTCTCTTCGCGCCCTTTCTTCTTGCACGCCCCCCTTCTTCCCGCTCTCAGCAGCGCTAATGGCGGCGGTTTCTCAGTAAAGTACACAGTCTGTCACACGGTTCTTCAGGCGCACAGTACCCGGTGTGACCGGGCACGAAATCCTGTTCGTGACGCCAAAGTTGACTCGCCCACCCCAGGGCTATGGGACACCCGGTGCCGGGCCGGACTAGTCCGGTGGTAGTCAGTGGTGGCTGGGCCCGGCTCCGTGGCCCTGGTGGGTGTCAGTGGAATATGTGGCTTGGTGAATAAAGTTTGTGTTCGTGACGCCACCTGTGGTATGCGGCTATTAAGCCGCCGCTGCTGTGTGAGGCCTCCGGGGGATGATATGGCAGCAATGGTGGTACTGCTCCCCACAGGTGGAGCAATGCCCGGGGCACAGTTGGTGCTTGTAAGTGTCTATGCAGCAGAAATAACAGCGACCACTCCAGGGGTGCAGTTCAAGTTCTTTACTCACAAATCTTGTCGGGTCCCGGGAACCCTTGGACTGCTGGGACCACTGTCAGGGACCTCTGCTGTTTCTGGGTGATTCTGAGAGTGAATGCCGGTGCCCTTCTCTTAGTGTCTCTTTCTTCTGCTGTCTTCCTTAGCCTTGCCTTTGTTAGGATGGACCTGGCTTGGCCTCCACTACAGCCTCCAGGCTGGGGGGGTCACCTGTCGGCTGATTACCCCTTTTCTGGAAGTCTGCTATGGGTTCTGGCCCTGGGAGTCTACAACCTTCCCTGGACCTCGGTTTTTACTGTTTGGAGATTGTCTTTGCACTCCTCCAGTCTCTAGGGACCGTCCCCTGTCGCAGCTAGATCACTCCACCGATGTTAATGTGGAACAGGCCACCGCAGCCTACAACTACCCGTGGAGCCTCTAGGCCCTCTCTCCTTGGGACCTCTAGGACTGCTCGTGGTACCTCTAGGGCTACCCGTGGCCCTGCGACTCCTTCTGTCTCCTACGTGGTGTCACCTGGACCTCTGGGTCCCAGGATCTTCACCAGGAAGCGTCTCCTTCTGTCTCTCTGCTCCTGTCTGTCTTGGAGCCTTTCTTTCTTTCTTTCCTTCTTTCTTGTCTTTCTTTTCTCCTCCTTGCCTGCCTCCAGCAGGCCTCCTCCTCCCTCCTTTCTCTCGTTCTTCTTCTCCAACTACATGCTGGCTCCTCACTCTCACTCCCTGAGGTAACAGACTAAACTTGACCTTCCTCTCTGTGTCTGCTCTCAGATGGCTCCTCCCACCTCCCCAGTTGCTAAGCTACCACCCTATGGGAGCAGGGATGGGTCTTACAGCCCCTCTCAGCATGCAGCATGGGAGGGGGGTAACTGCCACTTTCCCTGGTCCCAGTATGTACCTAACAATGGGTGTAGTGTGGATTTACCAGGGGACCGGAGTTCACTCTCTTCCTCTCTCAGAATGGGGCATCACACCGCTGGATGGGGTGCAATGACCTGTGGCGACGGAAGCCTCAGGGGCGCCACACTAGCACATCGGCAGGACATTAGTAATACACCAGCACATCGGCAGGACATTAGTAATACACCAGAATATCAGCGGGACATTAGTAATACACCAGAATATCAGCAGGACATTAGTAATACACCAGAATATCAGCGGGACCTTAGTAATACACCAGAATATCAGCAGGACATTAGTAATACACCAGAATATCAGCAGGACATTAGTAATACACCAGAATATCAGCGGGACATTAGTAATACACCAGAATATCAGCGGGACCTTAGTAATACACCAGAATATCAGCGGGACCTTAGTAATACACCAGAATATCAGCGGGACATTAGTAATACACCAGAATATCAGCGGGACCTTAGTAATACACCAGAATATTAGCGGGACATTAGTAATACACCAGAATATCAGCGGGACCTTAGTAATACACCAGAATATCAGCAGGACATTAGTAATACACCAGAATATCAGCAGGACATTAGTAATACACCAGAATATCAGCGGGACATTAGTAATACACCAGAATATCAGCGGGACCTTAGTAATACACCAGAATATCAGCAGGACCTTAGTAATACACCAGAATATCAGCGGGACCTTAGTAATACACCAGAATATCAGCGGGACATTAGTAATACACCAGAATATCAGCGGGACCTTAGTAATACACCAGAATATCAGCAGGACATTAGTAATACACCAGAATATCAGCAGGACATTAGTAATACACCAGAATATCAGCGGGACATTAGTAATACACCAGAATATCAGCGGGACCTTAGTAATACACCAGAATATCAGCGGGACCTTAGTAATACACCAGCACATCGGCAGGACATTAGTAATACACCAGAATATCAGCGGGACATTAGTAATACACCAGAATATCAGCGGGACCTTAGTAATACACCAGAATATCAGCGGGACCTTAGTAATACACCAGCACATCGGCAGGACATTAGTAATACACCAGAATATCAGCGGGACCTTAGTAATACACCAGAATATCAGCGGGACCTTAGTAATACACCAGAATATCAGCGGGACATTAGTAATACACCAGCACATCGGCAGGACATTAGTAATACACCAGAATATCAGCGGGACCTTAGTAATACACCAGCACATCGGCAGGACATTAGTAATACACCAGAATATCAGCGGGACATTAGTAATACACCAGAATATCAGCGGGACCTTAGTAATACACCAGAATATCAGCGGGACCTTAGTAATACACCAGAATATCAGCAGGACCTTAGTAATACACCAGAATATCAGCGGGACCTTAGTAATACACCAGCACATTGGCAGGACATTAGTAATACACCAGAATATCAGCAGGACATTAGTAATACACCAGAATATCAGCGGGACCTTAGTAATACACCAGAATATCAGCGGGACCTTAGTAATACACCAGAATATCAGCAGGACATTAGTAATACACCAGAATATCAGCGGGACATTAGTAATACACCAGAATATCAGCGGGACCTTAGTAATACACCAGCACATCGGCAGCACATTAGTAATACACCAGAATATCAGCGGGACCTTAGTAATACACCAGAATATCAGCGGGACCTTAGTAATACACCAGAATATCAGCAGGACATTAGTAATACACCAGCACATCAGCAGGATATTAGTAATACACCAGAATATCAGCAGGATATTAGTAATACACCAGAATATCAGCAGGACATTAGTAATACACCAGAATATCAGCAGGACCTTAGTAATACACCAGTACATCGGCAGGACATTAGTAATACACCAGAATATCAGCAGGACCTTAGTAATACACCAGTACATCGGCTGGATATTAGTAATACACCAGCACATCGGCAGGACATTAGTAATACACCAGAATATCAGCAGGACCTTAGTAATACACCAGTACATCGGCAGGACATTAGTAATACACCAGCACATCGGCAGGACATTAGTAATACACCAGAATATCAGCAGGACATTAGTAATACACCAGAATATCAGCGGGACATTAGTAATACACCAGCACATCAGCAGGATATTAGTAATACACCAGAATATCAGCAGGACATTAGTAATACACCAGAATATCAGCAGGACATTAGTAATACACCAGAATATCAGCGGGACATTAGTAATACACCAGAATATCAGCGGGACCTTAGTAATACACCAGCACATCGGCAGCACATTAGTAATACACCAGAATATCAGCGAGACATTAGTAATACACCAGAATATCAGCAGGACATTAGTAATACACCAGAATAATAGCAGCACATTAGTAATACACCAGCACATCGGCAGGACATTAGTAATACACCAGAATATCAGCGGGACCTTAGTAATACACCAGAATATCAGCAGGACATTAGTAATACACCAGAATATCAGCGGGACATTAGTAATACACCAGCACATCAGCAGGATATTAGTAATACACCAGAATATCAGCGGGACCTTAGTAATACACCAGAATATCAGCGGGACCTTAGTAATACACCAGAATATCAGCAGGACCTTAGTAATACACCAGAATATCAGCAGGACATTAGTAATACACCAGAATATCAGCAGGACCTTAGTAATACACCAGCACATCGGCAGGACATTAGTAATACACCAGAATATCAGCAGGACCTTAGTAATACACCAGAATATCAGCGGGACATTAGTAATACACCAGCACATCGGCAGGACATTAGTAATACACCAGAATATCAGCAGGACCTTAGTAATACACCAGAATATCAGCGGGACATTAGTAATACACCAGCACATCGGCAGGACCTTAGTAATACACCAGCACATCGGCAGCACATTAGTAATACACCAGAATATCAGCAGGACATTAGTAATACACCAGAATATCAGCGGGACCTTAGTAATACACCAGAATATCAGCGGGACCTTAGTAATACACCAGAATATCAGCGGGACATTAGTAATACACCAGAATATCAGCAGGACCTTAGTAATACACCAGAATATCAGCAGGACCTTAGTAATACACCAGCACATCGGCAGGACATTAGTAATACACCAGCACATCGGCAGGACATTAGTAATACACCAGAATATCAGCAGGACATTAGTAATACACCAGAATATCAGCAGGACATTAGTAATACACCAGCACATCGGCAGGACATTAGTAATACACCAGAATATCAGCAGGACATTAGTAATACACCAGAATATCAGCGGGACCTTAGTAATACACCAGAATATCAGCAGGACATTAGTAATACACCAGAATATCAGCGGGACATTAGTAATACACCAGCACATCAGCAGGATATTAGTAATACACCAGAATATCAGCAGGACATTAGTAATACACCAGAATATCAGCGGGACATTAGTAATACACCAGAATATCAGCGGGACATTAGTAATACACCAGAATATCAGCAGGACATTAGTAATACACCAGAATATCAGCGGGACATAATTAATACACCAGAATATCAGCGGGACCTTAGTAATACACCAGCACATCGGCAGCACATTAGTAATACACCAGAATATCAGCGGGACATTAGTAATACACCAGAATATCAGCAGGACATTAGTAATACACCAGAATATCAGCGGGACATTAGTAATACACCAGCACATCGGCAGGATATTAGTAATACACCAGCACATCAGCAGGACATTAGTAATACACCAGAATATCAGCAGCACATTAGTAATACACCAGCACATCGGCAGCACATTAGTAATACACCAGCACATCGGCAGGACATTAGTAATACACCAGCACATCGGCAGCACATTAGTAATACACCAGCACATCGGCAGCACATTAGTAATACACCAGCACATCGGCAGGACATTAGTAATACACCAGCACATCGGCAGCACATTAGTAATACACCAGCACATCGGCAGCACATTAGTAATACACCAGCACATCGGCAGGACATTAGTAATACACCAGCACATCGGCAGCACATTAGTAATACACCAGAATATCAGCGGGACATTAGTAATACACCAGAATATCAGCAGGACATTAGTAATACACCAGAATATCAGCAGGACATTAGTAATACACCAGCACATCAGCAGGACATTAGTAATACACCAGAATATCAGCGGGACATTAGTAATACACCAGCACATCGGCAGGACATTAGTAATACACCAGAATATCAGCGGGACATTAGTAATACACCAGCACATCGGCAGGACATTAGTAATACACCAGAATATAAGCGGGACATTAGTAATACACCAGCACATCGGCAGGACATTAGTAATACACCAGTACATCGGCAGGACATTAGTAATACACCAGAATATCAGCAGGACATTAGTAATACACCAGAATATCAGCAGGACATTAGTAATACACCAGAATATCAGCAGGACATTAGTAATACACCAGAATATCAGCGGGACCTTAGTAATACACCAGCACATCGGCAGCACATTAGTAATACACCAGAATATCAGCGGGACATTAGTAATACACCAGAATATCAGCAGGACATTAGTAATACACCAGAATATCAGCGGGACATTAGTAATACACCAGCACATCGGCAGGATATTAGTAATACACCAGCACATCAGCAGGACATTAGTAATACACCAGAATATCAGCAGCACATTAGTAATACACCAGCACATCGGCAGCACATTAGTAATACACCAGCACATCGGCAGGACATTAGTAATACACCAGCACATCGGCAGCACATTAGTAATACACCAGCACATCGGCAGCACATTAGTAATACACCAGCACATCGGCAGGACATTAGTAATACACCAGCACATCGGCAGCACATTAGTAATACACCAGCACATCGGCAGCACATTAGTAATACACCAGCACATCGGCAGGACATTAGTAATACACCAGCACATCGGCAGCACATTAGTAATACACCAGAATATCAGCGGGACATTAGTAATACACCAGAATATCAGCAGGACATTAGTAATACACCAGCACATCAGCAGGACATTAGTAATACACCAGAATATCAGCGGGACATTAGTAATACACCAGCACATCGGCAGGACATTAGTAATACACCAGAATATCAGCGGGACATTAGTAATACACCAGCACATCGGCAGGACATTAGTAATACACCAGAATATAAGCGGGACATTAGTAATACACCAGCACATCGGCAGGACATTAGTAATACACCAGTACATCGGCAGGACATTAGTAATACACCAGAATATCAGCAGGACATTAGTAATACACCAGAATATCAGCAGGACATTAGTAATACACCAGAATATCAGCAGGACATTAGTAATACACCAGAATATCAGCAGGACATTAGTAATACACCAGCACATCGGCAGGACATTAGTAATACACCAGAATATAAGCGGGACATTAGTAATACACCAGCACATCGGCAGGACATTAGTAATACACCAGAATATCAGCGGGACATTAGTAATACACCAGTACATCGGCAGGACATTAGTAATACACCAGCACATCGGCAGGACATTAGTAATACAGCAGAATATCAGCGGGACATTAGTAATACACCAGAATATCAGCGGGACATTAGTAATACACCAGAATATCAGCGGCACCTTAGTAATACACCAGCACATTGGCAGGACATTAGTAATACACCAGAATATCAGCAGGACATTAGTAATACACCAGCACATCGGCAGGACATTAGTAATACACCAGAATATCAGCGGGACATTAGTAATACACCAGCACATCGGCAGGACATTAGTAATACACCAGCACATCAGCAGGACATTAGTAATACACCAGCACATCGGCAGGACATTAGTAATACACCAGCACATCGGCAGGACATTAGTAATACACCAGCACATCGGCAGGACATTAGTAATACACCAGCACATCGGCAGGACATTAGTAATACACCAGAATATCAGCGGGACATTAGTAATACACCAGTACATCGGCAGGACATTAGTAATACACCAGCACATCGGCAGCACATTAGTAATACACCAGCACATCAGCAGGACATTAGTAATACACCAGAATATCAGCAGGACATTAGTAATACACCAGAACATCGGCAGGACATTATTAATATACCAGCACATCAGCAGGACATTAGTAATACACCAGAATATCAGCGGGACATTAGTAATACACCAGAATATCAGCGGGACATTAGTAATACACCAGAATATCAGCGGGACATTAGTAATACACCAGAATATCAGCGGGACCTTAGTAATACACCAGCACATCGGCAGGACATTAGTAGTACACCAGCACATCGGCAGGACATTAGTAATACACCAGCACATCAGCAGGACATTAGTAATACACCAGAATATCAGCGGGACCTTAGTAATACACCAGAATATCAGCAGGACATTAGTAATACACCAGAATATCAGCAGGATATTAGTAATACACCAGTACATCGGCAGGACATTAGTAATACACCAGAATATCAGCAGGATATTAGTAATACACCAGTACATCGGCAGGACATTAGTAATACACCAGAATATCAGCGGGACATTAGTAATACACCAGAATATCAGCGGGACCTTAGTAATACACCAGCACATCGGCAGGACATTAGTAATACACCAGCACATCGGCAGGACATTAGTAATACACCAGAATATCAGCGGGACATTAGTAATACACCAGCACATCGGCAGCACATTAGTAATACACCAGCACATCGGCAGGACATTAGTAATACACCAGCACATCGGCAGGACATTAGTAATACACCAGTACATCAGCAGGACATTAGTAATACACCAGTACATCGGCAGGACATTAGTAATACACCAGAATATCAGCGGGACATTAGTAATACACCAGAATATCAGCAGGACATTAGTAATACACCAGAATATCAGCGGGACCTTAGTAATACACCAGAATATCAGCAGGACATTAGTAATACACCAGTACATCGGCAGGACATTAGTAATACACCAGAATATCAGCAGGACATTAGTAATACACCAGAATATCAGCAGGACATTAGTAATACACCAGCACATCGGCAGGACATTAGTAATACACCAGCACATCGGCAGGACATTAGTAATACACCAGCACATCGGCAGGACATTAGTAATACACCAGCACATCGGCAGGACATTAGTAATACACCAGTACATCGGCAGCACATTAGTAATACACCAGCACATCGGCAGGACATTAGTAATACACCAGCACATCGGCAGGACATTAGTAATACACCAGCACATCGGCAGGACATTAGTAATACACCAGAATATCAGCAGGACATTAGTAATACACCAGGATATCAGCGGGACATTAGTAATACACCAGAATATCAGCAGGACATTAGTAATACACCAGTACATCGGCAGGACATTAGTAATACACCAGCACATCGGCAGGACATTAGTAATACACCAGTACATCGGCAGGACATTAGTAATACACCAGCACATCGGCAGGACATTAGTAATACACCAGCACATCGGCAGGACATTAGTAATACACCAGTACATCGGCAGCACATTAGTAATACACCAGCACATCGGCAGGACATTAGTAATACACCAGCACATCGGCAGGACATTAGTAATACACCAGCACATCGGCAGGACATTAGTAATACACCAGAATATCAGCAGGACATTAGTAATACACCAGGATATCAGCGGGACATTAGTAATACACCAGAATATCAGCAGGACCTTAGTAATACAAGAGCACATCGGCAGGACATTAGTAATACACCAGAATATCAGCAGGACCTTAGTAATACACCAGCACATCAGAAGGACATTAGTAATACACCAGAATATCAGCAGGACATTAGTAATACACCAGAATATCAGCAGGACCTTAGTAATACACCAGCACATCAGAAGGACATTAGTAATACACCAGAATATCAGCGGGACATTAGTAATACACCAGTACATCGGCAGGACATTAGTAATACACCAGAATATCAGCGGGACATTAGTAATACACCAGTACATCGGCAGGACATTAGTAATACACCAGAATATCAGCAGGACATTAGTAATACACCAGTACATCGGCAGGACATTAGTAATACACCAGAATATCAGCGGGACCTTAGTAATACACCAGAATATCAGCGGGACATTAGTAATACACCAGAATATCAGCGGGACCTTAGTAATACACCAGAATATCAGCAGGACATTAGTAATACACCAGAATATCAGCGGGACCTTAGTAATACACCAGAATATCAGCGGGACATTAGTAATACACCAGCACATCGGCAGGACATTAGTAATACACCAGAATATCAGCGGGACCTTAGTAATACACCAGAATATCAGCAGGATATTAGTAATACACCAGAATATCAGCGGGACATTAGTAATACACCAGAATATCAGCGGGACATTAGTAATACACCAGCACATCGGCAGGACATTAGTAATACACCAGAATATCAGCGGGACATTAGTAATACACCAGAATATCAGCGGGACCTTAGTAATACACCAGAATATCAGCAGGATATTAGTAATACACCAGAATATCAGCGGGACATTAGTAATACACCAGAATATCAGCGGGACATTAGTAATACACCAGCACATCGGCAGGACATTAGTAATACACCAGGATATCGGCGGGACCTTAGTAATACACCAGGATATCAGCGGGACATTAGTAATACCTGGTGTGTCACAAAGAGTGACAGAAATGGGGGTCGACTGGAAAAGGGATCCTATGCTGACCATTGGACTAAGCGTACCCTAGACTTTCCCTCAACCCAGGGGTACGTTTAATGGTAGTGAGGTCTGGGCCAACAACGTCTCTCTATCAACTGTGCTTGTCCCTGATGGTAAGATCCAACTCCACAACCCACCACCCAGGTGGAAGGGCGAGGACAAAAGTGGAAACCCCCACAGAAAAAACTGGCAGACAGGGGTACACACAAAACTTCCTCATAATTAATTCCAGTAATAGGGGAGAACAAAAGTGTACAGGGAGGGGAAGTACAGTAGGAGAAGTAACAACACAAGCTACCTACACCTACACACACACACCTACACACACACACACACACACACACACACACACACACACACACACACACACACACACACACCAATTCAATAGGCAGCAGCAAGCACCTCCTCACAGCTCCAGGCCTAGCTCCAGACTGAACTGAATAACCAGCACCCCTGCAGGAAGCAGAGGGCTTATATCCAGGCCAGAAGTGATCAGACAAATCACCTGGGCAGAGTTAATGAGCTGCTTCTAGCAAGGAAAACTCCCATTAACTCTGCAACTGCCAGAAGAATAACATGTTTAGTGTGTATGGCCTCTGATGGTAAAAGAGACCCTGAGGCTAGTTTCACACATCCAGCTTTTCGCCGATTTGCCGGGTTCGGCGCATGACAGTACAGTATGATACAGTACAGTGGCAGTGCCGCAACTTTCGGGTCACATGCTCCAGTCACATGACAGCATGTGACCGGCGCTTGTCAAGCTCTCATTGTACTGTATACACTGTACTGGCGTGCGCCGCATCCGCCAAACCGGCTAAAAGCTGGATGTGTGAAATCGGCCTCAGCCTGTCACTAACCTCACCAAGAGATGACCATGACAGTACCCCCCCCCCCCCCCCCCCCCTTAGTGAGAGGCCTCAGAACTCTGAAGACCATCACCAACAGAAAACACAAACATTTGGTCCCAACCACCAGCGTTCACTTCCCGTGTGAACAGCCCCCAGCGGTTACGTATGCAGGAGCTGGGTAAAACTAAGAAAGCTCAAAAACACATCTCCAGCACATTGACCTGGGGACAATGTTGTGAGCGTTCAGCACTGGGGTTGGCTCCAACTGTATGGCCTTAGGACCCATAATGTTCACAACCTGATAAGGACCGAGGAGCCCAGAGCCTGGAACCCCTGACGCACGTCCCCTCTAGATGTTATCGGAGGACACCCACACGACATCATTCACACACAGGTCTGGACCTGGGCGTTGATTCCCATGCATGCGTTTGATGGAACTGGTTAACGTCCCAGAAAGACCAGTTACAGAGGTACAACTACCATGATGTATCACCTTGCACTCCGAAACCCTGGCCGCCCCCTTACGATCACCTCTCCAGGGGGGACACTGAGGCCTAGGATTAACCAGGGGAGTGCAAAGATTATCCCTCCCATGAACCATGTACCGCAGGTGGTGTGACCGGCAGCGAGGGAAAAATAGAGGCAGCCATAATGCCATGTCACCCTGCTCAAAGCGACCAGAAAAGCATGGCTTACTAGGAGGGGGAACCTGTTTGGGGCAAGATGAATATACCCCAATAAAGTGACCCTCACGTCCACAGTAGAAACAGGTCCTCATCCCACGGTGAACAGATACCGACTGACCATGAGAGGACAGTACCCCAACCTGCATGAGCTCATCCTCCACTACCTGTAGGACCTCCACCCCTGGCATTGCTATAGGCACTCTGGACTTGGTGAGTCTCTCCCTGAGGCATCTATGTACCCTGATGGCAAGGGACATGGTGGTCTCCAGCAACGTGGATGTGGAGTACTGCAGTAAGGAGTCCCTCAGCCGAGCAGACATCTCCTGGACGAACTGACTCCTGAGAGCTGGGTCGTGCCATAAGACATCCGTGGCCCACCTCCGGACTCCGAAGAGTACTCCTTCACTAGCCGTGCCCCCTGGCTGGGCTTCCGCCAGAGAGATGCCATGAGGCTCACCGTAGACCAGGTCCAGAGCCGCAAAGAAATAATCTACCGACTGCATAGCCATAGAATCTGACGGTAGAGAGCCCAGGATTGAGGATTGCCCCTTAACAAAGGCATAATGACCCCCACCCGCTGGACCTCAGTCCCCGAAGAATGGGGACAGAGCCTAAAATATAGGTGACCGGCTCCCTCAAATACCCTGAAACTATCCTGCCCACCTGAAAACTTTCAAGCGAGGGCCACCTTAGGTTCAGGCAGAGATTGGGCCTCCACCAACAGGTCTGCAACCTGCTGTAGCTGCTGCATCATCTTGCACAGACCCCTAACCTTGTCCGAGATTTATCAATACAGAGCACCCGAGCATGGTAGTGCCCGCTCATCACTAGTTACCAGTACTGAGCACCCGAGCATGGTAGTGCCCGCTCATCACTAGTTACCAGTACTGAGCACCCGAGCATGGTAGTGCCCGCTCATCACTAGTTACCAGTACTGAGCACCCGAGCATGGTAGTGCTCACTCATCACTAATTACCAGTACTGAGCACCTGAGCATGGTAGTGCCCGCTCATCACTAGTTACCAGTACAGAGCACCTGAGCATGGTAGTGCCCGCTCATCACTAGTTACCAGTACTGAGCACCCGAGCATGGTAGTGCCCGCTCATCACTAGTTACCAGTACTGAGCACCCGAGCATGGTAGTGCTCACTCATCACTAATTACCAGTACTGAGCACCTGAGCATGGTAGTGCCCGCTCATCACTAGTTACCAGTACTGAGCACCTTAGCATGGTAGTGCCCGCTCATCACTAGTTACCAGTACTGAGCACCTTAGCATGGTAGTGCCCGCTCATCACTAGTTACCAGTACAGAGCACCTGAGCATGGTAGTGCCCGCTCATCACTAGTTACCAGTACTGAGCACCTGGGCATGGCAGTGCCCGCTCATCACTAGTTACCAGTACAGAGCACCTGAGCATGGTACTGCCCGCTCATCACTAGTTACCAGTACTGAGCACCCGAGCATGGTAGTGCCCGCTCATCCCTAGTTACCAGTACAGAGCACCCGAGCATGGTAGTGCCCGCTCATCCCTAGTTACCAGTACTGAGCACCCGAGCATGGTAGTGCCCGCTCATCACTACGTACCAGTACTGAGCATGGTAGTGCGCACTTGTGGGAGGCACAGGGCAAACCAGTCTTCACACAATTCTTTCTCAGAGACAATAAATCAGAGATGTTTTCGTCTTACGAACAACCGGGCTTTACGGTGCTTTTACTCAGGTAGATCTTCTGATCGCATCACACGGGCACCGTCACTAGTCCCAACTGGGTTCCCTCCAAACACCACTTCAGTATTTAACAGCCGATCGTTCTCCTGGCACCTGGGCTCCACAAGATACCGCTAGGGCCCTCATCCTTCTGTGTTCTGTCACACTAGCACGGATCAAATTAAATAGTCTTTTTGACCGCTTCATCCCACCCACCGGGACTGCTTGCGCATATGAAGGGCCACGCATGATGGCACTCCTCCATCCGTGCTCAGGCCAGGACCAAGACCTACCCTACTCCTGAGGGCGCAACTGACCTTTGGTCTTGCAGAGGGATTTTTCGGGTGTTCGATCCAGGAGAAAACATACGCCTCCACGACCAATTGGACTATAGCCAGCTTCTGGGGACGCAGTTAACCAATCCGTTAAGTACAGGATCCTGAGTGTCCACGATCGCAGGGGTGACCCTTAGGATCAATAATCAGGGTAGACAATTTCATCACTCATCACTAGTTACGAGTACTGAGCACCTGAGCATGGTAGTGCCCGCTCATCACTAGTTACCAGTACTGAGCACCCGAGCATGGTAGTGCCCGCTAATCACTAGTTACAAGTACAGAGCACCTGAGCATGGTAGTGCCCACTCATCACTAGTTACCAGTACTGAGCACCCGAGCATGGTAGTGCCCGCTCATCACTAGTTACCAGTACCGAGCACCTGAGCATGGTTGTGCCCACTCATCACTAGTTACCAGTACTGAGCACCCAAGCATGGTAGTGCCCGCTCATCACTAGTTACCAGTACTGAGCACCTGAGCATGGTAGTGCCCGCTCATCACTAGTTACGAGTACTGAGCACCTGAGCATGGTAGTGCCCGCTCATCACTAGTTACCAGTACCGAGCACCTGAGCATGGTTGTGCCCACTCATCACTAGTTACCAGTACTGAGCACCCAAGCATGGTAGTGCCCGCTCATCACTAGTTACCAGTACTGAGCACCTGAGCATGGTAGTGCCCGCTCATCACTAGTTACGAGTACTGAGCACCTGACCATGGTAGTGCCCGCTCATCACTAGTTACGAGTACTGAGCACCTGACCATGGTAGTGCCCGCTCATCACTAGTTACCAGTACTGAGCACCTGAGCATGGTAGTGCCCGCTCATCACTAGTTACCAGTACAGAGCACCCGAGCATGGTAGAGCCCGCTCATCACTAGTTACCAGTACTGAGCACCCGAGCATGGTAGTGCCCGCTCATCACTAGTTACCAGTACTGAGCACCCGAGCATGGTAGTGCCCGCTCATCACTAGTTACCAGCACTGAGCACCCGAGCATGGTAGTGCCCGCTCATCACTAGTTACCAGTACTGAGCACCTGAGCATGGTAGTGCCCGCTCATCACTAGTTACAAACAACAAAAAAGAAATTAAAAAATAAATGAAAAAGAAGCCTGACCCTTAACTCTATCTCTTTTTGCTTCGGATGGATTATGTCTGGCTACAAAGTGGGTCGCACATATTTTGCCCACCACAGACCTTGTTTCATGGACCAGTTTACTCAGTGACACTATAATACTCCCTTAGTGATAATTATCAATAAAAATAAGCCAATTATTAATAATTAGGAGTGTTTACTATAAATTCTTTTTTTTCTTAGAGCCTACACAAAATGTGAGACCAAAACCACAAATATCTGAGAAAACATCATCTACTGAATTGCTGGGGAAACCAGGCCCTCACAATAAGAAGTCGTTTGGAAAAGTAACCAGTCCCAGTCTTCTGAGACTATCCTCTACTGAGGCCACAAAGCGAATGGAACGTCCAGCAACCAATGAGGCAAAACCTGACAAGCAAAAAATGCTTAAAAAAAGAGTCAAGACACAAGATCTTCTGGAGTCGCAAGAACAAGTGAACAACAAATCAGCCATAGACCGAGAAAACAGCCATGATAGGCAAAATGTAAAAAAATATCAGCCCCGGGATGATCACATGGACTCAAAGATGTCAGCCGGCCAAGCTGGATCAACCACTCGCCCTACAAAACAGCCGAGAAAACTCACAAAAGGCACTTCTGCATTACAAAAAATATTCATTAGAAATCAGGTAACAAGACGTTCCTATCAAGTCAGGGAGAAGAAGAAAGTGACTTCCACGTCATCTGCAGACGGAGTCATACGTACATTTACCACCAAAACAATAATCAGACCTCGCAAAAGAACCAAATCTACAACTACACCCAAACTAAGAAAACTCATTACAAGACCTGCAACTGCATCCAGTCCAAAGGCAACGAACATTAAGCCGACAGCTACACCGAGTCCAACGAGAACAGCGAGAACAATGTACCCTCCAATTATAACCAAACGAGCACCAAGGAAAACTAGAGCTACAAGTCCAACAACCACAACTAAACCTGGAACTACGTCCCGAAAAACTATTAAGAAAATGTTTCTATATGGTATGAAATCAAGGAGAAATACAACTACACCCAAACTAAGAAAACTAATTACAACTGGACCTACAACTGCATCCAGTCCAAAGGCAACGAATATTACATCCAAGATGACAGCTACACCAAGTTCATCGAGAAAAGTGTACCCTCCAATTTTGACCAAGCGAGCACCAAGGAAAACTAGAGCTACAACAAGTCCAAAATCAACTACAACTAAACCTGGATCTACATCCCGAAAAACTATGAGACATGTGCTTCAACATAGTATGAAATCAAGGAGAACTACAACTACAACCGCTCCAACAAGAACTAAACCCACAACACTCCGTCTAACAACCACCACCAAACCTACAACTACATCCAGTCCAGAAACTACCACTATTGTTACTAGTAAATCTTATCCAACAACACAAAGAATGACAACTAAATTTACAATTGTATTCAATCCAACGACAAACACAATTACAACTAAATATATAACTACACCTATTCCGAACAGAACAGCTCAACCTTCAATTCCAACCAACCAAAAAAGGAGAGCTAGACCTAAAGCTCATTTCCAAAAATTCCTACCTAAATATAGAACTTTAGGCTATCCAACTAAACCTATGTCTACACACAGTCCAACAAGCACAACTAAATCCCCAACCACGCCAACAAAAAGCACAAGTAAAACTTCAATAGTCAGCCACACCACAACTACTAAACCTACAACTACTCCCTATTCAACAGTACAAACAATAACTACACCCACATCTAATCCAATAACTATTCCTACAAATACACCCATTCCAACTAGTACACCTACAACTACACCAAGTCAGAAAACTACAATGACACCCATTCAGAAAACTACACCTAAAACTTTACCCATCCCAACAACTACAACCACACACATTTCATCTACAACCATACCCATTCCAACAACAACACAGATTCCAACTACTACACCAACAACTACAAGCATTACAACACCTACAACTACACCAAAGCTGAAAACTACACCTAAAACTATACCCGTCCCAACAACTGCAACCACACACATTTCATCTACAACTACACCCATTCCAACAACTACACCCATTCCAACAACTACACCCATTCCAACTACTACACCAACAACTACAAGCATTACAACACCTACAACTACACCAAACCTGAAAACTACACCTAAAACTATACCCGTCCCAACAACTGCAACCACACACATTTCATCTACATCTACAACCATACCCATTCCAACAACTACACCCATTCCAACAACTACACCCATTCCAACTACTACACCCATTCCAACTACTACACCAACAACTACAAGCATTACAACACCTACAACTACACCAAACCTGAAAACTACACATAATACTATACCCGTCCCAACAACTGCAACCACATACATTTCATCTACATCTACAACTACACCCATTCCAACAACTACACCCATTCCAACTACTACACCCATTCCAACTACTACACCAACAACTACAAGCATTACAATACCTACAACTACACCAAAGCTGAAAACTACACATAATACTATACCCGTCCCAACAACTGCAACCACACACATTTCATCTACAACTACACCCATTCCAACAACTACACCGATTCCAACTACTACACCCATTCCAACTACTACACACATTCCAACTACTACACCAACAACTACAAGCATTACAACACCTACAACTACACCAAACCTGAAAACTACACCTAAAACTATACCCGTCCCAACAACTGCAACCACACACATTTCATCTACATCTACAACCATACCCATTCCAACAACTACACTCATTCCAACAACCACACCCATTCCAACTACTACACCCATTCCAACTACTACACCCATTCCAACAACTACACCCATTCCAACTACTACACCCATTCCAACTACTACACCAACAACTACATGCATTACAACACCTACAACTACACCAAACCTGAAAACTACACATAATACTATACCCGTCCCAACAACTGCAACCACACACATTTCATCTACATCTACAACTACACCCATTCCAACAACTACACCCATTCCAACTACTACACCCATTCCAACTACTACACCCATTCCAACTACTACACCAACAACTACAAGCATTACAACACCTACAACTACACCAAACCTGAAAACTACACCTAAAACTATACCCGTTCCAACAACTGCAACCACATACATTTCATCTACATCTACAACCATACCCATTCCAACAACTACACCCATTCCAACAACTACACCCATTCCAACAACCACACCTATTCCAACTACCACACCAACAACTACAGGCATTACAACACCTACAACTACACCAAAGCTGAAAACTACACATAATACTATACCCGTCCCAACAACTGTAACCACACACATTTCATCTACAACTACACCCATTCCAACAACTACACCCATTCCAACTACTACACCCATTCCAACTACTACACCCATTCCAACTACTACACCAACAACTACAAGCATTACAACACCTACAACTACACCAAACCTGAAAACTACACCTAAAACTATACCCGTCCCAACAACTGCAACCACACACATTTCATCTACATCTACAACCATACCCGTTCCAACAACTACACCCATTCCAACTACTACACCCATTCCAACTACTACACCCATTCCAACTACTACACCAACAACTACAAGCATTACAACACCTACAACTACACCAAACCTGAAAACTACACCTAAAACTATACCCGTCCCAACAACTGCAACCACACACATTTCATCTACATCTACAACCATACCCATTCCAACAACTACACCCATTCCAACAACTACACCCATTCCAACAACCACACCTATTCCAACTACCACACCAACAACTACAGGCATTACAACACCTACAACTACACCAAAGCTGAAAACTACACATAATACTATACCCGTCCCAACAACTGTAACCACACACATTTCATCTACAACTACACCCATTCCAACAACTACACCCATTCCAACTACTACACCCATTCCAACTACTACACCCATTCCAACTACTACACCAACAACTACAAGCATTACAACACCTACAACTACACCAAACCTGAAAACTACACATAATACTATACCCGTCCCAACAACTGCAACCACACACATTTCATCTACATCTACAACTACACCCATTCCAACAACTACACCCATTCCAACTACTACACCCATTCCAACTACTACACCAACAACTACAAGCATTACAACACCTACAACTACACCAAACCTGAAAACTACACCTAAAACTATACCCGTCCCAACAACTGCAACCACACACATTTCATCTACATCTACAACCATACCCATTCCAACAACTACACCCATTCCAACAACTACACCCATTCCAACAACCACACCTATTCCAACTACCACACCAACAACTACAGGCATTACAACACCTACAACTACACCAAAGCTGAAAACTACACATAATACTATACCCGTCCCAACAACTGCAACCACACACATTTCATCTACATCTACAACTACACCCATTCCAACAACTACACCCATTCCAACTACTACACCCATTCCAACTACTACACCCATTCCAACAACTACACCCATTCCAACAACTACACCCATTCCAACTACTACACCCATTCCAACTACTACACCAACAACTACAAGCATTACAACACCTACAACTACACCAAACCTGAAAACTACACATAATACTATACCCGTCCCAACAACTGCAACCACACACATTTCATCTACATCTACAACTACACCCATTCCAACAACTACACCCATTCCAACTACTACACCCATTCCAACTACTACACCAACAACTACAAGCATTACAACACCTACAACTACACCAAACCTGAAAACTACACCTAAAACTATACCCGTCCCAACAACTGCAACCACACACATTTCATCTACATCTACAACCATACCCATTCCAACAACTACACCCATTCCAACAACTACACCCATTCCAACAACCACACCTATTCCAACTACCACACCAACAACTACAGGCATTACAACACCTACAACTACACCAAAGCTGAAAACTACACATAATACTATACCCGTCCCAACAACTGCAACCACACACATTTCATCTACATCTACAACTACACCCATTCCAACAACTACACCCATTCCAACTACTACACCCATTCCAACTACTACACCCATTCCAACTACTACACCAACAACTACAAGCATTACAACACCTACAACTACACCAAAGCTGAAAACTACAGATAATACTATACCCGTCCCAACAACTGCAACCACACACATTTCATCTACATCTACAACTACAACCATTCCAACAACTACACCCATTCAAACAACTACACCCATTCCAACAACTACACTCATTCCAACAAGTACACCCATTTCAACTACTACACCAACAACTACAAGCATTACAACACCTACAACTACACCAAACCTGAAAACGACACCTAAAACTATACCTGTCCCAACAACTGCAACCACACACATTTCATCTACATCTACAACCATACCCATTCCAACAACTACACCCATTCCAACAACTACACCCATTCCAACAACTACACCCATTCCAACTACCACACCAACAACTACAGGCATTACAACTATAACTAAGCCTAACACTACACCCATTCTAACAACTAAAACTGAACCCACAACTACACACAGTCCAACAACTACACCTACAACAATACTCAGTCAAACTACACCCACAGCAACAACCATGCCTACAGTTACACCCAATCAAACTACAACTACACTGTGTACAACGAATACATCACCAACTTCACAATCAACTGCACCCAGTCCAACAACTACAAATACACGTACAACCATTTCGACACCAATTCCAACAACTATACCTACAACTACACCCTGTCCAACATCATCCCATGGTGTAACTACATATTCATCATTTCCAACTACACCCACTCCAAAAACTACACTAATAACTACATACAATCCAACAACTACTAATACTACACATACAACCAGTCCAACAGGTACAACTACAGCCAGTGCAACTGACACGACACAGACACCCAGCAAATGGTGGACATCAACAACACATAAAACTACAGCTAAATCCAGTCCAACAGAAAGTTCAACAACAAGTAATCCTATAACTAAATGGAGCACAGAAATAGCCAATACTAACTCCACCACTAGATCCAGTACAACCGAGAGAAAATGTCTACCAATACATGAATGCATACATGGAGAACACCGACCAGATCACAAGCAAAAGGAGGAGATGGAAGAGGAAAGTCATTCTCAAGAAGGCCAATCTGACCATGACCAGAGCAGCCACCAATGTCCCCTAATCGCACTGCACCCCCCCTGCCCCTGCCTGACAATCGGACCGCTATTTCACCTCCAACTGCGGATTCTGGACATCATGAAGAAAGCAATGGAGGATATAATAACTGAAATACATCAAGCTGATAAGAAATGTCATCCATAGAAGAAAGGAAATCACCGCCATAGAGTCAAGAGAAAACAATCACTTCATATGTAACAACACTGCACAAAACACAACAGTAATAAACAATGCAAAGCTTTATACTGCGCTGTGTGGTGCATATATACTGATCACAAGGAAATAACAGCCTAAGAGGAAGAAAATACCTCCATATAATATGAGCTACTAGAGAGGGCAATAGGAACTACTATAGAAGTTATATATCTCTATATGTAGGGCAGTATTATAGTAGTTATATTCTTGTACATAGGGGGCAGTATTATAGTAGTTATATTCTTGTACATAGGGGGCAGTATTATAGTAGTTATATTCTTGTACATAGGGGGCAGTATTATAGTAGTTATATTCTTGTACATAGGAGCAGTATTATAGTAGTTATATTCTTGTACATAGGGGCAGTATTATAGTAGTTATATTCTTGTACATAGGGGGCAGTATTATAGTGGTTATATTCTTGTACATAGGGGCAGTATTATAGTAGATATATTCCTGTACATAGGGGGCAGTATTATAGTAGTTATATTCTTGTACATAGGGGGCAGTATTATAGTAGTTATATTCCTGTACATAGGGGGCAGTATTATAGCAGTTATATTCCTGTACATAGGGGCAGTATTATAGTAGTTATATTCTTGTACATAGGGGCAGTATTATAGTAGATATATTCCTGTACATAGGGGGCAGTATTATAGTAGTTATATTCTTGTACATAGGGGCAGTATTATAGTAGTTATATTCTTGTACATAGAAGCAGTATTATAGTAGTTATATTCCTGTACATAGGGGGCAGTATTATAGCAGTTATATTCTTGCACATAGGGGGAGTATTATAGTAGTGATATTCTTGTACATAGGGAGCAGTATTATAGTAGTTATATTCTTGTACATAGGAGCAGTATTATAGTAGTTATATTCCTGTACATAGGGGCAGTATTATAGTAGTTATATTCTTGTACATAGGGGCAGTATTATAGTAGATATATTCCTGTACATAGGGGGCAGTATTATAGTAGTTATATTCTTGTACATGAGGGCAGTATTATAGTAGTTATATTCTTGTACATAGAAGCAGTATTATAGTAGTTATATTCCTGTACATAGGGGGCAGTATTATAGCAGTTATATTCTTGCACATAGGGGGAGTATTATAGTAGTGATATTCTTGTACATAGGGAGCAGTATTATAGTAGTTATATTCTTGTACATAGGAGCAGTATTATAGTAGTTATATTCTTGTACATAGGGGCAGTATTATAGTAGCTATATTCTTGTACATAGGAGCAGTATTATAGTAGTTATATTCTTGTACATAGCGGGCAGTATTATAGCAGTTATATTCTTGCACATAGGGGGAGTATTATAGTAGTGATATTCTTGTACATAGGAGCAGTATTATAGTAGTTATATTCTTGTATATGGGAGGCAGTATTATAGTAGTTATATTCTTGTACATAGGAGCAGTATTATAGTAGTTATATTCCTGTACATAGGGGGCAGTATTATAGCAGTTATATTCTTGTACATAGGGGCAGTATTATAGTAGTGATATTCTTTGTACATAGGGGCAGTATTATAGGCAGTATTATAGTAGTTATATTCTTGTATATAGGGGCAGTATTATAGTAGTTATATTCTTGTACATGGGGGGCAGTATTATAGTAGTTATATTCTTGTATATAGGGACAGTATTATAGTAGTTAGATTCTTGTATATGGGAGGCAGTATTATAGTAGTTATATTCTTGTATATAGGGGGCAGTATTATAGTAGTTATATTCTTGTACATAGGAGCAGTATTATAGTAGTTATATTCCTGTACATAGGGTGAGTATTATAGTAGTGATATTCTTGTACATAGGGGCAGTATTATAGCAGTTATATTCTTGCACTTAGGGGCAGTATTATAGTAGTTATATTCTTGTACATATGGGCAGTATTATAGTAGTTATATTCTTGTACATAGGGGGCAGTATTATAGTGTTTATATTCTTGTACATAGGGGCAGTATTATAGTAGTTATATTCTTGCACATAGGGTGAGTATTATAGTAGTGATATTCTTGTACATAGGGGCAGAATTATAGTAGTTATATTCTTGTATATAGGGGCAGTATTATAGTAGTTATATTCTTGTACATAGGGGGAGTATTATAGTAGTGATATTCTTGTACATAGGGGGAGTATTATAGTAGTGATATTCTTGTACATAGGGGGAGTATTACAGTAGTTGTAGGTTGAGCGCTGATTTCTAGCTATACAGAGGTCTCTGTAGCTATAATATGGACGTTTTCTCTATATGAATTTCACAGGGAATATTCTTCATTTCTCTTTATTCTTTATTCGTCAGTTTGTGATTATTTGGGTATTTGAGATCCGTTGATTGTAGACGAGCGATGCGCAGGGAGCGCTCAGGGGTCACACACATTATATCAGCACATCACAGCATGAGATATTTCACATCACAGACGTCATCTTATAGAATAAATCTGAGAATTTCCATAAGTTTATACCGAGGGGTCGTATATGAGGTCAAAGGTCAATATTTGAGGTTTTTCTAAGGTCAATATATGTATTTAATAAGTATGGCGGCTGTGAGGAGGAGGACGGAGCGATGGACACTCTCTGCTGCGTTGATAATGCCCCCCGTGCACAGGGTGGTCCGCTGATCCTCCTCCAGCTCCAGGGTGCAGGCTGTCTTTGTGCCACATCCGGATATGGCGAGCGTCACTGCGGAAGAGACACGAGAAAGCAGAGGATTACAGGCTGCAGATATAGTGAAAGTGTGACATCACAAGTAATATCCCCCATAACAGTGTCACCTATAGATCCCCCATAACAGAGCATCATCTATACAACCCCATAACAGAGCATCATCTATAGATCCCCCATAACAGATCATCTATAGAGCCCCCATAACAGATCATCTATAGATCCCCCATAACAGATCATCTATAGATCCCCCATAACAGAGCATCATCTATACATCCCCATAACAGAGCATCATCTATAGATCCCCCATAACAGATCATCTATAGAGCCCCCATAACATAACATCATCTATAGATCCCCCATAACAGATCATCTATAGATCCTCATAACAGAGCATCATCTATAGAGCCCCCATAACAGAGCATCTTCTATAGATCCCCCATAACAGAGCATCATCTATAGATCCCCCATAAGAGTGTCATCTATAGATCCCCCATAACAGATCATCTATAGAGCCCTCATAACAGAGCATCATCTATATATCCCCAATAAAAGAACATCATCTATAGATCCCCCATAACAGAGCATCATCTATAGATCCCCCATAACAGATCATCTATAGAGCCCCCATAACAGAGCATCATCTATAGAGCCGACATAACAGAGTGTCATCTATAGATCCCCCATAACAGAGCATCATCTATAGATCCCCCATAACAGAGCATCATCTATAGATCCCCCATAACAGAGCATCATCTATAGATCCCCCATAACAGAGTGTCATCTATAGATCCCCCATAACAGATCATCTATAGAGCCCTCATAACAGAGCATCATCTATATATCCCCAATAAAAGAACATCATCTATAGAGCCCCATATCAGAACATCTATAGAGCCCCCCTATAACAGATCATCTATAGAGCCCCCATAACAGAGCATCATCTATAGAGCCCCCATAACAGAACATCATCTATAGAGCCCCCATAACACATAATCATCTATAGATCCCCCATAACAGAGCATCATCTATAGATCCCCCATAACAGAGTGTCATCTATAGATCCCCCATAACAGATCATCTATAGATCCTCATAACAGAGCATCATCTATAGAGCCCCCATAACAGAGCATCTTCTATAGATCCCCCATAACAGAGCATCATCTATAGATCCCCCATAAGAGTGTCATCTATAGATCCCCCATAACAGATCATCTATAGAGCCCTCATAACAGAGCATCATCTATATATCCCCAATAAAAGAACATCATCTATAGATCCCCCATAACAGAGCATCATCTATAGATCCCCCATAACAGATCATCTATAGAGCCCCCATAACAGAGCATCATCTATAGAGCCGACATAACAGAGTGTCATCTATAGATCCCCCATAACAGAGCATCATCTATAGATCCCCCATAACAGAGCATCATCTATAGATCCCCCATAACAGAGCATCATCTATAGATCCCCCATAACAGAGTGTCATCTATAGATCCCCCATAACAGATCATCTATAGAGCCCTCATAACAGAGCATCATCTATATATCCCCAATAAAAGAACATCATCTATAGAGCCCCATATCAGAACATCTATAGAGCCCCCCTATAACAGATCATCTATAGAGCCCCCATAACAGAGCATCATCTATAGAGCCCCCATAACAGAACATCATCTATAGAGCCCCCATAACACATAATCATCTATAGATCCCCCATAACAGAGCATCATCTATAGATCCCCCATAACAGAGTGTCATCTATAGATCCCCCATAACAGAGCATCATCTATAGAGCCCGCATAACAGAGCATCATCTATAGAGCCCCCATAACAGATCATCTATAGATCCCCGTAACAGAGCGTCATCTATAGATCCCCCATAACAGAGAGTCATCTATAGATCCTCCATAACAGAGCATCATCTATAGAGCCCCCATAACAGAGCGTCATCTATAGAGCCCCCATACCAGAGCGTCATCTATAGATCAAAATAACAGAGCGTCATCTATAGATCCCCCATAAGAGAGTGTCATCCGCAGATCCCACATAACAGAGAGTCATCTATAGATCCCCCATAACAGAGCGTCATTTATAGAGCCCCCATAACAGAACATCATCTATACATCCCCCCCATAACAGAGCATCATCTATAGATCGCCCATAATAACAGACATCTATAGACCCCCATAACAGACCATCATCTATAGACCCCCATAACAGAGCGTCATTTATAGATCCCCCATAAGAGAGTGTCATCCACAGATCCCTCATAACAGAGAGTCATCTATAGATCCCCCATATCAGAGTGTCATTTATAGATACCCCATTGCAGAGTGTCATCCACAAATCCCACAAATCCCCCATAACAGAGAGTCATCTATTGAGCCCCCATAACAGAGCATCATCCACAGATCCCCAAAACAGTGAATCATTACCACACAAAGGTTGGCTTTCCCATTTTGTAAGTTGTGATATTGACTTCTGGGGCCGGATGGACCCTTCTTGCTTACATTGTGCCCGTGGATCAGTCTTTAATCATTGTTACTACATTATGTTCTATGTGAAATATACGGTTTTGTATATAAACAGTGCTGATGTTCACTAGAGACTGTAGATGGCAGGGTGCCGATCTGACACATTTTTTTTACTAGCCTTCAGCTTCATCTCAAGCCATGGTGACTTGATAGATGACCGCTCTGTAAGAAGATCGATCTTATGCAGGGTCTTCTCCACCTAGATAGGTCCACCAGGGTCTTCTCTGTTGCTATCTTGATTGCAGCAAGCCATCGGGTTGCTGGTCTTCTTTTTTGCCTTGTTACTTTTATTGTTCTGACTATGTGTCAGGTTTCCGGGATTTCCAGTTCTCTTTTGAAAGAGCTTGCCCTCGGTTAACATGGAGTTTGCTGTTCTGTTGCCCTACTTCCTGTCCAGCTGCTTAAAAGGCCGCCTCTAAGCCTAGTCCAGTGCCTGAGTATACTGCTTGCTGTGTGCTCCTGCTTTGCTGCTCCTATTTCCTGATTGACATTTGGATCCTCCTGAAAGACAACCGACACCGACTCTGGACCGTACCCGGTTTCTTCAAGCTGTGCCCGGACTCCGTCTGCCGTCTTTGGTCAGTACTTCTGCCCGGTTCCTTCCGGTTCGTAACCTCTGGACTCTCATTCCGTACGGACACTTCTGGACTTTACCTAGTGCCCCTTGTGTCCCGGCTGCTGCGCATTTAGGCCTTCCGGGGTGATTGCCAGACAGTCCCTGTATAGGGGTTCGCTCTTGGTGGTCTCCCTGGGGGAGTCCGGTGCGTGGCCCCGGGAATTCCCTTCGCTCCGATCCTGGAAGGTATTTCCGGTGTTTATTGTTCTACTGTGTTTGTTCCGTTTGTGTACCTATCGTTGGTTACGTATTATAAACATCTCTGCACCAAGAACTCGTCTCTGATTGTCATTGCCCTAACGCTATCGAAATCCTCAGAACATACAATAGTACTACATTATACTCAGGCCATAAAAGGATTTCGCTGGGGCAATGACTGAGACACGAGTAGATCAGCTCTTCTCCATGATTAACTCATTGCAGCAGGAGATGGAGGCGGTGCAGAATAAACTTAGAGATGTGGAGGCACAGCTGGGCCATGATCACCAGGTACTGGGTCCGGCTATACAGGATTTGCAAGTCAGAGTGGAGGCTCAGGAAGCCGTCCCCACTACGTCCGTATCAGCTGCCGGTATGCCTAGGTTACCCCCATTCCGTTTCAGTGGTGATCGTAGTCAGTTTCGTGGATTTGTTAACCAGTGTATACTGTTTTTTGATGTACATGCTGATTATTACCGTTCTGACCGGTCAAAAGTGTTATGTATAATCATGTTATTAACCTCACGAGCACTGGCTTGGGCTAATCCTATGATAGAGCATCGGGATATCCGTTTAAATCACCTGGATGACTTTCTGACCGCAATGGCGCAAATGTTTGATGATCCGAATCGCCGTGCTACCGCTGAATCGGCTCTCCTTTCCTTACGTCAGGGAAAGCGGTCTGTCGTTGAATACGCCACTGAGTTCAAGAGGTTAGTGGTAGACACCGACTGGGGAAACAATGCATTATTGTCAGTTTTCAGAAAAGGTTTGTCCGGTACCATCAAGGACGAGTTAGCTCGTTCCGAATCTCCAGGGGATTTTGAACTGTTTCTCCAACACTGTGTGCGTATTGATACCCGCTTGACGGAACGTAGACAGGAAAAATGGGCAGCTGTAAACCGGGTAACCAACTTTGCGTTTCCTTCCAGAGAACCCGCTCTCAGGACGCCACGGGAGGCCGAGGACGTTCCTATGCAAGTGGACTCTCTGCAAAAGCGAGAGACCAACGAACGTCGTGAACACCGGCTCCGTGAGCGTTTGTGTTTCTATTGCGGTCAATCGGACCATTTCTTGATTGACTGCCCGAGACGTCCAAATCGCCCAAATAAGGTATTGGCAGCCATGGCAGAGTGTGACAACACGGACGCAGAGTCCGATATCTCTGAGGCAAGTGGACACCTGGATGCGGTATTTCCCTTGACTGTAATGTCAACTTCACCTAAGGACTCAGAAGGGAAATACACCCATTGCTCGCTTCCCATTCAGATCCGGTGGGAGGGACAGTTAATACCTACATCTGCTATGATAGACTCTGGGGCAGGGGGTAATTTCATGGACTCTTCTTTTGCCAGGAAACACGGTATCCGGACTCAACAAAGATCCTCACCGGTTACCATGGAGACGGTAGACGGATCTCCGTTAGTTTCTGGACCAGTTGATCGGGAAACAGTACCCCTAGAATGCGTGATGAAGCCAGGTCAGCAGGAGACCCTTGTTTTCATGTTGATTTCTTCTCCCCATTTTCCGATTATTTTAGGAATTCCGTGGCTACGGTCTACAAATCCAGTCATCGATTGGGAGACTAAGGAAATATCCTTCCCACCGCAGAGTGGTCCGACCATTAGTCCAACTGTACCGGTTCCAGTAACACAGAATGCGGAGGGCACTGTACAGGTACCTGTTTTACCCCCGGTTTATCATGACTTCGCTGATACAGTTAGGTCCAGAAATATTTGGACAGTGACACAAGTTTTGTTATTTTAGCGGTTTACAAAAACATGTTCAGAAATACAATTATATATATATTATGGGCTGAAAGTGCACACTCCCAGCTGCAATATGAGAGTTTTCACATCCAAATCGGAGAAAGGGTTTAGGAATCATAGCTCTGTAATGCATAGCCTCCTCTTTTTCAAGGGACCAAAAGTAATTGGACAAGGGACTCTAAGGGCTGCAATTAACTCTGAAGGCGTCTCCCTCATTAACCTGTAATCAATGAAGTAGTTAAAAGGTCTGGGGTTGATTACAGGTGTGTGGTTTTGCATTTGGAAGCTGTTGCTGTGACCAGACAACATGCGGTCTAAGGAACTCTCAATTGAGGTGAAGCAGAACATCCTGAGGCTGAAAAAAAAGAAAAAATCCATCAGAGAGATAGCAGACATGCTTGGAGTAGCAAAATCAACAGTCGGGTACATTCTGAGAAAAAAGGAATTGACTGGTGAGCTTGGGAACTCAAAAAGGCCTGGGCGTCCACGGATGACAACAGTGGTGGATGATCGCCGCATACTTTCTTTGGTGAAGAAGAACCCGTTCACAACATCAACTGAAGTCCAGAACACTCTCAGTGAAGTAGGTGTATCTGTCTCTAAGTCAACAGTAAAGAGAAGACTCCATGAAAGTAAATACAAAGGGTTCACATCTAGATGCAAACCATTCATCAATTCCAAAAATAGACAGGCCAGAGTTAAATTTGCTGAAAAACACCTCATGAAGCCAGCTCAGTTCTGGAAAAGTATTCTATGGACAGATGAGACAAAGATCAACCTGTACCAGAATGATGGGAAGAAAAAAGTTTGGAGAAGAAAGGGAACGGCACATGATCCAAGGCACACCACATCCTCTGTAAAACATGGTGGAGGCAACGTGATGGCATGGGCATGCATGGCTTTCAATGGCACTGGGTCACTTGTGTTTATTGATGACATAACAGCAGACAAGAGTAGCCGGATGAATTCTGAAGTGTACCGGGATATACTTTCAGCCCAGATTCAGCCAAATGCCGCAAAGTTGATCGGACGGCGCTTCATAGTACAGATGGACAATGACCCCAAGCATACAGCCAAAGCTACCCAGGAGTTCATGAGTGCAAAAAAGTGGAACATTCTGCAATGGCCAAGTCAATCACCAGATCTTAACCCAATTGAGCATGCATTTCACTTGCTCAAATCCAGACTTAAGACGGAAAGACCCACAAACAAGCAAGACCTGAAGGCTGCGGCTGTAAAGGCCTGGCAAAGCATTAAGAAGGAGGAAACCCAGCGTTTGGTGATGTCCATGGGTTCCAGACTTAAGGCAGTGATTGCCTCCAAAGGATTCGCAACAAAATATTGAAAATAAAAATATTTTGTTTGGGTTTGGTTTATTTGTCCAATTACTTTTGACCTCCTAAAATGTGGAGTGTTTGTAAAGAAATGTGTACAATTCCTACAATTTCTATCAGATATTTTTGTTCAAACCTTCAAATTAAACGTTACAACCTGCACTTGAATTCTGTTGTAGAGATTTCATTTCAAATCCAATGTGGTGGCATGCAGAGCCCAACTCGCGAAAATTGTGTCACTGTCCAAATATTTCTGGACCTAACTGTATATGCGACAAAAGAAAAGCAGATCGGCTTCCCCCGCATAGACCGTATGATTGTCCCATAGACTTACTCCCAGGGGCGGAGATCCCGTTTGGTCATGTCTACCCGTTGGCGGCACCTGAGCTAGAAGCACTAAAGGAGTACATCGATGAAAGTCTAGCCAAGGGATTTATTCGCCCTTCTACCTCACCAGCAGGGGCACCCATCTTTTTCGTGAAAAAGAAAGAGGGGACTCTGAGACCTTGTATTGACTACCGGGAACTGAATAAGATAACCATCCGGAACCGGTATCCGTTACCGTTGATTTCTGAGCTATTGGAGAGAGTCCAACAGGCAAAGATATTCACTAAATTGGATCTCCGTGGGGCATATAATCTACTTCGCATACGTCCCGGAGATGAGTGTAAGACAGCGTTCAGATGTCGGTATGGACATTATGAGTACCTAGTGATGCCTTTTGGACTTTGTAACGCTCCTGCAGATTTCCAACACCTAGTTAACGATATTTTTAGGGATATAATGGACCAATTCATGGTGATTTATCTGGATGATATCCTGATCTTTTCTGATTCCCTACAGGAACACCAGGAGCACGTCAAGACAGTACTTACCCGTCTGAGGGATAACCACCTGTACATTAAACTGGAGAAGTGCGAATTCCATTGCTCACAAATACAATTTTTAGGATATGTCATCTCTCCTCAGGGACTGAACATGGAGTCTGGCAAGATACAAGCAATTCTAGACTGGCCGGAACCGGGAAACATCAAGGAGGTACAACGCTTTGTCGGTTTTGCCAACTTTTACCGACGCTTTATCCGTAACTTTTCAGAGATCGTCCGTCCCATCACTCTGTTAACCAAGAAAGGACAGAAGTTTGTGTGGTCCGCCCAGGCCCAGGAAGCTTTCCATCGTCTCAAGGTTTGTTTTACCTCAGCGCCAATACTAGTACACCCGAATCCCGCACTTCCCTTTATTGTGGAAGTCGACGCTTCCGATTATGCATTAGGGGCTATCCTTTCTCAAAGGACTGGGGACAAGAGTCTCTTGCATCCGTGTGCTTTCTTTTCTCGCCGGTTGTCCCCTGCAGAAAGGAACTATGACATTGCGGACAAGGAATTGTTGGCGATTATTTCAGCTTTCAAGGAATGGAGACACCACTTACAGGGAGCTGCACAGCAAGTGATAGTACTCACAGATCATCGTAACCTGGAATTTCTTAAGTCTGCCAGGTGCCTGTCTCCACGGCAAGCCCGTTGGAGCTTATTCCTTAACCAGTTCAATTTTATCGTTACATACCGTCCAGGTTCACGTAATGGGAAAGCCGATGCCTTGTCCCGAATCCACGCCGTGGACTCCGTGCCTGGAACCCCGTCTCAGACCGTGTTATCGGATGCCAATTTCGTTGGAGTAATCCAGGACCAGGACTTGTGGAAGGACATCAAACTGGCCTATGATGGTGACGTATTTCTTACTGCCCCCCCGAATGATGTGACTCTTGTTCTTCGGAATGGTGTGTGGTTGAGAGAGCGACGCATTTATGTCCCGGAGGCCGTAAGACTTCGGGTTCTCAAGTTGGTCCATGACTCCGTGTTGGCTGGTCATAGGGGGGTACAGAAGACGCAGGAATTCCTGAGCCGTTTTTTCTGGTGGCCTACCTGTTTAAAGGATGTAAAGGACTATGTCCACTCATGTGTGGTTTGTGCCCGGTGCAAGGTCCCTCGTGTGGCTCCTACGGGACTCCTCCAACCGTTACCCGTTCCATCTCGCCCTTGGGGATCCATATCAATGGATTTTATTGTGGAGTTGCCAGTCTCAGGCGGTCACAATACCATTTTAGTGGTGGTGGATCGGTTGACAAAAGCTGCTCACTTTATTCCGTGTACCGGTCTTCCCTCAGCCGCAGAGACAGTGGATTTGGTTATCCAGAACATATTCCGATTGCATGGGGTACCAGATGAGATCATCTCTGACCGGGGCGTGCAGTTCACGTCTAAGTTCTGGAAGGGGTTTTGTTCGGCACTCCAGATTGATGTCTGTTTGTCTTCTGCATACCATCCTCAGACAAATGGGCAAACCGAACGGACTAATCAAACCCTGGAACAGTACCTTCGATGTTATGTCAGCCATCTGCAGGACGATTGGTTGAAGATGCTTCCTTTGGCGGAGTTCTCGTATAACAACACTCAGAGCAGCTCCACTAAGGTAACGCCTTTTTTCGCTAACTTGGGTTACCATCCGAATGTTTTGCCTAGGTCACCGGTTGCGGTTTCGGTGCCAGCGGTGGAGGACAGATTGACGGAGCTACGACAGATTCTGGAGGTACTAAAGGACACTGTGGCTACGGCTCAGGAGCGTTACAAGAGGTCGGCAGACACTCACCGGAAACCGGCCCCCATGTATAAGGTAGGGGACTCAGTGTGGTTATCCACCAAAAACCTGAGATTGGGTGTTCCTTCGCAGAAGCTGGGACAGAAATTCATCGGTCCGTTTAAGATCACCGGGATCGTGAGCCCTGTGGCCTGTCGGCTGCGGTTACCGCACCATCTAAAGGTACACCCGGTCTTTCATGTTTCTCTCCTCAAACCCGTTTCTCCTAATACGTTTCATGGTCGTGTCGTGCCTCCTCCTCCGCCTGTGATGGTTGACGGCGAGGAGCAGTTCGTGGTTGAGGACATTATTGACTCCCGGCTCCATCGTCATCGGCTTCAGTATCTGGTACGTTGGCAGGGGTACTCCCCCGAGGACCATTCCTGGGAACCGGTGGGTAACATTCGGGCGCCCCGGAAGATTGCTCAGTTTCATCGGCGGTACCCGGACAAGCCAGGCCCTGATCCGTCCTGAGGCCGTTTCTGGGGGGGGGAGTACTGTCAGGTTTCCGGGATTTCCAGTTCTCTTTTGAAAGAGCTTGCCCTCGGTTAACATGGAGTTTGCTGTTCTGTTGCCCTACTTCCTGTCCAGCTGCTTAAAAGGCCGCCTCTAAGCCTAGTCCAGTGCCTGAGTATACTGCTTGCTGTGTGCTCCTGCTTTGCTGCTCCTATTTCCTGATTGACATTTGGCTCCTCCTGAAAGACAACCGACACCGACTCTGGACTTTACCCGGTTTCATCAAGCTGTGCCCGGACTCCGTCTGCCGTCTTTGGTCAGCACTTCTGCCCGGTTCCTTCCGGTTCGTAACCTCTGGACTCTCATTCCGTACGGACACTTCTGGACTTTACCTAGTACCCCTTGTGTCCCGGCTGCTGCGCATTTAGGCCTTCCGGGGTGATTGCCAGACAGTCCCTGTATAGGGGTTCGCTCTTGGTGGTCTCCCTGGGGGAGTCCGGTGCGTGGCCCCGGGAATTCCCTTCGCTCCGATCCTGGAAGGTATTTCCGGTGTTTATTGTTCTACTGTGTTTGTTCCATTTGTGTACCTATCGTTGGTTACGTATTATAAACATCTCTGCACCAAGAACTCGTCTCTGGTTGTCATTGCCCTAACGCTATCGAAATCCTCAGAACATACAATAGTATTACACTATGATGTGAAGAAGAGTCTTGCTTGGTTGTTCCTCAATAGATTTGGTTGTTTTTCTTGCCATCCATGGTATTAGTCACTTCCCTGCTCCTTCTATTCCCCTCCTGGATCAGGACGTTATCCAGGCGTTGCGGTTCTGTCACTTCCCTGCTCCTTCTATCCCCCTCCTGGATCAGGATGTTATCCAGGCGTTGTGGTGCAGTCACTTCCCTGCTCCTTCTATCCCCCTCCTGGATCAGGACGTTATCCAGGCGTTGTGATGCAGTCACTTCCCTGCACCTTCTATCCCCCTCCTGGATCAGGATGTTATCCAGGCGTTGTGGTGCAGTCACTTCCCTGCACCTTCTATCCCCCTCCTGGATCAGGACGTTATCCAGGCATTGGGGGTGCAGTCACTTCCCTGCTCCTTCTATCCCCCGCCTGGATCAGGACGTTATCCATTCATTGTGCTGCAGTCACTTCCCTGCTCCTTCTATCCCCCTCCTGGATCAGGACATTATCCAGGCGTTGTGGTGCAGTCACTTCCCTGCACCTTCTATTCCCCCTCCTGGATCAGGACGTTATCCAGGCATTGTGGTGCAGTCACCTCCCTGCACCTTCTATCCCCCGCCTGGATCAGGACGTTATCCAGGCATTGGGGGTGCAGTCACTTCCCTGCTCCTTCTATTCCCCTCCTGGATCAGGACGTTATCCAGGCATTGTGGTGCAGTCACCTCCCTGCACCTTCTATCCCCCTCCTGGATCAGGACGTTATCCATTCATTGTGCTGCAGTCACTTCCCTGCTCCTTCTATCCCCCTCCTGGATCAGGACGTTATCCAGGCGTTGTGGTGCAGTCACTTCCCTGCACCTTCTATCCTCCTCCTGGATCAGGATGTTATCCAGGCATTGTGGTGCAGTCACTTCCCTGCTCCTTCTATCCCCCTCCTGGATCAGGACGTTATCCAGGCGTTGAGGTGCAGTCACTTCCCTGCACCTTCTATCCCCCTCCAGGATCAGGACGTTATCCAGGCGTTGTGGTGCAGTCACTTCCCTGCTCCTTCTATCCCCCGCCTGGATCAGGACGTTATCCAGGCATTGTGGTGCAGTCACCTCCCTGCACCTTCTATCCCCCTCCTGGATCAGGACATTATCCAGGCGTTGTGGTGCAGTCACTTCCCTGCTCCTTCTATCCCCCGCCTGGATCAGGACGTTATCCAGGCATTGTGGTGCAGTCACCTCCCTGCACCTTCTATCCCCCTCCTGGATCAGGACATTATCCAGGCATTGTGGTGCAGTCACTTCCCTGCACCTTCTATTCCCCCTCCTGGATCAGGACGTTATCCAGGCATTGTGGTGCAGTCACCTCCCTGCACCTTCTATCCCCCGCCTGGATCAGGACGTTATCCATTCATTGTGCTGCAGTCACTTCCCTGCACCTTCTATCCCCCTCCTGGATCAGGATGTTATCCAGGCATTGTGGTGCAGTCACTTCCCTGCACCTTCTATCCCACTCCTGGATCAGGACGTTATCCAGGCGTTGTGGGGCAGTCACTTCCCTGCTCCTTCTATCCCCCTCCTGGATCAGGACGTTATCCAGGCGTTGTGGTGCAGTCACTTCCCTGCACCTTCTATCCTCCTCCTGGATCAGGATGTTATCCAGGCATTGTGTTGCAGTCACTTCCCTGCTCCTTCTATCCCCCTCCTGGATCAGGACGTTATCCAGGCGTTGAGGTGCAGTCACTTCCCTGCACCTTCTATCCCCCTCCTGGATCAGGACGTTATCCAGGCGTTGTGGGGCAGTCACTTCCCTGCTCCTTCTATCCCCCTCCTGGATCAGGACGTTATCCAGGCGTTGTGGTGCAGTCACTTCCCTGCACCTTCTATCCTCCTCCTGGATCAGGACGTTATCCAGGCGTTGCGGTGCAGTCACTTCCCTGCTCCTTCTATCCTCCTCCTGGATCAGGATGTTATCCAGGCGTTGTGGGGCAGTCACTTCCCTGCTCCTTCTATCCCCCTCCTGGATCAGGGCGTTATCCAGGCGTTGTGGTGCAGTCACTTCCCTGCTCCTTCTATCCCCCTCCTGGATCAGGATGTTATCCAGGCGTTGTGGTGCAGTCACTTCCCTGCACCTTCTATCCCCCTCCTGGATCAGGATGTTATCCAGGCATTGTGGTGCAGTCACTTCCCTGCTCCTTCTATCCCCCTCCTGGATCAGGACATTATCCAGGCGTTGTGGTGCAGTCACTTCCCTGCTCCTTCTATCCTCCTCCTGGATCAGGACATTATCCAGGCGTTGTGGTGCAGTCACTTCCCTGCTCCTTCTATTCCCCTTCCTGGATCAGGACATTATCCAGGCATTGTGGTGCAGTCACTTCCCTGCTCCTTCTATCCCCCGCCTGGATCAGGACGTTATCCAGGCGTTGTGGTACAGTCACCTCCCTGCACCTTCTATCCTCCTCCTGGATCAGGATGCTATCCAGGCGTTGTGGTGCAGTCACTTCCCTGCTCCTTCTATCCCCCTCCTGGATCAGGACGTTATCCAGGCGTTGTGGTGCAGTCACTTCCCTGCTCCTTCTATCCCCCTCCTGGATCAGGACATTATCCAGGCGTTGTGGTGCAGTCACTTCCCTGCACCTTCTATCCTCCTCCTGGATCAGGATGTTATCCAGGCGTTGTGGTGCAGTCACTTCCCTGCACCTTCTATCCTCCTCCTGGATCAGGATGTTATCTGGGCGTTGTGGTGCAGTCACCTCCCTGCACTTTCTATCCCCCTCCTGGATCAGGACGTTATCCAGGCGTTGTGGTGCAGTCACTTCCCTGCACCTTCTATCCCCCTCCTGGATCAGGATGTTATCCAGGCATTGTGGTGCAGTCACTTCCCTGCTCCTTCTATTCCCCCTCCTGGATCAGGACATTATCCAGACGTTGTGGTGCAGTCACTTCCCTGCTCCTTCTATCCCCCGCCTGGATCAGGACGTTATCCAGGCGTTGTGGTGCAGTCACTTCCCTGCTCCTTCTATCCCCCTCCTGGATCAGGACGTTATCCAGGCGTTGTGGTGCAGTCACTTCCCTGCTCCTTCTATCCCCCTCCTGGATCAGGACGTTATCCAGGCGTTGTGGTGCAGTCACTTCCCTGCTCCTTCTATTCCCCTTCCTAGATCAGGACATTATCCAGACATTGTGGTGCAGTCACTTCCCTGCTCCTTCTATTCCCCTTCCTGGATCAGGACATTATCCAGGCGTTGTGGTGCAGTCACTTCCCTGCACCTTCTATCCCCCTCCTGGATCAGGACAATATCAAGGCGTTGAGGTGCAGTCACTTCCCTGCTCCTTCTATCCCCCGCCTGGATCAGGACATTATCCAGGCGTTGTGGTGCAGTCACTTCCCTGCTCCTTCTATCCTCCTCCTGGATCAGGACATTATCCAGGCGTTGTGGTGCAGTCACTTCCCTGCTCCTTCTATCCCCCTCCTGGATCAGGACGTTATCCAGGCGTTGTGGTGCAGTCACTTCCCTGCACCTTCTATCCCCCTCCTGGATCAGGACGTTATCCAGGCGTTGTGGTGCAGTCACTTCCCTGCTCCTTCTATCCTCCTCCTGGATCAGGACATTATCCAGGCGTTGTGGTGCAGTCACTTCCCTGCTCCTTCTATCCCCCTCCTGGCTCAGGATATTATCCAGGCGTTGTGCTGCAGTCACTTCCCTGCTCCTTCTATCCCCCTCCTGGATCAGGATGTTATCCAGGCGTTGTGGTGCAGTCACTTCCCTGCTCCTTCTATTCCCCTCCTGGATCAGGATATTATCCAGGCATTGTGGTGCAGTCACTTCCCTGCTCCTTCTATCCTCCTCCTGGATCAGGACGTTATCCAGGCGTTGTGCTGCAGTCACTTCCCTGCTCCTTCTATCCCCCTCCTGGATCAGGATGTTATCCAGGCGTTGTGGTGCAGTCACTTCCCTGCTCCTTCTATTCCCCTCCTGGATCAGGATATTATCCAGGCATTGTGGTGCAGTCACTTCCCTGCTCCTTCTATCCCCCTCCTGGATCAGGACGTTATCCAGGCGTTGTGGTGCAGTCACTTCCCTGCTCCTTCTATCCCCCTCATGGATCAGGACGTTATCCTGGCGTTGTGGTGCAGTCACTTCCCTGCTCCTTGTATCCCCCTCCTGGATCAGGACGTTATCCAGGCGTTGTGGTGCAGTCACTTCCCTGCTCCTTCTATCCCCCTCCTGGATCAGGACGTTATCCAGGCGTTGTGGTGCAGTCACTTCCCTGCTCCTTCTATCCCCCTCCTGGATCAGGACGTTATCCAGGCGTTGTGGTGCAGTCACTTCCCTGCTCCTTCTATCCCCCTCCTGGATCAGGATGTTATCCAGGCGTTGTGGTGCAGTCACTTCCCTGCTCCTTCTATTCCCCTCCTGGATCAGGATATTATCCAGGCATTGTGGTGCAGTCACTTCCCTGCTCCTTCTATCCTCCTCCTGGATCAGGACGTTATCCAGGCGTTGTGCTGCAGTCACTTCCCTGCTCCTTCTATCCCCCTCCTGGATCAGGATGTTATCCAGGCGTTGTGGTGCAGTCACTTCCCTGCTCCTTCTATTCCCCTCCTGGATCAGGATATTATCCAGGCGTTGTGGTGCAGTCACTTCCCTGCTCCTTCTATCCCCCTCCTGGATCAGGACGTTATCCAGGCGTTGTGGTGCAGTCACTTCCCTGCTCCTTCTATCCCCCTCCTGGATCAGGACGTTATCCAGGCGTTGTGGTGCAGTCACTTCCCTGCTCCTTCTATCCCCCTCCTGGATCAGGACGTTATCCAGGCATTGTGGTGCAGTCACTTCCCTGCTCCTTCTATCCCCCTCCTGGATCAGGACGTTATCCAGGCGTTGTGGTGCAGTCACTTCCCTGCTCCTTCTATCCCCCTCCTGGATCAGGACGTTATCCAGGCGTTGTGGTGCAGTCACTTCCCTGCTCCTTCTATCCCCCTCCTGGATCAGGACGTTATCCAGGCGTTGTGGTGCAGTCACTTCCCTGCTCCTTCTATCCCCCTCCTGGATCAGGACGTTATCCAGGCGTTGTGGTGCAGTCACTTCCCTGCTCCTTCTATCCCCCTCCTGGATCAGGACGTTATCCAGGCGTTGTGGTGCAGTCACTTCCCTGCTCCTTCTATTCCCCTCCTGGATCAGGATATTATCCAGGAGTTGCGGTGTAGTCACTTCCCTGCTCCTTCTATCCCCCTCCTGGATCAGGATATTATCCAGGAGTTGCGGTGTAGTCACTTACTGCCGCTTCTGCTGCTGCCGTCCACTGATGATGTCCAGTTCCCGTAGTAATGGAGAGCGGTCCACAGCTTCTATCATGTTGCCGCATTTCTTCTAATCTCGCTACCTGGTATCTTGAATCCCCATTGCCTTGTTCCCCAAAACAAGACATTGTAAGGGGCAGCGATAGAAGCAGGGTAAGTGACAGGAGGCCAGGAACGTTCACAGGAAGGTCCTCAAGATGAGATGATTTGCAGGGGATTGACGTTTTGCCACACAAACAACCCATGCAGCTATGACTAGTGGCTGTGACAAGGCCACAACACTTTTCCTAGATCAGACGTCTGATACCAGAATTAGGGGAGAGAGAACTTGTGCCCTTTGTCCCTGAAGATGCCACAGCCCCATCATCGGACCCAATACTACAACCAGCAGCAAAGTTCAAATTTCCTGACTACCCTCTTGCCTGCCATTTTTGTCCCTTTTTGTGCCTCCTGGTTTGGACACTGCCTCATGACTACTGTTTCCCGGATTGCAGCCTTCCATAGGCAGCGATCTCCTGGACCTTGTGTAATTCCAAATCCCTGTCCAGGAGTTAAAGGGTTTCGGGGGTTCTTGGGATCCTGTTGAGTGGGCGGCTTGCCTCTAGTCTGTCTGTGACAGTCATCGTGAGTCTTTGGTCCCAGGCGGACGTTACACTCTCTGGCCACCAGTGCGGTCTACGGGTCTAGATTGTCCTACTGAATTATTACAATCACATCTTACCTTTTTACCACCACTCGAAGGGGGCTGCACTCACATTTGGGGGGGCTGCACTCACAGTTAGGGGGCTCTACTCACCGTTGTTATATAGGGGCACTGTACTTACCATTGTTATATAGGGGCACTGTACTCACCGTTGTTATATAGGCGCAGGCCGGTGTAGGAGAAGCATTGCACCTCGTTTCCTCTGCATTGTATGGGTGTATAGCTTTGACAAGCATCCGCGGTGATCTGGAAACATCCCGGACACGTGAGGCTGTTCTTCGGAGGTTCAGTAAGTGCTGAGAATAAAGAGATGGGGAAAGGGGATAAAAACACAAGAACAGGACAAAACTGATTTCATGGCCTCTCCCCTCTGTGTGTAGCGGAAAGGCGGATATATTGGCAGGACTTCAGTGCATCGGTCAGGTCACTATCTGGGACGCCTAGACGGGAGGCTCGCAGATCTCTTACACTGAGGGATCCTCGGAGCGGGTTTTGTGATGTCACCATTGCCGTGTGTCACACAAATGAGATAGTGAGGAATGAGCAATAAAATGATGGAGTGCGCGTTACTAGTTATGAGCGAGCGTAATCAATGCTGCCCATTACTCAATAACATTGCGGTGCTCTATCCAGTAACGAGCGGTGCACAGTATGGCATGGTGCTCGAGTTACAGTGAAGAAGCTTCTTTCACTGATTGGAGCCGCCGCACTGAAGCCGGGGATTTCTACAGTTGAGTGCAGGGACTCCTCGCTCAACTGGACGCTTCAGATCTGCAGAACTCCCGGGTGAGTTCTCTCTCTGTCACTTTTTCTTTCTCTCTTTTACGTCTGACTGTCTCTGGTCTGCTATATACACTGTGTGCAGAATTATTAGGCAAATGAGTATTTTGGTCACATGACACTTTTTATACACGTCGTCCTACTCCAGGCTGTATAGGCTGAGAGCCAACTACCAATTAAAGTAAATCCGGTAATGTGCACCTCTGTAATGAGGAGGGGTGCGGTGTAATGACACAACACCCTATATAAGGTGTGCTTAATTATTAGGCAACTTCCTGTCTTTTGGCAAAATGGGTCAGAAGAGAGATTTGACGGGCTCTGAAAAGTCCATATTGTGAGATGTCTTGCAGAGGGACGCAGCAGTCTTGAAATTGCCAAACTTTTGAAGCGTGATCACCGAACAATCAAGCGTTTCATGGCAAATAGCCAACAGGGTCGCAAGAAGCGTGTTGGGCAAATAAGGCGCAAAATAACTGCCCATGAATTGAGGAAAATGAAGTGTGAAGCCGCCAAGATGCCATTTGCCACCAGTTTGTCCATATTTCAGAGCTGTAACGTTACTGGAGTATCAAAAAGCACAAGGTGTGCCATACTCAGGGACATGGCCAAGGTAAGGAAGGCTGAAAACCACCACCTCTGACCAAGAAACAGAAGATAAAACCTCAAGACTGGACCAAGAAATATCTGAAGACTCATTTTTCAAAGGTTTTCTGGACTGATGAAATGAGAATGACTCTTGATGGGCAGATGGATGGGCCAGAGGCTGGATCAGTAAAGGGCAGAGAGCTCCACTCCGACTCAGACGTCAGCAAGGTGGCGGTGGGCACTGGTATGGGCTGGGGTCATCAAAGATGAACTTGTGGGACCTTTTCAGGTTGAGGATGGAGGGAGCTCAACTCCCAGACCTACTGCCAGTTTCTGGAAGACAACTTCTTCAAGCAGTGGTACAGGAAGAAGTCGTTATCGTTCAAGAAAAACATGATTTTCCTGCAGGACAATGCTCCATCACATGCATCCAACTACTCCACAGCGTGGCCGGCCAGTAAAGGGCTAAAAGATGAAAAAATAATGACATGGCCCCCTTGTGCACCTGATCTGAACCCCATAAAGAACCTGTGGTCCCTCATAAAATGTAAGATCTACAGGGAGGGAAAACAGTCCACCTCTGGAAGCAGTGTCTGGAGGCTGTGGTGGCTGGAGGCTGTGGTGGCTGGAGGCTGTGGTGGCTGGAGGCTGTGGTGTCTGGAGGCTGTGGTGGCTGCTGCCTGCAATGTGGATGGTAAACAGATCAAGCAATAACAGGATCTATGGATGGTCGCTGCTGAGTGATATCAGAAAGAAAGGGGGCGATATTGGGCACTCATTTTTTGGGGTTTTGTTTTTGCATGTCAGAAATGTTTATTTCTATATTTTGTGCAGTTATATTGCTTTACCTGGTGAAAATAAACAAGTGAGATGGGAATAGATTTGGTTTTTATTAAGTTGCCTAATAATTCTGCACAGTAATAGTTGCCTGCGCAAACAGATCCTCCGAAGATAAAATCTAAAAAACCCCTCCAACTGCCAAAAATACTAAGCTTTGATATTTATGAATCTTTTGGGCTGATTGAGAACATAGTTGTTGATCAATAATAAAAAAAATCCTCTAAAATACAACTTGCCTAATAATTCTGCACACAGTGTATATATGGCTGTCTCACTCAGATGTAGCAGAGCTGAGATTTTCAGATGTAACAGAGCAGACACAGATGTACAGTTTCTGGCCATCTTGGCTATGGGGACATTACACACCTGACATCAATCCCAAAATCATTACCCCGATGGCCACTGCATCAAGGCAATTGGGAAGACCTGGGCAAATCACCAGATTTGGAGCATCTAATGGATACACAACATCTAGGTGGCTGCGGGCTGCAATTTTCAGACTCAGAAGGGCCAAATAACTATGAGGAGGTATAGGGGGCAGCCCAAGTCATGTTTTAATATTATTTATTTATTAGGTTAAACAAAGATAGAAATATCCTTTAGTGCCACATGAAAGTCACTAAAGAGTTCAAGAGTACAAAACAGTTCTCTAATCTAACCTGTCTCTCCTAGATCAATGCTTCTGAATGTCTTCCAGAGGACAATGTGCCGAGCATCACGCTCCTGGTATCATACAACACCCAGTGATGCAACACAGTAGTGTCAGTAACCAACATGGCTACGGCATTACCGTGTATGGCAGGCAATCCTTGCATGTTGATTGGCTGTCTAATAGCCATGAAACACGCAGGGTGGGGCCTCGAGCATGGCGCCCGAACACCTGCGATATTTGATGAAGTACCTACAGGGCTGAGCACCATGATGCTCCATCGAATACCCAGCAGTGCTGACCACGCTCGCTGCTCACTACATCCTACTATTTTGGCTAAGCAAAAGCCGCAACCCAGCAGAAAGTGAGATTTCCAAGGCTAGCCCCCTGTATAGCGGCCAGGAACTACTGTCATCACTGATGGAGTCCCACAAATCAATCCTCCCTAGATTGTGCCCTTAGGTCTCTGCAGTGTACGGCTCTGTTCTATGATCCTACGGCTGTGGGAAATTATTCACAATAACTTACATTTTATTTACGTTCATACTCATCAGAGAGTCTAGTTGGCGGTACTATTTAGTGACTGACCATATAGTTGTCAATTACAAGCTTTATTGACCTATTTCTACAAACATTCAGTTCCGTGTAGAAGCTTTAATCTGGAGCAGAGAAAACCTAGCAAAGCTTCAAAAAATTTTCCGGTTTGTAAGACGCACTTTTTTCCCCCAAAACTGGAGGAAGAAAGTGCAGACCACCTATGCCAAACATGCCACTACAATGTCTACTAGGCATTGCTCCCACTAGTCATTTTCCTACTCCACACTGATGAGGGGCAAATACCCCGAAACAGCTGTCTGTGGATTGATACCATGTTTTGGCATAGGTGGTTTCCTTGACTGGAGACTGCCCTTCCCGTGGTTGTTCCTTCCCGGTGAAAGACCTGGCTAGTTTCCTGCCAGCATTGAGAAACATGTGATGGTGTCTCCATGGTGTTGGATGTTGATCTCCCTAAGGTCAACCATCCTTGCTTATGTAGTCTTCTACTAGGCATTGCTCCCACTAGCCAGTTTCCTACTCCACACTGATGAGGGGCAAATACCCCGAAACAGCTGTCTGTGGATGGATACCATGGTTGGCATAGGTGGTCTCCTTGACTGGAGACTGCCCTTCCCGTGGTTGTTGCTTCCCGGTGAAAGACCTGGCTAGTTTCCTGCCAGCGTTGATAAACATGTGATGGTGTCTTCGCAGCATTTTTGTTTTGCATATTTTCCCAGGGGGCCCTGTTCTAGTGTCACTGCGTTGAGAAACGCGTGATGGTGTCTCCGCGGTGTTGGATGTTGATCTTTCCGAGGTCAACCATCCTTACCTATTCTGTCTTGATTACAGACAGACAGATGATGTGAGATCAGGGCTCTATGGGGCCCGATCATCACCTCCAGTATTGCCCCCTTCTAATGATATTGGCTGGAAGTTGCCGATCGTTTTCCGGCTGAGAGTACATTTGGAGCTGATTAGATGCCTCCTGATGGTATCACATGGTAGAGAAGGATCTACCTGAATTTCTCAGCACTGAGGACGACACTAATCCTGATTCCTGACTAATTCCACAACTCCACCTGCTCCACTGCTCCTGCAGACCCTCATTATTGTGCCACTCCCTTGCCCATTGGGAACAATCTACTTCTAGACCAGATGGAGATTAACCCCTTCAGCCCCCGGGCACTTAACGTTTTTGCGTTTTTGTTTTTTGCTCCCCTTCTTCCGAGAGCCGTAACTTTTTTTTATTTTTCTGTCAATCTTGCCATATGAGGGCTTATTTTTTGCGGGACAACTTGTACTTTTTAATGAAACCATAAGTTTTACCATATGGTGTACTGGAAAACAGCAAAAAAATTCCAAGTGTGGAAAAACTGCAAAAAAAGTTTGATGGCACAATAGTTTTTGGGATGTTTTATTCACGGTGTTCACTATATGGTAAAGCTGATGTATGTGTGTGATGCCTGAGGTCGGTGCGAGTTTGTAGACACCAAACATGTGTAGGTTTACTTGTATCTAAGAGGTTAAAACAAATTCACAAGCTTCTCCAATAAAAGTGGCGCACGTTTTGCGCCATTTTCCGAAACCCGTAGCGTTCTCATTTTTTGAGATCTATGGCTCAGTGACAGCTTATTTTTTGTGTCTCGAGCTGATGTTTCTAATGGTACAATTTTTGCACAGATGCTACGTTTTTATCGCCTGTTATTGCATTTTGTGTAAAACCTGCGGCGACCAAAAAACGTAATTTTGGCGTTTGGAATTTTTTTGCCACTACGCCGTTTACCAATCAGATAAATTGATTTTATATTTTGATAGATCGGGCATTTCTGAACGCGGCGATACTAAATGTGTGTATATTTTTTTTTTTTAACCCTTTCATTTTCAGTGGGGGGAAAGGGGGTGATTTGAACTTTTAGGTTTTTTTTTATTTTTTAAAACTCTTTCTTTTACTTTTTTTTTTTTATTTTACTAGTCCCCCTAGGGGGCTATAGCGATCAGCAATCCGATCGCTCTGCCCTATCTGCAGATGACAGCTATACAGCTGTAAACAGCAGATATGGTCACTTCCTGATTCATTCAGCTCCGGGCCGAGTGAAAACGAAAGTGACTCATGATAGCTGCAGGCGTCATCACATGACCCTGTGCTACCATGGCAACCACCAAAAGTCACGTGATCACTCACTTGACTTCCGGTGGGGGGCAGCGGTAAGTGAAAATCATGACCACGCGTATATACATCTCGCTGCCAGACTTTGGCAGCGAGATGTAAGGGGTTAATGTTACGGGTGGAATGCGATTCCACTCGTAACATGCAGGCACACATGTCAGCTGTTGAAAACAGCTGATATGTGCGCGGATCACCGCATCCTGCCAGCTGCAGGGGGCGGAGCTTAACGTCACACGCTCCATGACGGATATATTCGTCAAAGGTCGTGAAGGGGTTAAAAGGATGTCAATGACCTCAATCAGAGAAGATGTCACCTATGATGTACCAGGGTGTACATGTTAATTTGTGAAACTGTCTGTGTCCATTTAAGACTATGGTTCCTGCATGTTCTGTAGTGATGATGGGTGGCAACAACAACTCCCGATATCTTCTAATTATTAAGGACATACTGACCTGACATTGCTGTTGATTGCTGTGTTAAGCTTGATAATAAATTCACTTACTGATGGCAGTTTTGGTGCTGTATTCATGTACTGATGGTGGATCTGGTAATGTATTAATGTACTAATGGGGGGTTCTGGTGATGTATTTATGTACTGCTGGTGGTCCTGGTGATGCATTTCTGTATTGATGATGGGTCTCGTGCTGTAGTCATGTACAAATGGTGGTTATAGTTATGTATTTCTGTACTGATGGTGGTTATGGTGCTGTATTTTTTCATAGAAGACAAATTATTGCCTATAGCGCAATAATTTAGTATTTCATTATGAAGTATAATTGAACAGATAATAACAGGTTCAAGTCCTGTAATGTATGTCTAAATAATAATTAATGAATATCGTAAAAGTTAAATCCAAAATTAATGACAGAATTGTGTTTGTTCACCGCAGGTTTAAATTGAAATGCGGGAGAAGCACCATATCAATTTTCACCTCAGGCACCAGAAAAGCTAAAATCGGCAGGACTATTTATGACACTGACTCTTAGGCCATTAGGCACTATATGATATGTTTAACTACACTGGATGGTCAAGCACCATATGAAGAGCTAATACAAGGTGCCACGCATGATCCAACCAGTCTTGCCTATCATCTGTCAATCCTAGATTCCTCCCTGAGTACCAAAGGCATTACACTGAGAAACGGCCCAAAGTCACCCCAGGAGGAGAACCACACCATCATTCGGGGTATGTATTCTAGTGTGTAATGTTTAGCCTGTGCCGCTATTAACCCGCTCGTGGTCAGTAGCTCGTGGTCAGCTGCTCGTGGTCAGCTGCTCGTGGTCAGGTGCTCGTGGTCAGCTGCTCGTGGTCAGCAGCTCGTGGTCAGCAGCTCGTGGTCAGCAGCTCGTGCTCAGCAGCTCGTGCTCAGCAGCTCATGCTCAGCAGCTCGTGCTCAGCAGCTTGTGCTCAGCAGCTCGTGCTCAGCAGCTCATGGTCACCAGCACTCACCTGTTGGCATCTCCGGTGTGCACAAATCTGTTTTACAACAACTGTTGATGGCTGCTGTTTTGCTATACGGGGTCCGAAGTACGACCACCTCCGCACATTTCTCTAAAGATCCACAATCCCTCACATACGTCAACGGGGAAACTGCAAATGTAAAGAAGATGAAGCGTGTGTGCACATTGTAATATGCTCCGAGGACAATTGCGTTATGGATGTGCACTTGTGATCGCCAGAATTACACAGACAGCGTTAGGGAATATTTACAAGTAACAGAGAGAGGAAATGCCAGAGGAAGTAAGGAAGTGACAGTGGAAGAGAAGAAAGTACAGAGGAAGAGACAAAGGAAAAGAAGAAATGTCAGAGGAAGAAACAAGGAAAAGACAGTGCAAGAGAAGAAAGTACAGGGGAAGAGACAAAGGAAAAAAGGAAATGTCAGAGGAAGAAAAGAAGAGACAGTGGAAGATAAATAAGTACAGAGGAAGAGACAAAGGAAAAGAGGAAATGTCAGAGGAAGAAAAGAAGAGACAGTGGAAGAGAAGAAAGTACAGGAGAAGAGACAAAGGAAAAGAGGAAATGTCAGAGGAAGAAAAGAAGAGACAGTGGAAGAGAAGAAAGTACAGAGGAAGAGACAAAGGAAAAGAGGAAATGTCAGAGGAAGAAAGGAAGAGACAGTGGAAGAGAAGAAAGTACAGAGGAAGAGACAAAGGAAAAGAGGAAATGTCAGAGGAAGAAAGGAAGAGACAGTGGAAGAGAAGAAAGTACAGGGGAAGAAACAAGGAAAAGAGGAAATGTCAGAGGCAATAAGGAAGAGACAGTGGAAGAGAAGAAAGTACAGGAGAAGAGACAAAGGAAAAGAGGAAATGTCAGAGGAAGAAAAGAAGAGACAGTGGAAGAGAAGAAAGTACAGAGGAAAAGACAAAGGAAAAGAGGAAATGTCAGAGGAAGAAAGAAAAACAGTGGGAGAGAAGAAAATACAGAGGAAGAGACAAAGGAAAAAAGGAAATGTCAGAGGAAGAAAGAAAGAGGCAGTGGAAGAGAAGAAAGTACACAGGAAAAGACAAAGGAAAAAAGGAAATGTCAGAGGAAGAAAGGAAGAGACAGTGGAAGAGAAGAAAGTACAGAGGAAGAGACAAAGGAAAAGAAGAAATGTCAGAGGAAGAAACAAGGAAAAGACAGTGCAAGAGAAGAAAGTACAGGGGAAGAGACAAAGGAAAAAAGGAAATGTCAGAGGAAGAAAAGAAGAGACAGTGGAAGATAAATAAGTACAGAGGAAGAGACAAAGGAAAAGAGGAAATGTCAGAGGAAGAAAAGAAGAGACAGTGGAAGAGAAGAAAGTACAGGAGAAGAGACAAAGGAAAAGAGGAAATGTCAGAGGAAGAAAAGAAGAGACAGTGGAAGAGAAGAAAGTACAGAGGAAGAGACAAAGGAAAAGAGGAAATGTCAGAGGAAGAAAGGAAGAGACAGTGGAAGAGAAGAAAGTACAGAGGAAGAGACAAAGGAAAAGAGGAAATGTCAGAGGAAGAAAGGAAGAGACAGTGGAAGAGAAGAAAGTACAGGGGAAGAAACAAGGAAAAGAGGAAATGTCAGAGGCAATAAGGAAGAGACAGTGGAAGAGAAGAAAGTACAGGAGAAGAGACAAAGGAAAAGAGGAAATGTCAGAGGAAGAAAAGAAGAGACAGTGGAAGAGAAGAAAGTACAGAGGAAAAGACAAAGGAAAAGAGGAAATGTCAGAGGAAGAAAGAAAAACAGTGGGAGAGAAGAAAATACAGAGGAAGAGACAAAGGAAAAAAGGAAATGTCAGAGGAAGAAAGAAAGAGGCAGTGGAAGAGAAGAAAGTACACAGGAAAAGACAAAGGAAAAAAGGAAATGTCAGAGGAAGAAAGGAAGAGACAGTGGAAGAGAAGAAAGTACAGAGGAAGAGACAAAGGAAAAGAGGAAATGTCAGTGAAAGAAAAGAAGAGACAGTGGAAGAGAAGAAAATACAGAGGAAGAGACAAAGGAAAAGAGGAAATGTCAGAGGAAGAAAGGAAAAGAAGAAAGTACAGAGGAAGAGACAAAGGAAAAGAGGAAATGTCAGAGGAAGAAAGGAAAAGAAGAAAGTACAGAGAAAGTGACAAAAGAAAAGAGGAAATGTCAGAGGAAGAAACGAAGAAACAGTGGAAGAGAAGAAAGTACAGAGGAAGAGACAAAGGAAAAGAGGAAATGTCAGAGGAGCAAAGAGCAAAATGTTTAAGGGTGAGACTGGGGAAATTGGAAGAGAAGAAGAGTCATAGGCAATAAAAGAAATTGTAGAAGAGTTAAAAGATGAGACAGTGGAAGAAACAGGGCAAGAGAGAAAAAGACAGGGAAGGTGATTACGAGCCAGAGAGAGAGAAACAGGGAGTCAGAGGCAGGTACAGGAAGAATAGGAAGAGAGAAAACAGAAGAGACTGAAGAAGAGAGGGGAGTCAGAGGAGGAGAAACAAGAAGAAACAAGAAAAGTCAGAAGAAAAGAGAGTAAAAAAGAGAAGAAAAAAGTCTGAAGATGAAACAATAAAAGAAACAGAGGAAAAGAGAGTAACAAAGTCATAAAAAGAACAGAAAAGTCCAAAGAAAAGAGAAAGAGATAGGTGATGGAGGAAGAGTCAGGTGACAAGAGAAAACGTCAGGGGAAGGGGGGACATGTCATATGACAGGTAAAGAAGAACACATGGAAAGAGTGGAAAATACAGGGAAGGGTGAAAATGCCAGAGGAAAGGAGAAAGAGACAAGAGGAAGAAAAGAGGAGTCAGAGGAAGATAGAATGAGACAGACAAGAAGGGGAATGGAGGATGCAGGGGGAAATGGAGGAGACAAAGGGAAGAAAAGAGGGCATGGGGAAGAGAGGAAGAGTCAGTAAGAGAGGTAGTGATAGGGAGAGAGGACGGAGGCAGGGGAAGATAGGATGAGACAGACAATGAGAGGAGAGGAGAAGGCGAGGTGCAGCAGAGGACACGGGCCGTAGTGGAGGCCGGCAGAGGAGCATAGAGCGTAGATTGGAAAGTTTAGAGAACTCTTGCAATTAATGAGCTGTTAACTCTTTCATGCCTGGTCTACTCGCCGGTTCCTATAGAGTGTAGAACATTTTGGATTTGGGGATTTGTGAAGTCTGTAAAAAATAACAACAAAGTCATCATCAGCCGTAAAGAATGAAACACAAACTGTATTACCCTGATCCTATTCCCTCCAACACTTAGACCTAAAGAGACATTATTTCTGCCTTAAGGTATACAGAAAAAAAAAAATCACAAAAACTCATTCCGACTTCCAGGTCCCCCTTAACAGAAGGATTTTCTGGTCTCCAAACACTCAACCAGTGATTGGCTGCAGTGGTCACATTACAGCAGCAGGGGCATAGACACGAGCACACACTGAATTTTACCCCTGGACACAAGAAATGATGGGTAGAACCAAAAACTGGGGCAACAAATGACTGGATAAAAGGCCCTGAGATATTCATCCAGTGAGGGATGAATCCACCGGACATGAAGGACGTGAGACCTCAGATTGATGGAGTGAGGGACATTTGCTGTGGACATCCGCCAGTTGCCTGCGTGAATAGTTTTCACCTCTAGTCTCAGGGATGAGGGAACCTCCTGCACCTTCACACTGGAGCCCCTGTCATATATCGGGAGAGCATTATAGAGGCTGTAATGGACCCGTGGTGAGAAGGTCCCAGACATGGTTGTTCCTGTCCCCTTTGCTATTGAGAACTAGGGTTTGACTTTTCTCTTCAGAACTGAATTGTTAGAAAACATGGGGAGAGGAACTGACCGAGAGTCTCAGACACCGGACCCCCTGCTCTGGGTGAGAAAACCTTAATGAGGGGCCATTTGTGATCTTTGCTATTGGAAGTGGACCCTTGTTTTTATGCAAGTCATTATGCAGAGAACTTACTGATATCATACTGGACCAAAGTGGACAAGCAAACATTCGAGGTAGAGGGACAAGTCACGGCTTCCCCGGTGCAAAAGCTTCCAGAGTAGTCTCTACAGACAATGCAACGTATGGCGTCACCTGGGAAGAGGAAGAGAAGGTGAAATGGACCCAATGGTATAAACTGTATCCATCAGTGTAAATACACACACAAGTATACACACCGCGCTTGTATGTATGCACAAAACCATCGTTGGGAATACTGAGACGTTGCATGAACTGCAAAAAGCAGTAAGGACTAGAGATGAGACAACTTGTTCAAAAAGGTTCACCAAGGTCAACTTCGGCACGAGCCTTGGCTTGTTCAGGTCAGCATTGGATTTACAAACACTTTTCTCAAAAATCAACAAAGATCGGTTTTGTTCGGTAACTGTTCGCGGTTTAATTTTAGGTATTGCAAAAGAAAATATTTTTCAGTGGCTCAATGGAATAAAAGTTTTTTTATTAAATAATCCATAAAATAAACAGTCAGTCAGGGACAAACTTTGCTAATGGGGAGTGCAGGGACATGCAATGTACGGAATGTTGTGTTCCATAAATCAGTATTTCATCATTTAGTGATTGCTAATTGTGTGCGCCATCCAAAAATTGGCATTTCATCATCTAAATAGAGATTGATTTGCTACTTCTGTGCTCTTGTCAGCATTTGAAATTTCGGGATCTAAATTCTGATAGCTAAATCTCTGGTCCTAAGGCTTACCACAATAGATATTTCAGCATATAAATACTGATTGATAATTCTGTGCTCCTGCCACAATAGACATTTCAGCATATAAATACTGATTGATAATTCTGTGCTCCTGCCACAATGGACATTTCAGCATATAAATACTGATTGATAAATCTGTGCTCCTGCCACAAATAGACATTTCAGCATATAAATACTGATTGATAATTCTGTGCTCCTGCCACAATAGACATTTCAGCATATAAATACTGATTGATAATTCTGTGCTCCTGCCACAATAGACATTTCACCATATAAATACTGATTGATAATTCTGTGCTCCTGCCACAATAGACATTTCACCATATAAATACTGATGGATAATTCTGTGCTCCTGCCACAATAGACATTTCACCATATAAATACTGATTGATAATTCTGTGCTCCTGCCACAATGGACATTTCAGCATATAAATACTGATTGATAAATCTGTGCTCCTGCCACAAATAGACATTTCACCATATAAATACTGATTGATAATTCTGTGCTCCTGCCACAATAGACATTTCAGCATATAAATACTGATTGATAAATCTGTGCTCCTGCCACAAATAGACATTTCACCATATAAATACTGATTGATAATTCTGTGCTCCTGCCACAAATAGACATTTCAGCATATAAATACTGATTGATAATTATATGTGCTCCTGCCACAGTATCTCAGCAGAGATAAAAAAAAGATTTGGATACTTGTGTGGGCCTCCAACAAATATATATCACAGGAGATAACTACTAATTGATAACTCTGTTCTCACTTACTATAGTGTTGTGGCGTAGCAGTCAGGCATGGGGCATGCAGGAGACAGGGTCTGGGCCACAATTTCCAACCTTCTGATTAATTTAAAATGAAGAGGTGGATGAGTGACAGGTGTAGGCCTGGTGCTCTGAGACTCCTGCCACTACAGGCAACACACAACATGGAGACCCAACTTGGAGTCTCCACATTTCCAAAAATTAGGGGCAGACACCACTAAAGTGGCTTTAATTGCCCCAAAGTACAAACATTAGAATGATGCACCATGGGTGAATGGGACAGGGCCTGGCCCAGCATTTCTGCCTTAAACATTGGATTAGTAAGAGGTGCATCAGTTTGAGGTGTAGGCCTGGTGCTCTAAGACCCCTTCCACAACTGGAAACATACAAAAAAGAAACCCATCTGTGACCTGCGCATGCCCAGCTGTCCAGGTCACCCCCAGCCATGTATCTAATCCATCATCTGTGATACAACTCACACATTGCACCACTGATTGCACAGGAGTCACTTTACACCACCTCTCCCATAGAAATAGATGGTGCAGAGTCACACATTACACCACTGCTCCTAGTGAAGCATATATAGCAGGGACACACATCTAATCCCTTCTTGTGTGATACACTACACTGATCATGTATCTAATCCCAGCGTGTGATAGTCTGCATATATAATCACAACATGTGACACCGTGAGCAGCACCAGCTAACAATCAGCGCTGCCAGATGTCCTTTGTGTCGTTGTCCACATGTGAGTATCAGTTTGCAGTCACCGGTAATGTCTCCACATGTCAGTATCACTTTGCAGTCACCAGTAATGTCTCCACATGTCAGAATCACTTTGCAGTCACCAGTAATGTCTCCACATGTCAGTATCCCTTTGCAGTCACCAGTAATGTCTCCACATGTCAGTATCACTTTGCAGTCACCAGTAATGTCTCCACATGTGAGTATCACTTTGCAGTCACCAGTAATGTCTCCACATGTCAGTATCACTTTGCAGTCACCATTAATGTGTCCACATGTCAGTATCACTTTGCAGTCACCAGTAATGTCTCCACATGTCAGTATCACTTTGCAGTCACCAGTAATGTCTCCACATGTCAGAATCACTTTGCAGTCACCAGTAATGTCTCCACATGTCAGTATCACTTTGCAGTCACCAGTAATGTGTCCACATGTCAGTATCACTTTGCAGTCACCAGTAATGTCTCCATTTGTCAGTATCACTTTGCAGTCACCAGTAATGTCTCCACATGTCAGTATCACTTTGCAGTCACCAGTAATGTCTCCACATGTCAGTATCACTTTGCAGTCACCAGTAATGTCTCCACATGTCAGTATCACTTTGCAGTCACCAGTAATGTGTCCACATGTCAGTATCACTTTGCAGTCACCAGTAATGTCTCCACATGTCAGTATCACTTTGCAGTCACCAGTAACGTCTCCACATGTCAGTATCACTTTGCAGTCACCAGTAATGTCTCCACATGTCAGTATCACTTTGCAGTCACCAGTAATGTCTCCACATGTCAGTATCACTTTGCAGTCACCAGTAATGTCTCCACTTGTCAGTATCACTTTGCAGTCACCGGTAATGTCTCCACATGTCAGTATCACTTTGCAGTCACCAGTAATGTCTCCACATGTGAGTATCACTTTGCAGTCACCAGTAATGTCTCCACATGTCAGAATCACTTTGCAGTCACCAGTAATGTCTCCACATGTCAGTATCACTTTGCAGTCACCAGTAATGTCTCCACTTGTCAGTATCACTTTGCAGTCACCAGTAATGTCTCCACATGTCAGTATCACTTTGCAGTCACCAGTAATGTCTCCACATGTCAGTATCACTTTGCAGTCACCAGTAATGTCTCCACATGTCAGTATCACTTTGCAGTCACCAGTAATGTGTCCACATGTCAGTATCACTTTGCAGTCACCAGTAATGTCTCCACATGTCAGTATCACTTTGCAGTCACCAGTAATGTCTCCACATGTATCACTTTGCAGTCACCAGTAATGTCTCCACATGTCAGAATCACTTTGCAGTCACCAGTAATGTCTCCACATGTCAGTATCACTTTGCAGTCACCAGTAATGTGTCCACATGTCAGTATCACTTTGCAGTCACCAGTAATGTCTCCACTTGTCAGTATCACTTTGCAGTCACCAGTAATGTCTCCACATGTCAGAATCACTTTGCAGTCACCAGTAATGTCTCCACATGTCAGTATCACTTTGCAGTCACCAGCAATGTCTCCACATGTCAGTATCACTTTGCAGTCACCAGTAATGTCTCCACATGTGAGTATCACTTTGCAGTCACCAGTAATGTCTCCACATGTCAGTATCACTTTGCAGTCACCAGTAATGTCTCCACATGTCAGTATCACTTTGCAGTCACCAGTAATGTATCCACATGTCAGTATCACTTTGCAGTCACCAGTAATGTCTCCACATGTCAGTATCACTTTGCAGTCACCAGTAATGTCTCCACATGTCAGTATCACTTTGCAGTCACCAGTAATGTATCCACATGTCAGTATCACTTTGCAGTCACCAGTAATGTCTCCACATGTCAGTATCACTTTGCAGTCACAAGAAATGTCTCCACATGTCAGTATCACTTTGCAGTCACAAGTAATGTCTCCACATGTCAGTATCACTTTGCAGTCACCAGTAATGTCTCTGCACTGTGCTAAAGAAAAAAGGAGGGGGAAGTTTAGGATCAAAACCCCAGACGAGAGGAGACATCGGACACTAGATCAGATCCGGCACATAAACTGCAAGTGTAATGTGACATCGCACTACACTAGGGTTCATTGCAAAATCCTGTAGCTTCTCACTGCTCGGCCTATACATTGTTTAATTATGTACCCTTAAAAAAGTTTCATTTATTTTTAATTTAAAACCTCTTTGCAATTTGTTAGTGGGTTGCTTTTGTTTAAGGTCCTTCCCTATTACAGGAGTGGTCAGCAGCTGCTGATCGTGCACAGTCCTGTTGGATTGGATGACTGGCAGGCGACACCAACATCCCTGCTGATCGTTCCCGGTACCTGTCAGATGAGCCGATACAATGTCACCTGCTGGACCATTTTTTCATGTTGGTCTGATCATAGCATAAATGGGGCTCAGTTTTTCTTTTTTTTTTTTTTGCCATTTGGGGCTAAAAATTCTTGCAGCTGATTTTCAGTATAAAATTAGCATAAAAAAGTTCCAAATTGTAGAAGTAACAGCAGTGAACGCACCGTTTCATTGTTGGGCCACCCAGGCACTTGTTAGTATCATCAGCAGCCACGAGAAAGGTGTCACAGACTGCAATAACGTGAGATCAATGCAGAACACTGAAAACTACCCCATCCCCAGTCTGCACAGTCTGCGACTGGTGGGAAAAGTCACTGGAGCCACGACTTGTTCATGTTGATGAGAGTTAGGCAAATGAGATTTAATGTTGATAAATGTAAAGTAATGCACCGAGGACAGAGTAATCCTATAGCTGCACATGTGTGACGCCCTGGCCGGGCCAGGTAGTCACAAATAGGGCCCCACACAACACCCGTCCCTCACAGGTGACATCAGACAACCTTAAAACCCTAGTCACCCCCTTAGGGCTTGATGGACACACCAGTGGGCGGAACCACGCGGTTGGAAGACGCCAGTGTGGCGTCCCTGAGGCTTCCGTCGCCACAGGAACATTGCAGGAACATTGCACCCCATCCAGCGGTGTGATGTCCCATTCTGGGTAAGGAAAGGGGTGAACGCCGGTCCACAGGCAAATCTGCACTACACCCATTGTTAGGAACACACAGGGACCAGGGACAGTGGCAGCAACCCTCCCATGCTGCATGCTGGGAGGGGCCGTAAGACCCATCCCTGCTCCCATAGGGTGGTAGCTGAGCAACTGGGTCGGTGGGAGGAGCCAGCCGGGTGTAGAGTAGACAAGGAAGGTCAAGTTTAGTGAGTCTGAGGGAAAGGAAGGAGAAGGAAGGAGTTCTGCGGGAGGCAGAAGAGAAAGAAGAGTAGTGCTCTAGTCAGCCAGGAGCAAGAGAAGAAAGTGACGCTTCCTGGTGAAGACCCTGGGACTCAGAGGGTCCAGGTGACACCAAGCAGAGAAAAGAAGGGATTCCAGGGCCACAGATAGCTTTTAGGCTCGTGGCCTGTTCCACAGGAACATCGGTGGAGGGATCAAGCTGCAAACAGGGGACGGTCCCTAGAAACCGGAGGAGGAAAAATCATCTCCAGCAGTAAAAACCGAGGCCCAGGGAAAGCTGCAAGCTCCCCGGGCCACACGCCCACAGCAGAACCTTTGGAAAGAGGGTAAATAATCTGCCACTGCATGTTGCCGCCCTGCTGGGCGGGTACAGTGCGATGAGCCCCGCCCCCTCCCTGTGCGCTGCTATCTGTGCCCTGTATGTGTGATGCCCTGGGCAAGCCAGGGGTCACAGGTAATGACATCACCACACCCTACACCCCAGTTAGGCACATCAAAGCTAGACCCAAAAATCCTTGTTGCCTTCCCAAGGGGCTGATGTCCACACCAGGGGGTGGAGCCAGGCGGTTGGTCTCCACCCACCAAGGAGTTCACAGTCCTGGAGGAGGGAAAAGACAGAGAGTTGAGCTAGGGAAGTGAAGGAGTGAGGAGTTAGAGTGTGAGGAGGAAAGTGGTAGTAGAGTAACTAACTGAGAGCGTCCAGGTGTGTGCCCCGGACAGAGACAGCAAGGTTAGCAGACGGCGGTGACCATCTGCAGGAGTGGCCTATCGGAGTTGCCGTAAGGACCATGGACAGGCGGTGGCCCGGCGGTACCGGAACGGTATACGAAGAGAAGCCAGCACCATTGGCAGGGGCCTTTCGGATCCCGGCAAGGCTTGGAGTCGCCGTGAATTTGCCAAATCCGTCAGTGAAGGGTACCTCCGGGTTTCCAAACAGCCAAGTCCCGATTGAAGGCAACAGTCCAACCGTATGAGAGAGACACCGCCACCGCCAAGGCACCAGTTTCCCAGGGCCAGCGCCTGCGGGCAAAGAGGGGCTCCTCCGGCCCATATCCAAGTCGGGGAGCGGGTTACCGGTGGGAACCCATTGGAACCAACAGAAGTACTAGGTGCAGGGAAAGAGACAGTCACCGTTAACTACCGGGGAAAAGCAACAGCAGCCGTCCGTGGGAACCGTCTTTCCAGCCGTGTGTTTTACCGAGAACTGTGTCATCGTCTCAGGCTGAGTGAGTTCCACCGTGCCGTGCGGCACAGCGCTGCCCCCGCGACCCTGCACCTCACCAGGCCCCGCACCCGGCCTGCCATCCACTCCTACCCCATCACCGGGCCCCGGGACAACCAACCCCCTACCCACGGAGGGGAGAAGTAACAACAAAGCTGCTCCCTGTCACCGCTCCCGGGATCCCCGTCCAGAGCAGCGGTGGTGTCAACACAATCACCACAACCGTGGGTGGCGTCACGGACAATAAACCCCCAAAACCATTCCCCTTTTCACTCATGGGTGAGGAGCGCCGCTCGAGTCCCTGGGATCCGGCCCATCGCTCGAGCCACCGAGCAGCAGCGGCCGCAGCAGCAGCGGCAGCCGGACCCGAGCAGTGGGAGAGCGCGGCGTCCCCTCCTCCGCCCGCGACATATGTGCTGGACAAACACAGGGTTGCCCTCTCTGTCTAGGACACCGTGAGTGCTGTTTTCCCAACAGTGTCCTAAGCTCATTATGTTGTATGGTGCCCGGGCAACTGTGACCCCCTCCCCCGTGCGCTGTCTCTGTGATGACTGCAGCCTCCTGTGCTCCTCGCTTCTAAATACAGTCAGAGGCAGGGATGTCACCTGACACCAGCGAACAACAGCACTGAGCTCTGTATAGGACACTGCAATCATTACAGCACGGAGAAGAGACAGCATGCTGCATGGGTGAGAAAAGAGAGCGAGCGGGGGTGGGGGGGGAGAAGGCAGGGGGACAGAGACGAGACTTCATGGGGGTGAGAGACAGGGGAGTGCTGGGGGGCAGAGGAGACAGTGCAGTGGGAGAGAAGAGAGTGCATGAGGGGGGATTATGTATAATATATTATATAACTAGGTGTGTGTGTATGTGTGTGTGTGTATATCCATCCTATAGACTCACATTAGGGGGGATTATGTATAATATATTATATAACTAGGTGTGTGTGTATGTGTATGTGTGTGTGTGTATATCCATCCTATAGACTCACATTAGGGGGGATTATGTATAATATATTATATAACTCTAGGTGTGTGTGTGTGTGTGCGTGCGCGTGCGCGTGTGCGTGTGCGTATCTCCTATAGACTCACATTAGGGGCTATATATAATGTTCATTACATAGTATTCATTTATCTACAGGTGCTGGGGAAGTATACTGACAGGAGGGAATGTGTGTGTGCAGAGGGCGGGCAGAGGGCGGGGCTGGACACTGAGACCGGGGGCGGTGCCAGCTGTGACTGTGGGTTTGGCAGTCAAACATGTCATGTTAGGCTACATGCGCACGCTGCTTTTTCTCCTGCTTTTTTGCTGCTTTTTTGGCTGCAGTTTATTTGTCAGAACTTTCTGACATTTGACTTCCCAGCAAAGTCTATGAGAAGTCAGATTTGTCATGCGCACGTTGCAGTTTATTTGTCAGCGTTTTATTTGTCAAAAGTTTGTGACAAATAAAATGCAGCATGTTCATTCGTCCTGCGTTTTTGTCACCATTTGTCACAAAAACGCAGCAAAAATGCAGGGTGTGAAAAACGCACCAAAAACGCACTGAAAACGCACCAAAAACGCACCAAAAATGCACCTAAAATTACATGCGTTTTTTGTGACATTTCCAGGCTCTCTCTGACAAGGTGCAGTTTTGGCTGCTTTTTGGCTGCAGTTTGTGAACACAAAAAGATGCAGCGTGCGCATGTAGGCTTAGGTTGTGCTGAATGTAAACAAGGAGCTGCAGAGAATAAAGTGAAAAATCAAGAGAAACAAAAGTTAGAAAACAAAAAAATAATGTAGGGGCTGTTTTATATGACAATACAGCACAGATTAACTTAATTTTTTTTTTGGAGTTTATGTCGGACAACTCCTTTAAGGAGACAACTGAGGAAAGGAACACATAGAGGGGTGCACCGGCTTTCACTCCAGGATGTACCCAGGATCGGCGGAGGTCCCTGACAGTGGGTTTGTGTCGCCCTGGGCAAGCCAGGGGACACAGGTCACAACACCACCACACCCCACACTCCAGGTAGGCACATCTGCTAACCAGAAATCCTTGTTGCCTTCCTCCAGGAGTCTGATGATGCACACCAGGGGGTGGAGCCAGGCGGTTGGCTCCGCCCACCAAGGAGCTCACAGCTCTGGAGGCAGGAAGTAACCAGGCAGATAGCCCAGGCAGGGCAAGTGTGAGGAGCTAAAGTGGAGGAGTTTAGAAAGTGAAAGTGAAAGTAGAAAAGGAGGAAAAGCAAGTAAAGTAACAGAAGAGAAAGACAGCCTGAAGGGTCCAGCTTTGTGAGGGCCAGAACAGCAAGGTCAGCAACGGCGGTGACTGTCTGGAGGGGGACCGTTTGGAAGTTCCTGGAAGGACCCCGTTGGCTGTGTGCCCGGTGGTCTGGAGCAGTGTTCCGAAGGACAGTCAGCACCAGGGCAGGGGCCTCTCGGACCCCGGCAAGGCTAGGAGTCGCCAGATTTGCCAAATCCGTCAGTGACGGGGACGCAGATCCCCCAACAACCAAGTCCCGATTGAAGGCAACAGCCCAACCCGTATTGGAGAGACACCGCCACCGCCATGGCACCAGTTTCTCAGGGCCAGCGCCTGCGGGCAAAGTGTAGAGCTCCTCCGGCCCAGATTGCAGCCGGGGAGCGGGTAACCGGAGGGAATCCACCGCTACCATCAGTCAACACAGGTGCAAGGAAGAGGGACATCACCGTCACCTACCGGGAGTGCAGGTGCAGCCGTCTGTGGGACCGTCCTACCAGCCGTTGGTTTACCGTACAGACTGTGTCCGTGTGTCAGGCTGAGTGAGTACCATAGTGCCGCAAGGCACAGCGCTGCCCCCGCGTCCCTGCGCCCTCCAGGCCCTACACTTCACATCTCATCACCGGGCCCCGGGATCACCAACCCCTACCCACGGAGGGGCAACACAACACCTGGCTGCTCCGCAACACCATCCCCGGGACCCCCACACTGAGCAGCGGTGGTGCAATCACCACAACCGTGGGTGGCGTCACGAACTATAACAATCCCCACACCCAACAAACACCCCCTTTCACTCACGGGCGAGGAGTGTCGCTCGAGAAACCCCGGGATCCGGCCCACGGCTCGAGCCACCAGGAGCAGCTGCCGGACCCGAGCAGAAGGGGTGAGCGCGGTGTGCTGACACCCTCCTCCCCGCCCGCGACAACTTGGCGTCACGAACAGGATCTTACCGCTCTGCCGTCAGGTAGAGGTGCGCCTTGTTACCGCCGGAGGCATCCGGCAGAAAAATTTCAGAAGCCGCCATCTTTGGCGCGAAAAGTTCCCGCTCGAGCGTCTTCTCGAGCAGTAGAAGCGCGAAGGCCAAAACTCCGCCCCGAGAGAGGAGGGGCCGGAAAGAGCTAAGGGGGACGGAAACAAGATGTCTGCGCCCGACGGAGCCGCTGGAGGAGCGGTGGTCGCAGCCGCAGCGGCTCGCGGATGGGAATGGGCCTGCCCAGGTCCCGGTCGTACCGGCGGGAGGTGCCGCGGCCCCCGCGTTTGCTCAGGTCATGCCATTCTCCTTGCCCTATGCGCCCGGAGCTGCCTGGCTACCGCGGTATGACGGGAAACCGGATGCCCTACAGGCCTTCCGGAAAAAGCTTAACCCGTTGCTAGAGCTGTATCCCCTGACTGATAAGCAACGTGCAGCGATAGTGCTAGGCCAGTTAACCGGTGCGGCGGAGCAGGAGGCGGAGACCTGGGCCGAGGGGGACCGGCTCTCTGTAGCCACCATCTTCGAGAAGCTACAGACTGCCTTCGAGACCCGGACTGAAGCTGAGCTGAGGATGCAGTTTTACCAGTGCCGGCAACGAGCTGGAGATAGCATTCGGGACTATGCTCTACGTCTGCAGATCGCCCTCCGCACGCTGAAGCGTGTGAACTCTATTAACGAGGCGGATAGCAACAAGATGTTAGTGGAGCAATTTGCGCAGGGGATGAGGTCCCCTGAGGATCGTAAACAACTCCGGCTGTGGGCCCTGGAACACCCTGATGTGGACTTTGCTGTGTTAAAGGAGCGGGCTATCAAGGCACTACAGCCCCCAGCTGCTGAAGTCCTGGAACCCGTCCCGTGGCCCGTTGAGACAGCTCCCGTTGTGGCGGCCCCGGCCAAACCAACCTCCTTAATACCTGCAGCCCCGAGCAGCACCGTGGAAGAACTGGCAGCCCAGGTCCGTCGCCTGGACGGAGACCTTGCCAAGATCCTTGCTGCGCTACAACCTCTGACCAGATCTCAGCCTCCAGCGCAGATACAGCTTGCTGACAGTCCCGAAGATGTTCCCTGGATGCAGCGGAGAAGCGCTAACAACCCGCGGAGCAGACCTCCAATCTGCTACAAGTGCCGTAAGCCGGGCCATTATTACCGACAGTGCCCGTTAAACGAGCAACCCCTGGGGCCCCGGGCCAATCCTCAGGAGTAGAACACCGTGGCCCCCCGGACTGGCGAGACCGATATGTCGGGGCCCGCCCTATCATCCCCGTGGCTGTGGACGGCATACCAGTGATGGCTCTCTTGGACACTGGATCACAGGTAACTACCATACCGTACACGTTGTATCGGCAGTATTGGGCCACAGACGAGCTGGCGCCTCCAGACGATAGTATAAATTTGATTGCCGCTAATGGACTTCCATTGACCCAGGTGGGGTATAAACAAGTGGCTATGACAGTGGGGCAAGCTGAACTGCAACACCAGGGTATGATTGTGATCATGAATGAACCCAGTGATCATAACTCGAAAATAGTGCTGGGAACCAATGTGATGGAACACTGCATGGCTGATGTGTTGAACCTATTGCAACAGCTAGCTGCCACCGCGGCGGGGAGCCGGCAGAGGGCTGTGCAGCGTGAAATCCGCGCCATGATGTACCGCCAGCATGTAAGCTCAACAGGAGGGGAGATTGGTGGAGTGAGAGTGATGGATGTTGCTCCATTGACTGTGCCCCCTAGGAGTGAGATGATGATCTGGTGTAGGGTAGCAGTAGGGCCTCAGGGGCGTGACTACCCTGCGATGACGGAGCCCATGCCCTCCGAGCACTGGCCCACTGTAGTGGCCGCCCGAGGGGTGGTAGATGTGAAGAAAGGGAGAGTGCCCGTGAGAGTGTTGAACTGTGGGGAGGAAGAAGTCAGGCTCCCCCGGTATGCCACCATTGCCAAGCTGCTCACCCTGGACCCTCACACTATCCAGGAAGCCAGTCCATCCACACTCCCACCTACCCCCAGCACTTCCCCACCCCAGGGGGACACAAAGGAGTGGCACCAACAGCTACATGTAGGCACTGATGATACCCCTATACATCACAGGGCCGGGGTACACCGGGTGGTGCAGGAGTATGAACAGGTTTTCAGTAAGCACCCCCTAGACTTTGGGCGGATCAAGGGGGTTCAACACCACATTCCCACAGGTGAACATCCCCCTATCAAAGAGAGGTATAGACCTATTCCCTCTGCACATTACCAGTGTGCCAAAGATATGTTGAGGAATATGAAGGAGGCAGGGGTTATTCGGGACAGCTGTAGTCCCTGGGCCGCTCCGTTGGTACTGGTCAAGAAGAAGGATGGTACCATGCGGATGTGTGTGGACTACCGGAAGATCAACCATATAACCCATAAAGATGCCTATCCCTTACCTCGTATTGAAGAGTCTTTGGCTGCACTGAGAACCGCAAACTACTTCTCGACCCTTGACCTCACCAGCGGATACTGGCAAGTGGCCGTGGCCCCAGAAGACCGGGAGAAGACCGCCTTCACCACCCCGATGGGACTCTGCGAATTCAATAGCATGCCGTTTGGGCTGTGCAATGCCCCTGGGACCTTCCAACGGTTGATGGAGTGCTGTCTGGGACATTTAAACTTCGAGACCGTCCTGCTGTATTTGGATGATGTGATTGTTTATTCCCAGACGTATGAAGCCCATCTGGAGCACCTGGCCGAGGTGTTCGCGTCCCTTGCCCAGTACGGGATGAAGTTGAAGCCCTCAAAATGCCACCTGCTGAAACCCAGAGTGCAGTATCTAGGGCATGTGGTGAGTGCGGATGGTGTCGCCCCCGACCCTGAGAAGATTACTGCCATCCAGAGCTGGCCGAGACCAACTACAGTGAGGGAAGTAAGGCAGTTCCTGGGTCTGGTGGGGTACTATCGGCGCTTTATAAAGGGATACACGAAGATGGCTGCCCCCATGCAAGATCTCCTCGTGGGACAGACCAAAGGTGGTAGACCCATTGGGGCACCACTGTCGTGGGAGGACAAGCATGAGGAGTCCTTTTGCCAGTTGAAGGCGGCCTTGACCGGAGAAGAGGTCCTGGCGTACCCTGACTATGGGAGCCCGTTCATCCTCCACACGGACGCCAGTAATGTGGGGCTAGGAGCGGTCCTATCCCAGGTCCAGGATGGAAAGGAGAAGGTGATTGCCTACGCTAGCCGAAAACTCCGGCCGACCGAAAGGAACCCTGAGAACTATAGCTCCTTCAAGCTTGAGCTATTGGCGTTGGTGTGGGCTATCACGGAGCGGTTCCGCCACTACTTGGCGGCAGCCAAGTTCACAGCGTTTACGGACAACAACCCGCTGACTCACCTGAACACGGCCAAGTTGGGCGCGCTGGAGCAGCGGTGGGTAGCCCGGCTAGCCAACTATGATTTCACCATAAAGTACCGAGCTGGTCGTGTCAACATAAATGCTGATGCACTCTCCCGGATGCCCCATTTGTCAGAAGAGGGGTGCGAGGATGACGACCTCGAGGAGATCGAGTTGTCTGCGTTTCACCAGCTGCCTACTGAGAGGCTACAAGTCTGTCAGCAAAGGGTGGATCTGGACCCGCGGCCCAGTCAAGAGTGGCAGGACGTCCAGGACCAAGCGCCGGCTGTCCGCCTTGTCAAGACTCTGGTGGAACAAGGTGCTATGGGAATAGACCCTGCCGCTCCAGCCGAAGCTCAACGCTTGTGGAAAGAACGAAAACGGCTTTACCTACACCAAGGGAGGCTGTACCGTGAGCTGATCAACCCGAAGACCCATGAGAAGATATGCCAGTTGATCGTTCCTCAAGCTGAGGTCGCTACTGTCCTGCGGGCATACCATGATGGTGCTGGCCACTTCGGGTGGAAGAAGCTGGAGATGCTGTTGAGGGAGCGGTTCTATTGGAGTGGGATGCGTGAATCAGTGGAAGCCTGGTGTCGAGAGTGTGGTCCTTGTACACTGAGGAGAAAGGACGAGACTAGCCAGAGGGCACCGTTACATCCCATAGTCACCCATCAGCCGCTGGAGCTGGTCGCCCTGGACCATGTCAAGCTCACCCCTAGCCGAAGTGGGTACACCTACGCATTGACCATGGTAGACCACTACTCAAGATTTATGGTGGTAGTCCCCGTTAAGGACCTAACTGGTCGAACCGCTGCTCGAGCGTTCCAGGCTTATTTCTGCCGACCCCATGGGTACCCCGAGAAGGTGCTGACTGACCAAGGCCCGGCTTTCGAAGCAGAGGTGTTTCACGAATTCTGCCAGTTGTACGGCTGCAAGAAGATCCGGACCACTCCGTACCACGCCCAAACCAACGGCATGTGCGAGAAAATGAATCACTTGGTCCTGGGGCTCCTCAAGACGCTACCGCTGGAAGAACGGAACATGTGGCCGGAAAAGCTATCTGACTTGGTCGACATGTATAATAATATCCCGTCCAGCTCGACGAAGTGCACCCCAGCGTATCTGATGAGGGCTCGGCCTGGCCGCCTGCCGGTGGATCTGGAGATGGGGTTGGAAGCCCCGGAAGCACTCCCCTCAACGGCAGAGTGGGAAAGTCGGAGGAGGGCACAGTACCGGCAAATCCAGGAGTATGTGGAGAAAAACCTCAGTCGAAGTCGAGAGCAGCAGGAGCACCGGTTCAACCAGAAGGCGCCCGCAGGTCCTTTCCAGCCAGGGGATGTGGTGCTGAAACGGAAGAGGAAAACCCACAAGCTGGATGATCAGTGGGAGCAAGTCCCTTATGTCATACAACCCACAGAATGGGGAGATGGGAAGACTTACCAGATCAGTCGTGACCAAGGGGACACCCTAGCCACAGTTTCCCGGGACCATCTAAAAAAATGCCCCCCAGCGCTGAAGGCAGAGGCTGAAGTACCGGTTCCTCCACCAGTGGAGAAGGCAGCAGAGGTAATCCACACTGTAATGGGTGACTTCCCAGCAGACTGGCCTACACAGGACGGCGCGGTGATTCTTCCAGTGATACTGTTCCCACAACCCGTGGATGAAGAAGTAGTGGAAGCGGTCAACCGTGAGCCAGAACCAGTGCCGGTGCCCAGGGATGAACCTGTACCCAGCCCCCCTGCACCTCCGCCTGCTCCACACTATAGCAGGGAGGAGGAACCGATTGTTCCCTCTACCCCACTGTCTAGTACCACTGACATCGGGCCCCGAAGGTCCACCCGTTCCAACCTAGGTAGACCCCCACTTAGGTACAGGGAGACCGTTCTATGAATGAAAGGGGTCCGCAAATGTAAGAGTGTTGCAGTTTGTTTGAAAAAGTTTTGAAAAGTTTGTTGAAAGAATGATAAGTGAAATGATACCGAGTACTTCACCAGATTTGCTTTGTGATTTGCAACCGGCTGGAGCCGGCACCGTTGTCCCCGTGGGGACCGTTTAAAGTTTAATTGGCATGGGAACTATCCATGGACAAGCCCGTGAACTTGCAGGGCACCACAAACGTTAAGTGGCTTGTAAATATGTTGGGTACCGTTACCGTTTCCGCAATACCGCCTCCGGAGAGGCAGGTTGGAGGGAGGGCCCTGAGCAGAGCAGGCCAGGGCCCAGCCACCAAAGGAACCGGTGGCCACCCTCTGGAGGGGAAGGACAGATCCCGCTCGGGTAACTTGTGCTGGACTGTGGGTCAAGGGGTGCTGCCTGAGCTTTAGGGGCAGCATCAGGGCCAGGTTGCTTGGGTGGGAGAGAGCGGAAACCGTGACCGTATACCGTTGCAACGTTTAAGTAAATGTGCCTCCCGTCTTGGGAAGAGTTTTGATTAAAAATGTATTTATGTTTTGCTTAACCCTTGTTACCCCCTTTTTACAGAAAAATAAAATCGGTGTAGGACGGCAGCCCGCGGACGGTCTGCATTTTGCTAAGGGGGAATGTGTCGCCCTGGGCAAGCCAGGGGACACAGGTCACAACACCACCACACCCCACACTCCAGGTAGGCACATCACAGCTAACCACAAATCCTTGTTGCCTTCCTCCAGAGGTTGATGATGCACACCAGGGGGTGGGCCAGGCGGTTGGCTCCGCCCACCAAGGAGCTCACAGCTCTGGAGGCAGGAAGTAACCAGGCAGGTAGCCCAGGCAGGGCAAGTGTCAGGAGCTAAAGTGGAGGAGTTTAGAAAGTGAAAGTGAAAGTAGAAAAGGAGGAAAAGCAAGTAAAGTAACAGAAGAGAAAGACAGCCTGAAGGGTCCAGCTTTGTGAGGGCCAGAACAGCAAGGTCAGCAACGGCGGTGACTGTCTGGAGGGGGACCGTTTGGAAGTTCCTGGAAGGACCCCGTTGGCTGTGTGCCCGGTGGTCTGGAGCAGTGTTCCGAAGGACAGTCAGCACCAGGGCAGGGGCCTCTCGGACCCCGGCAAGGCTAGGAGTCGCCAGATTTGCCAAATCCGTCAGTGACGGGGACGCAGATCCCCCAACAACCAAGTCCCGATTGAAGGCAACAGCCCAACCCGTATTGGAGAGACACCGCCACCGCCATGGCACCAGTTTCTCAGGGCCAGCGCCTGCGGGCAAAGTGTAGAGCTCCTCCGGCCCAGATTGCAGCCGGGGAGCGGGTAACCGGAGGGAATCCACCGCTACCATCAGTCAACACAGGTGCAAGGAAGAGGGACATCACCGTCACCTACCGGGAGTGCAGGTGCAGCCGTCTGTGGGACCGTCCTACCAGCCGTTGGTTTACCGTACAGACTGTGTCCGTGTGTCAGGCTGAGTGAGTACCATAGTGCCGCAAGGCACAGCGCTGCCCCCGCGTCCCTGCGCCCTCCAGGCCCTACACTTCACATCTCATCACCGGGCCCCGGGATCACCAACCCCTACCCACGGAGGGGCAACACAACACCTGGCTGCTCCGCAACACCATCCCCGGGACCCCCACACTGAGCAGCGGTGGTGCAATCACCACAACCGTGGGTGGCGTCACGAACTATAACAATCCCCACACCCAACAAACACCCCCTTTCACTCACGGGCGAGGAGTGTCGCTCGAGAAACCCCGGGATCCGGCCCACGGCTCGAGCCACCAGGAGCAGCTGCCGGACCCGAGCAGAAGGGGTGAGCGCGGTGTGCTGACACCCTCCTCCCCGCCCGCGACAGGTTCCAGCAGTCTGAAGGCACCAGTGTGCTGCAGCCCAGGAACTGTGAGTAAACATCTTGAACTTGCACCCCCTGGTGTTGTCTCCGTTATTCCGCCTGCACTATTCCATCACTGCATAGACACTTACAAGCACCAACTGTTGCCCCGGGGCACCGCTCCACCTGTGGGGAGCAGTACCACCATTGCTGCCATTCCATCAGCCCCGGAGGCCTCATACAGCAGCGGCAGCTTAATAGCCGCAAACCACAGGTGGCGTCACGAAAATACAAACTTTAATCACCCCCACTGAAGCCATATTAATTGACCCCACCAGGGCACGGAGTCGGGCCCCGCCACCACTGATGTCCCCCGGACTAATCCGGCCCGGCACCGGGTGTCCCATAGCCCTGGGGTGGGCGAGTCACCCACCGAGGAGTTTTAGACAGCCCGGGGCGGGAAAAAGGGAGATCAGTTGTAGAGTTCAAGGAGAGTGGAGGACAGGCCTGTGTCTGAGGCCTGAAGGAAAACTGACAGGTACCTGGGTAGGAGCCCTGGTGCCTTTCTCTAGGAGGCAGACAGCTCGGTGGAACCGAGGTGGACCGGGACTGGGTAGTGGCCCGCCGGTACCGACCCGGGGAACCAACTCGGAAACCTGAGCACACAGGGGGGTACTCAGATCCTGAAGCTAGGTCCAGAAGCGACTGGAACTGGTTAATTAACTGATTGTCGCCAGGACTAGAGGTCCTGTCCCACCCAAAGTCCCGATTGAAGGCAACAGCCCACCGAGGGGGATAACAGGCCACCGCCAGGGCTCAGAGATCCCATGGGCCAGCGTCTGCGGGCAAGGGCTTCTTAGGCCACATCCAGTCGGGAGCGGACTCCTGAAGTTGCAAGCACAGGCAGTCCACCGTTCTAAAAAAGGTGCAGGAGAAAGACAGAGACCACCAACCAGGTGGGGGAACCAGAACGCAGCCGGCTGCAGGCACCGACCACCATCATCTTGGTTTACCATAGACTCGTGTGTTTTCTTAATAGTGAGTACACCAGTAGCCTGCGGTCGCCCATCACCCTGCACCACCAACCCCAACGGGTCCCGGGGCCACCATTCCTGCCACGGAGGGGTTAACAACTTGCTGCACAACATCTCCCCCGGGTGCCCTGTAACTGCAGTGGTGGTGTCCAATATCACCACATACCGTGGGTGGCGTCACGAACCTAGTACGGCCCAGCCCATACATATACGTCCCCCCCCCCCGACCCTTTTCATTCGGAGTGTCCGCGGGATCCCCCGGGTCCAGAGACCCTCGAGCCACCCACCGGAAGGTCCGGACCCAAGCAGCGGCAGACTGCTGGCATGGGGGCGGCACATATACATTAAATGGAAGTAAACTCGGTACTACAGAACAGGAGGAAGAGCGGGGGATTCTGGGTACATGTAACTGAGCAGCAGCACTCAATGTCAGGCATCAGCTGCAAAAGCAAACAAGATTTTAGGGTGTATAAAAAGAGAGATGAGATCCCAACATCCCAACGTATTGTTACCCCTCTATAAAATCACTGGTAAGGCCACATCTGGAATATGGGATCCAGTTTTGGGCTCCACATTTTAAAAAGGACATTCAGGATATAGGCCCATGTTTATTGGGCTTTCCCCAGCCTAAAACAAGCAGCCTGCAGCCGCCCTAGAATTGGAGCAACCATTAGATGCAGCAATTTCACTGCTTTACCAGGCTCATCCCAATTGCCCTGGGGCAGTTTCAATCAGGGTAATATTAGGAATTAATGACAGCTGTTATGTAAAAAAAAAAAAAATCACAGCTGTCATCAAGGCCAAGGTTAGTAAGGAGGGGTCTGTTACTAACCGTGTAAACTAAATATACCCTTTCATTTCAATACATGAGGCCAAAAACTAGATTCATATCAAGCAACAAGAAAAAACAAAGTATAACGCCTAAAAGAATTAATTTTTATTCGAATACAATCAAAATACAGAAATCACATAACAAATACTGCGGTGATACAGGAAAGAGGACGGAGAAAAGAGACCATATAAAAGACCCAAAAAAAGCACCGCACAGATAGAGATGAAGAGCAAGGTCCATATTCATAGAAAATGAACCGGACACAACAGTCAGAAATGTGCGAAAATTGCTGAAGCGCCAATGAATAAATCACTGATATTTTGAACTACATAAAATATTGCACTAAAAGATTTTTTTCAAATATTTGTATATGTAAATGAATGGTGCAGTACAAAAAACCCGCCCAAATGTAACTCTACATACATAATCTCCAGTTGCGTCTGTCCTCCTATTCCGGCATGCACCGCGGCACTGTTAGTTGTGCAGCCGCAGTTCGAACGATGCTCCGGCTTCAGGGTCCTCACTGCACGCACACACATGTGCACATATATGTGACGCTCCTGGACTATCAGGTGGTCACAGGGCACTATACAATCTGCCCTCCCGTGCAGTATTCAGCCTTCCTCTGGGTTCTGGGTCCCTACTTAAGTGGTGTTGCCTCCAACAGCAAATCAAAACCTAGAGACACCCTGCACCACACCCACCAGGCACACCAGTGGACCACTTGAGAGGAATAGTCGCCCCCCCTGGGTGGGGTCAGGGAGGGGAGATGAGGTGTGTAGAGAATAGAGTAGAGTCAGTGAGTGGAGAAAGAGGTGGAAAGTAGCCCACAAGCTGAGAGGAGCTCAGAGGAAGTCGGGAGTGGGACTTCCGAAGTACTGCCTAGGTTGCAGACGGTGGTCTGGGCCTAGAGGAGTCGGACCCGCGATCGCAGGGGGTTGTGGCAAGGTGCTCGGACCCGTCGAGGAGGACAGCCGGCAGCCTGGACCTGTCACCGGTCCGGGACCGAAGGCATGACGGGGTAGGTCGGGGAGTAGCTTCAGGCAACCCGACATTTCACCTGAGGAGAACGGAGACTTCACGATCCACCCCACCGGCTCCAGAATCGTGGCATTAGCGCAATGAGGAAGATAGGACTTTCCAACCAAAACAGTCCAGAAAATACCAAGCGTGAGCCCTGAGAGCAAGCTTCCACACTTAACCATAGTAGGGAGCGAGGCCCGGCTACTTCCAAGCTACCGGGCCATGAGGTTGAAGTCTAAACTAAGTGCCAGGAGGCAGGTCACAGACCACCAGGCAGCACCACTCGGGGACAGGATCCAGACGAGCCCCCCTCAGTGGCAGCAGTACCAAGAGACTTGGTTTACCCGGTTGTCGGTGTTTGCTTATGAACTGAGTGAGTACGAGAGTGACCTCTGCACCCCACGGCACCCCCTCACCGAGTCCCGGGGCACCCCCAACCAGTGGAGGGTTACAACACTTTTATGCCCTGTTCCATCATCCCTGGGTACTCCCAACAGCACCGGTGGTACTCCCAATTACACCACACACAACGGGTGGCGTCACAAACTGTAACCCCACCTCGAGCCACAGCGAACCCGGATCCAAGCAGCTCGGCTGCTTCTACGAAGTTGGTACATGTACACACAAAGCAGACACACATGGATACACCAAGCACGTACACACACACATAGCGCACATGTATGCATACACTGAACAGACACACACACACTGCTGTATACTCACATGTCCGGGGCCGCCGCGGCTTCTGCTGTCAGCGCTTTACTACAGTTGAATGCTTTGTGGCGCCGTAAAGCATTCAACTGCAGTAAAGCCATGACAACATCCTGCAGCGGCCGCTCCATACACTGGACGCTATCATGGAGGGGTCTGTGTGCTGCAGCTGGAGGCTCCGCGGGCATGGAGGAGAGAGGTGAGAATATCTTTTATAGTGTGTAAACAATGGCATAATAGGGGATAGAAGGGAACCAGCAGGAGCACATTACTAAACAATGGGCTCATTACTGCACGGACATTACTATACAATGGTGACATTACAGCCGGGGACATCAGCCCCCCCACCAGATCTGTATGCCCCAGCCCCCCCCCCCACCAGATCTGTATGCCCCCAGCCCCCCCCCCACCAGATCTGTATGCCCCCGGCCCCCCCCCCACTAGATCTGTATGCCCCCATCCCCCCCACCACATCTGTATGCCCCCGACCCCCACCACCAGATCTGTATGTCCCTAGCCCCCCTCACCAGATCTGTATGCCCCTAGCCCCCCACCAGATCTGTATGCCCCTAGCCCCCCCACCAGATCTGTATGCCCCTAGCCCCCCACCAGATCTGTATGCCCCTAGCCCCCCACCAGATCTTTATGCCCCCATCCCCCCACCAGATCTGTATGCCCCTAGCCTCCCCCCACCAGAAGTGTATGCCCCTAGCCCCCCCACCAGAACTGTATGCCGATCTGCATGTGTGGCGTCCTGGACTAGCCAGGTCGTCACAGGTAACATACACACACCCCCATCCCCATTAGACAGTAACATCAGCCAAACACAAAATCCTTGTTGCCTCCCTCCAGGGTCTGATGTCCACACCAGATGGGGCGGAGCCAAGCGGTTGGCCCCACCCACCTAGGAGTTCACAGGCCTGGAGGCGGGAAAAGCTGACAGTGAAGTTGAGGAGGTTGAAGTGAGAGGAGTAAAGTGGAGAGTGTCTGGGTTTGTGGCCCAGGCACTGACAATAAGGTTGGCAGACAGTGGTGGCTGTCTGCAGGAGTGGTGGAATCAACGCGGAACCGTAGGACTGGGGACGGGCGGTGGCCCGCCGGTACCGACCGGGGAGCAAAGTGAAGCCAGCACACACAGGCAGGGCCATCGAACCCCGACTAGGCTTGGAGTCGCCGTCAACAGTCAAATCCAAGTGTGACAGGGACCCCAGGGGTTTCCTAACAGCCAAAGACCCGTTAGAAGGCAACCGTCCGCACCATGAGGGTATACAGCTACCGCCAAGGGCTAGAGACCCAAGGGCCAGCACCTGCGGGCAAACGGGCTCCTCCGGCATCCATACACCGGGGAGCGGACTACCGTTGGGGACCCATCGTAGTCAAACAGTACACAAAGGTGCAGGGAAAGACAGCCGCCATCACCTGTCCGGGGAGAGACACTGAAGCCGGCTGCGGGACCCGTCCATCCAGCCGTTTGGTTTACCGAGGACTTTGTGCATCTCTTACTGAGTGAGTACACCCGTGCCATCCGGCACCGCGCCGCGCTGTATGCCCCCAGTCCTCCTCACCAGAACTGTATGCCCCCAGCCCCCCTCACCAGAACTGTATGACCTCCCCCACCAGATCTGTATGTCCCTAGCCCCCCCACCAGATCTGTATGCTTCCAGCCCCCCCACCAGATCTGTATTCCCTCTATCCCCCCTCACCAGAACTGTATGCCCCCCACCAGATCTGTATGCCCCCCCACCAGATCTGTATGCCCACAGGCCACCTCACCAGATCTGTATGCCTCCAGCCCCCCCACCAAACCTGTATGCCTCCAGCCCCCCTACCAGATCTGTATGCCCCAAGCCTCCACCCACCAGATCTGTATGCCCCAAGCCTCCACCCACCAGATCTGTATGCCCCAAGCCTCCACCCACCAGATCTGTAAACCTCCAGCCCCCCATCAGATCTGTATGCCCCCATGCCCCCCTCACCAGATCTGTATGCCTCCAGCCCCCCCTCACCAGATCTGTATGCCTCCAGCCCCCCATCAGATCTGTATGCCCCCATGCCCCCCTCACCAGATCTGTATGCCCCCAGCCCCCCCTCACCACATCTGTAGGCTCCCAGCCCCCCCTCACCACATCTGTATGCCCCCAGCCCCCCTCACCAGATCTGTATGCCCCCAGCCCCCCCCTCACCAGATCTGCCAGAGCTGTATGCCCCCAGCCCCCCTCACCAGATCTGTAGGCTACCAGGCCCCTCCTCACCAGATCTGTATGCCCCCAGCCCCCTCACCAGATCTGCCAGATCTGTATGCCCCCAGCCCCCCTCACCAGATCTGTAGGCTACCAGGCCCCTCCTCACCAGATCTGTATGCCCCCAGCCCCCTCACCAGATCTGTATGCCCCCAGCCCCACTCACCACTGCTCCTGTCAGCCCCAATAAGCAGAGACAGATGTTCACTTCACAGCACTCTATCACATTGGTCCTATTTCTAGTAAATAAATAATTTAGAGTATAAATTAAATAAATAATGATGTAAAATATTTATTCCTTAAAAAAAGAATAAAGTGCAAAGAACAAGGTGTCCGGTTAAATGTATTATAATGTGGTGTCCAAGCTGAGTAAGGAAAACAGTTGTATGTAAAGAGCCCGGTCAGTTGAGCGCACACAATATCTAGAGATGCGGATCACTAAACAGGTTAATGAATGGGGTTACTGCAAGTGTGGGAACTCAGCTGTGCACATCGCACAAATGGAAAGACACCTTTTAAACAAGTGAGAATGCAAATGAATTCAAATGATCCCCGTCCGATTCAGCCGTCTCAACGCACGTTTCGTTGCTTCACTTCTTCAGAAGACGTGCATTGAGAAGGCTGGATCTGGTTTTTATAGGTCCAATGACCAATCATTGGTGATACAGGGAATAGCATATGATAGGTTTTGAGACAGGTCGATAGTGGCGCATGCGTTGTCAGAACCAGTATTTAGAGGAAGTCAGAGGCTGGAGCGGACGGGGATCATTTGTATTCATTCACATGTAAGTGTGCTTGCCTTTAAACTCAGCCCACATTCTCACTTGTTTCAAAGATGTAAAAATAAATAAATTTGTGATAACGGTAAGTTAATTCTAATAGCAAAGAATGACGGTGATTTTTGGCAATTTATCTGATCCATTTTCACACATCTAGACTTAATACAAATTGTCACTATAAAAACTGGAGCAGCAAAGTCTGTGAAACTGAATTAGTGTCAGTCTCAACTATTAACTAAGACTGTAATGACATCACATGGAGACATTACTAGACCATATGAAACATGGTGGCATCACTAGATTACATGGGGGACATTACCAGACCACATGAAACATGGTGGCATCACTAGATACATGGGGACATTACTAGACCATATGAAACATGGTGGCATCACTAGATACATGGGGACATTACTAGACCACATGAAACATGGTGGCATCACTAGATACATGGAGACATTACCAGACCACATGAAACATGGTGGCATCACTAGATACATGGGGACATTACCAGACCACATGAAACATGGTGGCATCACTAGATACATGGGGACATTACTAGACCATATGAAACATGGTGGCATCACTAGATACATGGGGACATTACTAGACCACATGAAACATGGTGGCATCACTAGATACATGGGGACATTACTAGACCACAAGAAACATGGTGGCATCACTAGATACATGGTAACATTACTAGACCACATGAAACATGGTGGCATCACTAGATACATGGAGACATTACCAGACCACATGAAACATGGTGGCATCACTAGATACATGGGGACATTACCAGACCACATGAAACATGGTGGCATCACTAGATACATGGGGACATTACCAGACCACATGAAACATGGTGGCATCACTAGATACATGGGGACATTACCAGACCACATGAAACATGGTGGCATCACTAGATACATGGGGAATTTCCTAGACCATATGAAACATGGTGGCAACACTAGATACATGGGGACATTACCAGACCACATGAAACATGGTGGCATCACTAGATACATGGGGACATTACCAGACCACATGAAACATGGTGGCATCACTAGATACATGGGGAATTTCCTAGACCATATGAAACATGGTGGCAACACTAGATACATGGGGACATTACTAGACCACATGAAACGGCATCACTAGATACATGGGGACATTACTAGACCACATGAAACATGGTGGCAACACTAAGATACATGGGGACATTCACCCAGACCACATGAAACATGGTGCATCACTAGATACATGGGGACATTACCAGACCACATGAAACATGGTGGCATCACTAGATACATGGGGACATTACCAGACCACATGAAACATGGTGGCATCACTAGATACATGGGGAATTTCCTAGACCTCATATGAAACATGGTGGCAACACTAGATACATGGGGACATTACTAGACCACATGAAACATGGTGGCATCACTAGATACATGGGGACATTACTAGACCACATGAAACATAGTGCAACACTAGATACATGGGGGACATTACCAGACCACATGAAACATGGTGGCATCACTAGATACATGGGGACATTACCAGACCACATGAAACATGGTGCATCACTAGATACATGGGGAATTTCCTAGACCATATGAAACATGGTGGCAACACTAGATACATGGGGACATTACTAGACCACATGAAACATGGTGGCATCACTAGATACATGGGGAATTTCTAGACCATATGAAACATGGTGGCAACACTAGATACATGGGGACATTACTAGACCACATGAAACATGGTGGCATCACTAGATACATGGGGACATTACTAGACCACATGAAACATGGTGGCATCACTAGATACATGGGGACATACTAGACCACATGAAACATGGTGGCATCACTAGATACATGGGGACATTACTAGACCATATGAAACATGGTGGCATCACTAGATACATGGGGAATTTCCTAGACTATGTGAAACATGGTGGCATCACTAGATACATGGAGACATTCCTAGACCATATGAAACATGGTGGCATCACTAGATACATGGTAACATTACTAGACCACATGAAACATGGTGGCATCACCAGATACATGGTGACATTACTAGACCACATGAAACATGGTGGCATCACTAGATACATGGTGACATTACTAGACCACATGAAACATGGTGGCATCACCAGATACATGGTGACATTACTAGAGCACATGAAACATGGTGGCATCACCAGATACATGGTAACGTTACTAGACCATATGAAACATGGTGGCATCACTAGATACATGGGGACATTGCTAGACCATATGAAACATGGTGGCATCACTAGATACATGGGGACATTACTAGACCACATGAAACATGGTGGCATCACTAGCTACATGGTGACATTACTAGACTATATGAAACATGGTGGCATCACTAGATACATGGGGACATTACTAGACCACATGAAACATGGTGGCATCACCAGATACATGGTGACATTACTAGACCACATGAAACATGGTGGCATCACCAGATACATGGTGACATTACTAGACCACATGAAACATGGTGGCATCACCAGATACATGGTGACATTACTAGACTATATGAAACATGGTGGCATCACTAGATACATGGGGACATTACTAGACCACATGAAACATGGTGGCATCACCAGATACATGGTGACATTACTAGACCACATGAAACATGGTGGCATCACCAGATACATGGTGACATTACTAGACCACATGAAACATGGTGGCATCACCAGATACATGGTGACATTACTAGACCACATGAAACATGGTGGCATCACTAGATACATGGAGACATTCCTAGACCATATGAAACATGGTGGCATCACTAGATACATGGAGACATTCCTAGACCATATGAAACATGGTGGCATCACTAGATACATGGGGACATTACTAGACCACATGAAACATGGTGGCATCACTAGATACATGGTGACATTACTAGACCATATGAAACATGGTGGCATCATTAGATACAGTGGGACATTACTAGAAACATTGTTCCATCACTGGACACACGAGAATATCACTAGACCCATGAGAACATCACCATCACTTGACACATGGAGGCATCACAACACACATTGGGACATGACTAGACATATAGTAACATAGTAAGACAGATGGTGACATCATTAGACACACGATAACATTATAACATACACAGTGACATCACTAGACACATGGTGACATTACTAGACATACAGTGACATCACTAGGCACACAGTGACATCATAAGACACAGTGAAAACATAAGAAACATGGTGACTTCAAGTGGAAAACATAATATATTCAAGCTAAGAGGATTTAGGAAAGCCTGCACTTGGAAGAGGGTTGGACCAGATGGCTCTTGAAGTCCCTTCCAACTCTACCAATCTATGATACTATGATTCTATGAGATCACTAGACACAAAGTAACATCATAAGGTACATGGTGACATCACTAGACCATGGTGACATCGCTAGACCATGGTGACATCACTAGACCATGGTGACATCGCTAGACCATGGTGACATCACTAGACCATGGTGACATCACTAGACCACGGTGACATCACTAGACCATGGTGACATCGCTAGACCATGGTGACATCACTAGACCATGGTGACATCGCTAGACCATGGTGACATCGCTAGACCATGGTGACATCACTAGACCATGGTGACATCGCTAGACCATGGTGACATCACTAGACCATGGTGACATCGCTAGACCATGGTGACATCACTAGACCATGGTGACATCGCTAGGCACCTGGTGTCATCACAAGACGTTATCATTGTATTTCAGAAATGATACAAGAGTTCACGTTCAGGTGGCCATGATTGTCTAAAGTATGAACTTTTCCACCAAGAACATATAGGCAAGGACAACACTGAAGGATGAAAATGGAAAGAAATAGTAAAAAAAGAATATTGTATCATATCATTGAGGACACTGGAAAATAGCTAAAGGTCAAATTATAATTGTGAAGGGGTATGGGACAGAGCAGGCAGGGACACCAGGCCGATGAACAATCCAACAAATTTTATTGAGGCAGGGAGCATAGAAAAGCTAATATCAACATTTAGAATCCCCAATGAGTCCTCAAAGTTCCGGGGGCATCACCTGGCAATCCAACGAAAGAGAACACGTAGAAGTAATCCTTGGAAGAAGTCAATGGATCCAACAGATGAGAGACACAACCCAATCCCACGTGACAGCTTCCATAAATCCACACACGGCTGCCAGGGTCTTGCCTCAGCGAAGATCCCACCTCCTTGAACCTGAGCCCACACCCAACTAACTGATCCACCATCAGTCTGTTCTCCATTGCCTGTAGATCCACCCCTGGAGGGGGAAGGGTTCACAGCCACTTTTGAGTAGTGGCTATAAATGGAGAAGGCCTGTCTATTGAAGTCACCCCCAGCTGAGAAGAACAAAGACAGCCAAGCGACCTACATGACCCTCTATGGCATAGAGTATATGAATACAGGCCGGGGGTTGGGGAGGGACACATCGCCACAATAATTACATCAGAATTTTCTTAAAATGCAAGTGGTGTGCCCGGGGGTGAAGGGATAAGAGGTTCAATACAGGACCGGTGGAAGAAACTCTGAGTGTTAATGGTCCACGCGTTTGGGGGTATAAAACACTTCTTTGCCTTGGGCCTTCGCAGCCCTCTCTGCACGATTGAAGCAAATAAACTCTTCATGTATCCAGTGGAAGGATAAAGGTAGATTCATTGCTACGATACTTAGGGGCATAAGTATCGGTGGTGACATGGACTTTCTAGTGGATCATCAAAGCAAAACCACCACAAAGACAATAAAGCATTGTGACTCCAAGATGCTGTGATGGAAGAGACGCCGGAGACGGTAAACAGCCTCAGGATAGGATATTAGTGATGTTCTTGAAGTTTTCTATATCTGGGAATCTTGAGTTGATCCCATAGTCTGACCCCAATTTCTACAATTATGGGGGACATCGTCTTATCCCAGGACAGAACTGGAATTGTTGAGCTGAGAGTCTGGAGAAGTCTCTTTCATATAGTTTAGAAGTGATTCGCGTTATGGAGGGATCAACAAGAAATCTCTTAATTCAAGGGGTGAGGGGTCTCCAAGAAAGGAACTGAAATTAATAGTGTTTTCAAGATTTTTATAATAATTTTTTTGTGGTGATTTCTGTTTTTTTTTAAACTGTTTGTATGTAGCCTTAGAATGATCGAATACTTTGTAGAATGTGTAGTGGTTCTCCAAAATCTATGGTCATGTCCTAGTGTACTTCATTGTCATGGGTGGTATGGAGATAATAGGGGACCGAGGCTCCTAGACTGGCAATCAGGCTGGGATGTCCCTAACTATCACTGTTCCCAGAGATACCTCTGAAGGTGAGTGTGCCGCCCCTCTAACGGTCGAACCGCTCGGATCCGGGGGTTGATGCTGTGGCTCGAGGGTCTCCGGAACCGGGGGCTCACGGCCACTTCAAATGAAAAGGGGGTATTTACAGGGTATAAGAGTTTGTGATGCCATCCTTGCTTCGCGGAAAGGGGAGTACTGCTGCTGCCGATGGGAGTACCCGGGGGAGATGAAGTAGGGCAGCCAGATGGTGATCCCTCCACAGGTAGGGGAGGCCCCGGGACTCCGGATGATGGAGGTGGTGGGGAGCGTGGTGCAGATGGGAAGCAGGGGAGGACAGCGTACTCACTCAGGCAGTGTTGGCAGTGCTGTGACCGCAAAGCAGACTCTGACACAAAGGTAACCCAAGTCTCTGGGTGCCGCTGCCCTCTTGGGGGAACTCGTCCAGGTGTCCGTCTCCTTTGGTACTGCCGGGTGGTGTGAGGTGTGGTTGGGATTTGGATGCGGATGGAGGCAGTACCATAAGTTGGGAACCCAGAACCAAGAGGGGTTGAGTCCTGCACCACAGAATAAAGAGGGCGCGATACCCTGTGACACCCTGACTAGTTCAGGGGCGTCACATAAAGACATCTGTGCTGCCTTCCTGGCCAGCCCTGATCTAATACCCCAGGAGAGTCTGATGCCACCATGACGTCATGACATTCGGTGATTGAGCCAAACTCCCTGTGACATTGAACTATCTTGGCTTTGGGTGGTCTTGGTACAATCTACTGTATATGAGCTGACGTTCGTGACACTCCACCAAAGCCCTCCCCGATTTATTAGTAAGGAGACTAAAATTAACAAACTCGAGAAAGACAATAGAGCACCAAAACTCCTGTTGTAAGTCACCCATCCTACAAAGATGACCCTGATCCTAAAACTTGAAGAACAGACGCTTCTTCTTATTTCTTTGGGTTCCACCTAATAATGTAAACCAGTTATCAAACAAATAGTGCCAAACTCAAAAAGATATTTTGGTTTGTTGAGGTTTGTAAATGATGTCTCCTCCTTTTCTAAGATGATGATAAATGATGAAACCTCTACTCGATGGTCACCAATCACCAATAATCCCTATACAACGACTGCTACTTGTCAATTAGATAGAGAAGATCCCCAACATGTTCTACCATCTGACCCAACATGTCCGCAGATAGAAACCTTGCCTGAAGATATATAGTTCACCATGGTGTGGACACTGACCTGCAGAGATGAGGACCACCAGAAAGGCGCAGAACAGGCAGCTGCTGGACATGGCGGCTCGGGGACAGATCTCTACCACCAATAGTGACCAAAAATCTGAAGTGAGCTCCTTCCCTGGAAAGTTCAGTGACAATTGTGAGGGAGTCTACGGGAATCCTCACGAGATGTGACAGGTTAATGAGAGGTAAACCAGTTTCTTCATGGTGGGGCACGATCCTGGTGAGATCTCACTAAATGACGTGTTCTGGACTCAGCTATTTATACACACGACTCGCAGAGGAGCGGATTATGAGAAAAAGCTGCTGATGACAAAGGCCGAATTATACAAATTGTACAACACATTGTGAGGAACACAAGGCGGGAAACCGAGGAGCGGAGATGACAAGAAGGAGGAGGCCTCGCGAAAAGGGCCATCTGCACCGAAACCACCAACGTCGCATTTACACATTTTACAGCTGGAGCTGCTTTTGGTCACTTTTGCATTGTTGCACCACAACTTTTGTGGGAAAAAAAAACTTTGTTAAATTGAAAAATATTGAAAAAAACCCCAAAAACTTCAAATCACCATTAAAAAAGCATATAATATGGTAATGATAATATGGTAAATAACTACCGTATATACACATCGCAACCTGATCTACCGAAATCAGAAAATATTCATCACGACTGGTGAAAGCAAGAAAAATAATGTCATAAACACAAAGAATTTATTTCCCTCTTTTCTAATTGTTTTTCTCACATTTTTATGTAAACAAAAATAAAAAATAAAATTACAAGAAAAAAGCAAGTCCTCATATTATAACAAAAAAATGTAGTATTTATATACTTAAACATAGGAGCAGTATAGTAGTTATATTCCTGCACATAGGGGCAGTATTATAGTAGTTATATTCTTGTATATAGGGGGCAGTATTATAGTAGTTATCTTCTTGTATATAGGGGGCAGTATTATAGTAGTTATATTCTTGTATATAGGAGCAGTATTATAGTAGTTATATTCTTGTATATAGGGAGCAGTATTATAGTAGTTATATTCTTGTATATAGGGGCAGTATTATAGTAGTTATATTCTTGTACATAGGGGCAGTATTATAGTAGTTATATTCTTGTATATAGGAGCAGTATTATAGTAGTTATATTCTTGTATATAGGGGCAGTATTATAGTAGTTATATTCTTGTACATAGGGGCAGTATTATAGTAGTTATATTCTTGTACATAGTGGCAGTATTATAGTAGTTATATTCTTGTATATAGGGGCAGTATTATAGTAGTTATATTCTTGTATATAGGGGCAGTATTATAGTAGTTATATTCTTGTACATAGGGGCAGTATTATAGTAGTTATATTCTTGTACATAGTGGCAGTATTATAGTAGTTATATTCTTGTACATAGGGGCAGTATTATAGTAGTTATATTCTTGTATATAGGGGCAGTATTATAGTAGATATATTCTTGTACATAGGGGGCAGTATTATAGTAGTTATATTCTTCTACATAGGAGTAGTATTATAGTAGTTATATTCTTGTATATAGGGGGCAGCATTATAGTAGTTATATTCTTGTACATAGGAGCAGTATTATAGTAGTTATATTCCTGCACATAGGGGCAGTATTATAGTAGTTATATTCTTGTACATAGGGGGCAGTATTATAGTAGTTATATTCTTGTACATAGGAGCAGTATTATAGTAGTTATATCCTTGTATATAGGGGGCAGTATTATAGCAGTTATATTCTTGTACATAGGGGCAGTATTATAGCAGTTATATTTGTGGCCTGCAGAGTCACAGCCACCAAGCACAGCCCTGGTTAACCCTTCATGCTCCCCTAACAAAAGCTACACCTCAGCCCCAGTCACTGAGGATATACTGAGGTCTGTGATGTCAGAGCTGAAGCAAGGCATCCACGCAGATATAACCTCAGTAGTTACCATGCTTAATAAGGAAATCACGCAGATTGGTGACAGAACCTCACATATAGAGGGGACACTGGAGGAGTACACCACAGCGCACAACCAGCTAGTAGATGCGCATAATGAGGCGGACGATGAGATTACAGCCCTAAAACTGAAAATCCCAGATCTCGAAGACCGATCCAGACGAAGTAACTTACGTTTCAGAGGGATTCCTGAGAACGTGCCTGCGGACGCACTGACAGAGTTCTTAACGGACTTTTTTACAGCACTAGTGCCGTCAGCAGAGCAGAGGGATCTACTGATTGATAGGGCGCACTGGATCCCCAAACCCAAATCCGTTCCCAGCTCCGCACCACGGGACGTGATCGCCAGACTGCACTTCTATCATTTTAAAGAGGCAGTAACCAAACAAGCAAGAACGTCCAGAAAGATTCCAGAACATCCTGGTGTTCACCGACCTGTCTGCGGACACTCTGAATAGAAGGCGGGAATTCTCATCCGCAACCAAGATCCTGCGCGACAATAACATCACCTACAAATGGGGACACCCGGTAACGCTCATCGTGATGAAAAATGGAGTCACACACGTCCTCGTGTCCCCCAGAGAGGCTATGACCCTGCTCCAAGACTGGTCCCTGACATCTGTGGATGAAGACACCAGCTCCCCGCTAAAGAAGAGACCCCCGATGCTGAACAAGGAATGGTCCTGAACAGGGACACCTTCATGCCATTCTCTATTTTGATGCCACTTTCCTTTTTGATGCCACTCTTTGTTTTGATTGGCAGGTTGGAGGGGCACGAGAATAACGTTTAGTTTTTTTTCTCGTTTTATTCTCACCCCCCATTGATACTGGATAGGGACAAATATCCAGTTGGTTCATGTAGAACCGGGCTCTGAATTGTAACCTGTTGTAAGTACTGTTTGCACCTAACCCTTTGCTTCACTTACCATTACCTTGTACTTGGTGACATATTGATTTCTGTTTTTTCTTCCTTTATTACTATATCTGATGGTATTTAAAATTTCAACTATTAATGTGAAAGGTTTGAACAGCCCCTTTAAGAGATCATTATTGTGGAAAGAGGCCCAGACGCTTAAAGCGGACATATTAGGTATCCAAGAGACTCACCTAAACAGCGAGGACGCACATAGACTAAAACACCAGCATTACCCCCACATCTATGCCTCACACGCAGTGAAAAAGAAAAGAGGCGTAACGATTGCGATAAAGGACACTATAGCGTTCCAGCTCATTGATAAAATCCTAGATGACGAGGGCAGATATGTGATACTTATATGCAATATCAATAATAAGACATACACAATCACATCTATATACGCACCCAATTCAGGACAAATCACCTTTATTAGAGAACTTATGACCAAATTATCCAAAATAAAACAAGGATTGCTACTAATCTGCGGAGACTTCAATATCGTCCCGATCCCCAATATAGACAAATCCTGGTGCTCCATGAAAACATCCCTGTCCCATGCGCTGTCCCAATGCCTCCTGTCAGAAGAATTGTATGACACATGGAGGGTCCTTCACGCCTCCGAACGGGACTACACATTTTACTCACATCCACATAAAATATACTCCAGAATTGACCTAATAGTGGTGGATAAATGGCTCCTGCAAAATATACAATCGGCCCAAATAGGGAACATAACCTGGTCGGACCATGCCCCTATGTCATGCCAAATAAGAGAGACATATAATAACCCAACATATTCCCCATGGAGAATTAATAACCACTTAATATCCTCAGATAGTATCAAATCCCAAATCAAAGACCTGTTACAGGAATATTTTGATATTAATAGCACCCCAGACATGCCCCCGACCACAGTGTGGTGCGCCCACAAGGCGTACATAAGAGGACGGCTAATACAGATAGCAGCACAACACAAAAAGCTAAGAATGCGACAGACAGAGGAACTTCACAAAAGCATAGCATCATTAGAGGATGCTCATAAAAACAGCCCCTCACCCGCTATATACAAAGACCTACAAAAGGCAAGATACGATCTATACCAACTACTCCAATATAAACACGAGCACAACATGAGGCGCAGCAAAGCCAAATATTACTGTCAGGGAAACAAGGCCAGCAAAATACTAGCCAACAAAATCAAAGCCAGACTAACAAAGCAAAGGATAGCTCATATACAAGACGCCCAAAAGAACAAAATCTACAACCCTAAAGACATCGCCAAATACTACTCCTGGCAGGCACGATACTGCTTAAGGAACGTGCCTCTGACTGGGGAGCCCCCCCCCTGACCAATCCTAAAGGAAGCAAGGGTCGTGCCCATATCCCCTCTTTCCACCATTCCCTAGGTGAGCCACTAATTGGGATGCCCAGCTGACCAACGGGATGACAAGGGAAAGGGGGGTCCAGCCACACCTACAAGGGTTAAATTCAGTGCCCGGGGTCAGTGACTTCCTCTTTCCCTCTGGCTGCCCCCCCTAGAAGCTTTTGTTCCTGAGGACCCCATGGAGGCTATTGTCATGACCGACCCCCTGATGGAGGCCCTGCGGCAGAGAGCGGCACAGGAAGGTGAGCACTGGCTACAAGCCCTTATTTCTGGCCTCAGCGCTCCCCTCCCTGCGCCCTCTCCGGCTTCTCAGGGAATACTATCCATCCCTGGGACTCCGTCCACCGCAGCCCCTCTGGACCTCCCCATAGATCAGTATGCCCAGGCCTCAGCCTCACTGGCCCCCACCGCAGCCCCTCCGGACCTCCCCATAGATCAGCCCGAGTGCTCGTTAGCCTCCCCCGCAGCCCCACACTCCAGCACTAGCTCCCCCGGGATCCCAGCCACATATCCTACGTCCTTCCAGCCGGTCACTAGCCCCCTGCACACGCAGCTCTCAGCCCAAACCAAGCCCAGGGAGCTGCCGGCCCAGGGAGACAGACGCTCCCAGCGCTGCTCTCGCCCCCCACAGCGCCTCCGGGTCACCGGTGAACCCCTGCATCACCGGCGCCGGCCAGCACAAGCTGTGCCCCACGTGCAAGCGCCCCGCCCCCTCCAGAGATCCAGAGCCAGGAGACAAGTCACCGCCTCCTCTTCCAGGCCGAGCGTCCTGGCTCCGCCCACCATGCAGCGTCATTCCCGGGCACCGCCCACTCCCCTGTTACAATGCCAGCAGGCGAGCACCTCCCCTCCTACAGGCTCCTCCCCTCCAGCAGGCTCCAGTGTGATGCCTACACAGGAAGCGGAGATCACCAGTGTAATGTCCACAGCTGCGGGTTCCTCTGCTCGGTCTCTCCTGACTGATCAGCGATCCCTGCAGCAGGGCTATAACGTTACACACAGTGACAGTGCACCAATCACCACTGACACACACACATCATCACCACTAACAGCCCCCCCCTCACACAGCCCCTACCAGACATACAATGCCCCCTATACTCCTGCCCCCCAGCAATGCTCAGCACACCAGTAACCACGTAATCCCCACTAACTCTCCACAATCAGTGCACATCCCAACATTAACCAGCGGAAACCACTTAGTTACTGCACATAACCCGCCCTGCGAAATGATTAATACACGTTATAATGTCCCCTCGGTCGCCCCCCAGCACACCCATAGCCACAGCAGGCGCAGGCATAGGCGCGGCAGGTCCTCCCCAACCTCCTCCGACGAGTCCCGACGCCATTCCCCACATCCCTCTAGAAGGCGATCCCCACATTACCATCGGAGACGCAGCTCCCATAGGAGCCGCCACAGATCGCAGTCCTCTAGATGGCGTTCCCCATCATCATCATCACAATGGTCCGACAAATCCGAGAGTCCCACTAGACTAGCCAGGCCTCTCGACCGACGCCAGCGGTCACGAGCCGCATCCATGGCTGTCAGCCAGGGAGACCGGTCATCTCCCAGGGCGCCCGGCGAAATTTACCAGACCATCATCCAAGCAGGAGTCCCTCCACCACCCGGAGTCGCTCCTCCAGCCATCATCCCAGCGGGAGCCGGAGTCCCTCCACCACCTGGAGTCGCTCCTCTAGCCATCAACCCAGCGGTAGCCGGAGTCCCTCCATCACCTGGAGTCGCTCCTCTAGCCATCATCCCAGCGGTAGCCGGAGTCCCTCCATCACCTGGAGTCGCTCCTCTGTCCGTCAATAGAGTGGGAGCCGGGGTCCCTCCATCACCTGGAGTCGCTCTTCCTGCATCACACATCAGTGAGTTCTCCGAAGCCAATGCACACGACACTGTACATGATATCGGGCATAACGCAATGGGGAACGAGCTAGCGTCAACCATTAAGGCATTAATTCATCAGCTGACGCGCGCTATCGCTACACCAGAAGATAAAGCGACACCTCAGCTAGCGAGCCTTCACAAGGACGCATTCTTCTGCGGAATTAGCCCCCTAGGTGCGCACATAGATCAGGAGACAAGAGACAAAATCTGGAACAATGACTATATTGACATATGGTCCTTATTATCCCCCGACCAACTGACTATAGATAAAGAAAGGAGGACAAACGACCGTTCATACGACAGAAATAGACCGAAAATAGCGCAAACGATGAATAATTGGCTACAGGCTTTCGCAGTCTTAGGCTGTATTATGGGCCAGAAGCATCCGGAACGCTGCTCCGAGCTCTATATATATCAGGATCTGATATATAACTCATACAAGGCCCATGGCGGGTCAGCCTGGCGGCGGTATGACGAGGAGTTCCGCAGGCGGCTGGCCCTGCAACCCAGCCTAGGCTGGGGAGTTAAAGCAACAGACGTATGGTTACGACTGATGCTGTCACAGAAGCAGCCCCCCTTTTCATCTACGACCACTAGCTACCCCGCAGCCCAACACTCAGTGGTCGTGCGAAAAAACGGGCCCTGCTGGCAATTTAATGAGGGAAATTGCCGTTTCCACGCGTCGTGCAGATACAGACACGACTGCTCTGCTTGTGGAGGAGGACACCCAGCAGCAAGGTGTACCCGTCCAGCAATCAGGGTGCCTACAAGGCAGAACCCCGGTGAGCGTAACCGCAATGGCCCCCTGGTTAAACCTCTACCCTAATAAAGAAGCTGCAAGGCAATTGCACTCCGGCTTTACACACGGTTTTATTATCCCCTTCAAACCTAATAGAACACCAACCCTGGCGCATAACCTAAAATCCGCTCGCGAATTCCCCGACATCTTGAAACAAAAGATTCAAAATGAAGTAAACCTAGGCCGAATGGCGGGCCCCTTTGAATCAATCCCTTTCCAAAATATCAGGATATCCCCGCTAGGCATTATCCCAAAAAAGGAACCCGGGAAGTATCGTCTAATCCATCATCTGTCCCACCCAAAAGGCGCATCGGTTAACGACGGAATCCCCCCAGAGGAAGCATCGGTAACATACGCGTCCTTTGACAAAGCAGTAGAATTAGTCCGTGCAGCGGGGCCCGGTGCCCTGCTAGCTAAATCTGACATAGAGGCGGCGTTCCGCCTATTACCCGTGCATCCCGACTGCTTCCACCTGCTAGGCTGCAAGGTGAACGAACACTATTATTACGATATGTGTCTGCCAATGGGATGTTCCATCTCATGTCACTACTTTGAGCTGTTCAGTTCCTTCCTGGACTGGGTAGTTCGTTACGAAACAGGCAGCAATTCCCTGATCCATTACCTCGACGATTTTTTATTCGTCGGCCCCGTAAACTCTAAACTCTGCTCCCTCCTCCTCACAAAATTTAAATTTATAGCTCAGCGCTTCGGTGTCCCGCTATCACCCGAAAAAACAGTCGGCCCCTGTAACGTCTTACCTTTCCTCGGCATCGAGATAGACACTAACGCAATGGTTTTTCGCCTGCCAGCAGAAAAAATTCAGAAAACACTGCATATGCTGGAGGGTTTCTGCGAGGCGAAAAAGGTCACCCTCCAACAGATGCAGTCCTTGCTGGGTCTGCTGACATTCGCCAGCCGCGTAATGCCGGTTGGCAGGGCCTTCTCTCGGCGATTATCACTAGCAACAAAGGGCATTTCCCAACCAGGCCATAGAATCAGGCTCACTCGCTCCCTGAAGGCAGACTTACTAGTCTGGAAGACTTTCCTTCAATCCTTCAATGGCCATACCTGCGTCATGGCTAAAGAGACGTCAAGCACAGACCTAGGGCTCACTGTAGGAGGACGTAATAAAAAGAGCTTTGCGGCAATCTACAAGAACCAGTGGTGTACCGGCAGATGGCCGGATCTGTGGGCCACATCAAGCTGGGGGAGTGATCCAGCCCTGCTAGAAATATTCACAATAGTATTGTCCGTAGAGTTATGGGGTCATCAGCTGGAAAACTCAAACATTCGATTTCCAACAAAAAATCTGATAACGGCGAAGAGCTTAAATCACATGTCGTCTGCGTCGCTGCCATTACTGGCTCTGCTACGCAGGCTCGCCCTTCTATGCCTGAGACACAACACCTGGTGCCGAGCTCAAATAATGGCAGACATAGACGATAACCTTGTTAACTCTCTTTTATGTTCCGATTGGCAGGCCTTCACAGACCATCTCCCAATGGCGCATCCAGAGGGTATCCCGTGTCCTCCATCGCTATGGGACACCGTAGCCAATCACTAATGCCTCTAATCCGTGCCTCCGTTACACCGGCTACCTGGCAGGTCTATGGTAAGGCTTGGGAGGAGTGGTGTTCACTAATCCAGGGTAGGCCCGTTCATAACTGCGACCGCGCAAGAAGCGAAGTGACGACGGAATTTTTGCTTCGGCTCAAAGAACAAGGGGCGTCGGGCACATCGGCACAACAGCATTTATCGGGGATAGCCTTCTTTTTTCAATTAGCAGGGTGGGTGGATGTGACGAAGTTCTTTGTCATTAAGCAAGCCATTAAAGGCTGGAAAAGGCTTCAACCGAGTCAGGAATGTCGTCGCCCCATGTCATTGAAATTACTACACGACATGATTGCAATATCCCCCTCAATATGCAAGTCTCCATACGAGGCGTCCCTCATATCAGCAGCCTTCGCTATCGTTTTTTTCGGCGCGCTGCGCATTGGTGAATTGTTACCACGCTCAAAAACAGCATCTGAAGGCGGGTTACTCAACGAGGATGTAGTCATATGCAGCAACGCCCTGCGCATTCGCGTGCGTAAATCCAAATGCGACCCCACCGGGAGGGGCACGTGGGTCCTGGTTAACTCAGCAGATGGCCCAGTGTGCCCACTAAAAACAGTCAAACACTACGCGCTGATCAGACACGCAAACAGATTTTTTCTTTCCCATACGGACGGGTCCCCGCTTACCAAGTATCAATTTCAAGCAATGTTTAAGCAGGGCTTAGCGAAAGCTGGGGAGAATCCGAAGGAATACGGGACCCATTCCTTCCGAATCGGGGCAGCCACTGAGGCAGCTAGGGCAGGAGTAACGGAGGCTGAAGTGCAGAGAATGGGTCGATGGAAGTCCGCTTGCTTTGCCAGATATATAAGACCGGATTTGCTGAAATAACACGTTTATCTATTACAGGCGACTGCAGACCGGCAGTCTGGGTAGTTGGTCACTCTTATATTTACTGGGCAGAAAAAAGAGCCATGATTCGACCAGGAGGAAAGAACCTTGGCTTCAGAAACGTTGAGGTCAATTAGAGAGGCATCAGAGGGCTAAGATGGCAACAAGTTTTCCCGGAGATGGTGGACATCTCCAGGGCGGCCACGGGGCCGTTGGTAGTGGTGATCCATGCTGGTGGCAATGATTTGGTGAAACGCAGTATGGTCGAACTACTAACAGTGATGAAGACGGACATCGAACGTTTGACCTACCTCTTCCCGGATATAGTATGGGTGTGGTCAGAGATAGTACCACGAGCGGTATGGCACGGAGCAAAAAATGCAAATGGCATAGAGCGGTCAAGGAGAAAGATCAATGCGAGAATGGCAAAATTCATGAGAGAAAGATGCGGTTTCGTGGTGCGTCACCACCAGTTGGAAGGCGATAACTCTGCACTGTTGAGGGCAGACGGAGTGCACCTTACGGACATCGGTCAAGACATTTTGTTGTCCGGGATACAGGACGGAGTGGATCAGGCCCTGAAGGTGATGGGTGGGGTCGGAGTCCTGTGTAGGCGGTACACATGATCCTCCGTGGCGGAAAATGGCGGAGAGGGGGCCAAGGTCGTAACAGCTCGTTGGCTGCACGCCGGTCGGTCGCAGACAAGGTTGCGGCGACGAGCTCGTAATGACATGGAAGGCCCCTTATCTACCTATGAACTTAATAAACTGTGACCGACCTGTTTTCACCCCATCTAGGCCGTCTGTGTTTTCATTTGGGGACTGGGGGGAAGAGGGGAGGGCACCGCTTCAGACATACGGGTCTCCACAGTCTGGCAGGCACGATACTGCTTAAGGAACGTGTCTCTGACTGTGGAGCCCACCTGACCAATCCTAAAGGAAGCAAGGGTCGTGCCCATATCCCCTCTTTCCACCATTCCCTAGGTGAGCCACTAATTGGGATGCCCAGCTGACCAACGGGATGACAAGGGAAAGGGGGGTCCAGCCACACCTACAAGGGTTAAATTCAGTGCCCGGGGTCAGTGACTTCCTCTTTCCCTCTGGCTGCCCCCCTAGAAGCTTTTGTCCCACCCTCCCTCCCTTATAGTCTCAGCACCCTCTTATTAGTTTTATTGTTTTCTTACCAGAATAATTGTGTGTAACTGAATATAGATGCAACCCTTGTATTTGAAATTACGTCACAGCGGAAAATGGCGGAGAGGGGGCCAAGGTCGTAACAGCTCGTTGGCTGCACGCCGGTCGGTCGCAGACAAGGTTGCGGCGACGAGCTCGTAATGACATGGAAGGCCCCTTCTCTACCTATGAACTTAATAAACTGTGACCGACCTGTTTTCACCCCATCTAGGCCGTCTGTGTTTTCATTTGGGGACTGGGGGGAAGAGGGGAGGGCACCGCTTCAGACATACGGGTCTCCACAGTCTAACTCTACAACCTCAAAGACGACAACCTCACCCCACAACCCAGCGCTGAACTCATTAATAACTTCCTAGATAGTATATCACTACCCAAAATCCCAGAGGACAAACTGACGGCAATAAACCAACCCATAAGCCAAATAGAAATCCAACAAGCCATCCAAACATCTAAGAATAACAAATCCCCAGGCCCGGACGGGATAACGAACGAATACTTCAAGACATTTCATCAAATATTGTCCCCACACCTATTACTAGTCTTCCAGAATATATTTGAAACAGGCCAAATACGAGATGAGATGCTCCAGGCGACCATAGTCACCCTCCCCAAACCAGGTAAAACCCCCGACCAAACCAATAGCTTCAGGCCGATATCCCTACTGAATACCGACCTCAAGCTATACTCCAAAATCCTGGCAGGTCGGATCTCCGGTGTAATGCCCTCCCTAGTGCACAAGGACCAGGTTGGGTTTATCAAATCCAGACAGACGCTGGATGGCACCAGACGGATGATTGACCTCATCAGTGTGGCGGGGAGAGGCCGGACGCCCGCTCTGCTCCTGGCACTGGACGCGGGGAAGGCCTTCCATCGGGTGCATTGGGGCTATCTATTTGAGGTTTTATCCAGATTCGGATTTACTGGCAGCATTTTTAATGCAATTACTTTATTATACTCTCATCCATCAGCGTCAGTTTTTGTCTCTGGAATGATGTCGGACAAGTTCCCTGTCACAAATGGGACGAGACAAGGGTGTCCGCTATCGCCCCTCATATTCTCCTTGGCGATTAAACCTTTAGCGGAAAAAATCCGATCCTACCCAGTAATATCAGGAATCCAGGTGGACCGGACAGAGCACAAAATAGGTCATTCTAGCGATAACAAACCCCACAGAGTCATTACCGGCAGCAATGCAAATCATTCATCTGTTCTCTAGAATCTCATATTATAAACTAAACACGTCTAAATGTCAGGTATTAAACCTAACCCCATCCACAACGTACCCCAAAAACTCCAGAACAAGTACCCCTTCAATTGGAATAACGATAGTATTGAGTATCTGGGCATCCGGCTAACACTCTCGGCAGATAAAATGACCTCTCTGAATTACGAGTCCCTGAAGAGGAACATCCAAGCGGCCATATTAAGAATGAAGAACCTCGAGCTATCGGGGCTGGGCAGGATCGCATCAGTGAAGATGTTCATCCTCCCGCAGATATCGTATCTGTTCCGCAATCTCCCCATCATATTCCCAATGAAAATACTAAAAGACATACAAGCCATCCTCTCCAAACATATATGGCAGGGGAAACAGCCCCGAGTCCAGGCGGACACTCTACACCCCTATAAGTAAGGGGGGCCTGGGATACCCCTCAGTGGTCCGCTACTACAGAGCCGCACTATTCGAGCAGCTGCGCTTCATGTGGATCGATGACCGGCACTGGATCGCCAGTGAGGAATATCTGATTGGAGCCGCCAGTGCCACAGCCTTCTGCCATCCACACCACACTTTAATCCCTGGTAGGAATTGTAACATATCCCCAACCATAGACGCGACCCTGGAGCTATGGAAGATGCTAACTAATAAATTAGGCCTTATACAAATCGCACTCCTTAAGGCCCCCATAGAGACACTGGAGCATTGTATCCCTGACCTAAAGCTTCAAAACTGGAAACTATGCCAAATCCCATGTATTGGGAATCTGTATGATCGGGAGGAACTAATCCCCTTCTCATGATTGCGAGAGATACAATATACCACAAAGGGACTTCTACACATACCTGCAGATCCGACACTTCCTCTATGGAAGGAAGGAGCCGATGACGGCACCGCCATCTAAGCTGTACTCTATGCTACTGACCCCACCGCACAGAGGAAAGCATTGTCTATAAGCTATGATTGTATGCTACAGAGCACCCTGCCCTCGCTAACCACATACCTGCAAAATGGGAAAGAGACTTACACTGCACCTTCACACCGGATCAATGGCGACCATCCTTCCTAATTATTGGAAGCCAATCTAAATGCACTAACCACATAGAAAACGCAAAGAAACTATTATATAGGTGGTATCTCACCCCCTATAGACTATCTAAGATGTTCCACAATTCCCCGAACACGTGCTGGAGATGTGGAGACATAGGGGCAGTATTATAGTAGTTATATTCTTGTACATAGGGGCAGTATTATAGTAGTTATATTCTTGTACATAGGGGGCAGTATTATAGTAGTTATATTCTTGTACATAGGGGGCAGTATTATAGTAGTTATATTCTTGTACATAGGGGGCAGTATTATAGTAGATATATTCTTGTACATAGGGGCAGTATTATAGTAGTTATATTCTTGTACATAGGGGGCAGTATTATAGTAGTTATATTCTTGTACATAGGAGGCGGTATTATAGTAGTTATATTCTTGTACATAGGGGGCAGTATTATAGCAGTTATATTCTTGTATATAGGGGCAGTATTATAGTAGTTATATTCTTGTATATAGGGGCAGTATTATAGTAGTTATATTCTTGTATATAGGGGCAGTATTATAGTAGTTATATTCTTGTACATAGGGGCAGTATTATAGTAGTTATATTCTTGTATATAGGAGCAGTATTATAGTAGTTATATTCTTGTACATAGGAGGCGGTATTATAGTAGTTATATTCTTGTATATAGGGGCAGTATTATAGTAGTTATATCTTGTACATAGGGGCAGTATTATAGTAGTTATATTCTAGTATATAGGAGCAGTATTATAGTAGTTATATTCTTCTACATAGGGGCAGTATTATAGTAGTTATATTCTTCTATATAGGGGCAGTATTATAGTAGTTATATTCTTGTACATAGGGGTCAGTATTATAGTACTTATATTCTTGTATATAGGAGCAGTATTATAGTAGTTATATTCTTGTATATAGGGGCAGTATTATAGTAGTTATATTCTTGTACATAGGGGGCAGTATTATAGTAGTTATATTCCTGTATATAGGAACAGTATTATAGTAGTTATATTCTTGTATATAGGGGCAATATTATAGTAGTTATATTCTTGTACATAGGGGTCAGTATTATAGTAGTTATATTCTTGTACATAGGGGCAGTATTATAGTAGTTATATTCTTGTATATAGGAGCAGTATTATAGTAGTTATATTCTTGTACATAGGGGCAGTATTATAGTAGTTATATTCTTGTATATAGGGGCAGTATTATAGTAGTTATATTCTTGTACATAGGGGCAGTATTATAGTAGTTATATTCTTGTATATAGGAGCAGTATTATAGTAGTTATATTCTTGTATATAGGAGCAGTATTATAGTAGTTATATTCTTGTATATAGGGGCAATATTATAGTAGTTATATTCTTGTACATAGGGGTCAGTATTATAGTAGTTATATTCTTGTATATAGGAGCAGTATTATAGTAGTTATATTCTTGTATATAGGAGCAGTATTATAGTAGTTATATTCTTGTATATAGGGGCAGTATTATAGTAGTTATATTCTTGTATATAGGAGCAGTATTATAGTAGTTATATTCTTGTATATAGGAGCAGTATTATAGTAGTTATATTCTTGTATATAGGAGCAGTATTATAGTAGTTATATTCTTGTATATAGGGGCAATATTATAGTAGTTATATTCTTGTACATAGGGGTCAGTATTATAGTAGTTATATTCTTGTACATAGGAGCAGTATTATAGTAGTTATATTCTTGTACATAGGAGCAGTATTATAGTAGTTATATTCTTGTACATAGGAGCAGTATTATAGTAGTTATATTCTTGTATATAGGGGCAGTATTATAGTAGTTATATTCTTGTATATAGGGGCAATATTATAGTAGTTATATTCTTGTACATAGGGGTCAGTATTATAGTAGTTATATTCTTGTATATAGGAGCAGTATTATAGTAGTTATATTCTTGTATATAGGAGCAGTATTATAGTAGTTATATTCTTGTATATAGGAGCAGTATTATAGTAGTTATATTCTTGTATATAGGGGCAGTATTATAGTAGTTATATTCTTGTACATAGGGGCAGTATTATAGTAGTTATATTCTTGTACATAGGGGTCAGTATTATAGTAGTTATATTCTTGTATATAGGGGCAGTATTATAGTAGTTATATTCTTGTACATAGGGGGCAGTATTATAGTAGTTATATTCCTGTATATAGGAGCAGTATTATAGTAGTTATATTCTTGTATATAGGGGCAATATTATAGTAGTTATATTCTTGTACATAGGGGTCAGTATTATAGTAGTTATATTCTTGTATATAGGAGCAGTATTATAGTAGTTATATTCTTGTACATAGGGGCAATTTTTATTATAAAACAAACAAATACAATTATAAAAACACAAAATTGCCCGAAGAAAACACAAATCACTGCATTCTGCAGTCACATATACAAAAGCACTAAATAATCACATTACATGCATAAATAAGTGATGAAGTCCACCGTTAGCAGAGAGAGAGGGAGAGAAAACAAACAAAAAAAAAAAAAAAACACAAAAAAACACCATATCTCCTAACTGAACCTCACATTCCTCCATAATGTTGCGTTCCTCTGACTCCTTCCAATTTCTATGGCTTTGATCCACCGGAGCTCCGACACAACCTGATCGGCCGCAGCGGTGTGATCAAATGGCTCATTGTGCAGCGATAGCCGGGTCCTCATGTGCCAGTGGTAGTACTTGATGACACTAATTATAATATACATGGTCTCTCTGTTGATATTACTGACGTTAGAGGGGACACCGTACACTATGTCAGGATACTTTAGGGTCCGCAGTCTGGGGATGTGGAGACGATCGGACACTTCCTCCCGGATCTTCCTTCCTCCCCAGCAATCACATATAAAGTGATCCATAGTCTCCTCCTGCCGACAACCAAGGGGACAGGTCCGATCAGAGACGCTCAGAAACTTCAGATTCCCCCTGACAAAGAGCCGACTATGGAGCGAAAGCCAAGTAACATCGAACAGTTTGGAAGGAAGTCGTCTCCCGTTCAGGAACCTGAGACTGTCCTGAAGGGTGGTCGTGACACAGTCCCTCAGGGCCAGTGGAGAATGGAAGAATGTCCCACATATCCGAGCATACAGGTCTCTTCTCGTGGTGCTCTCAATGTAAGACCTCTCCAGTCCCCACTTCCTGACACACTTCAGACCATAGTCCAGATACTGGGGGAGGTGGTCACCCGTCCATCTCCTCCTCTTGAGACTGCCGCCTCGCACCCAAGACTCTGCAAAAGGCAATATCCAGTACCTGATACTATTCACCCACAGGGAGCTACTGTTTGAGTCCATGTTCCCAAAATTCACCTTCAGAAACAAGGAGTCAAAGAAAACCCTTGGATTCAACATATCCAACCCCCCCTCTCTCCGCTGTAAGTACGTTACTCCCCTCTTTATTAGGTTCAGCCTATTCCCCCACAAGAGCTGGAAGAACAGGCTGAAGAGCCTCGCTGAGAAAGGCTCTGGCAAAGGGAAAATGACAGAGACATACAAAAACACGGGGACCAGGTAAGTCTTCAACATAGTGACCCTTTCTCTGTAGGTCAGCCTCCAGTTCTTCCATCGCTGAACCTTCACATTTCCGGTTTCCAATTTCTCCTCCCAATTTAGCCTGGCATTATCATCCCTCCCGAATTTAACCCCTAGGATCTTAATATGGGTGGAGGCATTGGCAAACTGCGGCAGATCAAAGCCGGGATCAGTGTCTAATGTCCACAGAGCTTGACTCTTCTCAAGGTTGACCAGAGACCCGGAGGCCTCTGAGTAGCTTCTGATGGACGCAGATAACATCTGCACCTCACGAGGATTGGAGATCACCAACGTCACATCATCCGCATAGGCAACAACATTCAGAGGCAAGCAGTGGGGGACCGACACCCCCTGAAAATCGCACTCCTGCAGTGACCTCAGAAACGGGTCCAGGGCAAAAACATACAGGAGTGGACTCAATGGGCAGCCCTGTCTCACCCCTGCCTCAACTCCAAAAGTGTCACCCTGCCAACCATTAATCAGAGGAAAGCTCACCGCCTCTCTGTACAGTGTCTTCAGCCAATCCACAAATTTTCCCGGAATACCGTACTTTGACAAAGTCGCCCACAGATAGTCATGATCAACCCTGTCAAAGGCTTTAGCCTGGTCCAGACTCACAACATATCTCCCACACCGCTGAGCTTTACATCTCTCGAACATCTCCCGTATCGAGATGACTGCTCCAGAGATGTTCCGCCCTTTTACTGTGCCAAACTGAGAGCCTGCCAACAGTGCCGGAGACAAACAGACTAATCTAGAAAAGAGGATCTTTGCCAGAATCTTCCTGTCCACATTCAAGAGGGCAATCGGCCTCCAGTTCCTGATGTCGCTCGGCTCTTTACCTTTAGACAGCAGAACCAACGAGGAGACTCTCATGGATGGAGGCATCAGGTGAGTTTCTAGGCAATTGCTATACACATCCACAAGGATTGGAGCCAGGAGGTCTCTAAATTTCTTATAAAACTCTGCTGTAATGCCATCTGGACCTGGTGCCTTCTTCAGACATAATTTATCAATAGCCTCCTTAACTTCCTCCACCGTTAATTTTGCTGTCAAAGGAGAAAAGTCCAGATCATTAGTATCAGGCACTGGAGTTGCCTCCAAGAATTGAGCCATCTTATCTCTATCCAAAACCTTCCTCTGAAACAAGTCAGCATAGTAAGATCTCACCACCCCCAGGATACCCTCCCGTGAATCCTGCAATACACCCTGGGAATCAGTGAGACCTGTGACCATTTTCTTGGCCACCCTCTCCCTGCAATTCTCAAACGGATCAGGGGCCCCTAAGGACCCATAATCTCGCTCAAGAACCAGGGAGGTGTACCTACTGTACGGATACTGCCTTATCTCAGATTTCAGCCGGTTAATCCTTACTCTGTCATCCCCACCCGCCGAATACAATGACTCCAATTCTTTACGCAGTCTTAGGTACTGGCTGTACTTATTCCTCCCTTTATTAACCGACAGTCTCTGTAAGAGGGATCTGATATCCTCCTTGACGTCCTCCCACCAGTCGGTCATGTTGTCATAGAAGTCAGCCCTGTCTAGATGAAGCTCCATAAGGGAGTGGATACGATTCTGGACATAAACATCATCCAGGAGACTGGAATTAAGCCTCCACAACCCTCTACCAATGTCCGGACGGGTAGAGACTCCGAGGCACAAGCACAAAGCGAGGTGATCAGAGTAAGGGACGACCTTCTCACTCAGGGCGCCGACAGCCTCAGTAGGACTCACAAACACAAAATCTATCCTACTGCTTCTGTTGGAACAAGAATATGTGAACTTAGACTGCCGACCTCCCTGTGTGAAAGCGTCAGTCAGCCCTGCCTGTGTTATGATGTTCTGTAGGACCTTACCATCCCTGGTCACTGTCCTGCCTGAGGAACTGTCACCTGATGACAGTATCGCATTAAAGTCCCCTGCCATCACCACTGGAAGAGAAGTGAAGAGGTAAGGCTTGACGTCATTATAAAGCTGGATCCTGTCAGTCACAGTCTGTGGCCCATAGATGTTAATAAGCCGGAGTCGCCTACCATGGATAGTGACTTCCAGAACCAGACACCTCCCCATGACCACCTCCGTCATCCTATGTACTGTCACGTCATTGGTGCTAAACAGGACAGCGACCCCGGCGTAAGGCTCCACAGCCAGTGACCAGAATGATGGACCGGACCGCCATTCCCTCTCAGCCTCCCTCATAAGTCCCAGGGATGTCAGTCGCGTCTCCTGCAGGAAGATGACATCAGTGCCCAGGTATCGGAGATGTTCATATACCGTATGTCTCGTCCTCCTCACCTTAATACTATTCACATTACTCGAGGTTATTGTTAATGAGAACCCGGCCATCACAACACAGTATAAAAGGAGCAGAGTAACAGCCATCATCATGAATCAAAGATGTTCTGTCCACCACTGGTGTCCATGTCAGTCTCTACCTGAGGGTCTACAGAAATGGGCTTCCTTTTCGGCGGGGGATGGTCCTCTACGTCCCTGTCACATTCAGCATCAATTTTCCTCAACTCGTTCTCATAGTCCTCATCATTAGACTCTGATAACACCCCATACCTGCCGGACACGACCATCACTTCAGCAGAACCCTGGACCTTCTTGCTAGCAACCTGACCAGAGTCATATTCTGCCTCAGGTTTACGAGAGGACGCATTTTTTTTCTTCCTCTTATTGTGCTTAACACTCCAGTCCTCAGATACAAAGAGTGATGCAGAAGAGGGGCCTACCTGAGGCTGCTGGACCTGAGGGACAACCTCCATGTTCCTCTTTGTACCCTGCTGCTCTGGTGTCACATAGGCGGACTCCTGGTGGGCATCTGAGTTGGTCGGTATCTCTCCTGACATTACATCCTCCTCCTGAGCCTCTGCCACCAGCTCAACTACCTCCTGAGCCTCAGCCCCTGCCATTACATCCTCATCCGGTAACTCTCTGCAGATGTTGTGCCAGGCGTCTGGACAGTCCCTGTGAGGATGGCCCATCTTACCACAGAGATTGCACCTGACATCCCGGCAATCTGCAGCGACATGACCGATGTCCCCACACAGGCTGCACTTCACCACGGTACAGGCATTGGCCAGATGACCCTTTCCACCACATTTGAAGCATTTTCTGGGCTGCCCAGGGTAGTAACATCTCCCCTTCTCCCTCCCAATGAAGAAGGAGTTGGGCAGGTGGGCAGTGATATTATTATATTGCCTCAGCTTCACCAGGACCTTCCACCCCATTGTCCAGATACCATCCTCATCCCTGACCTTGGTGAGATCAGAGACGAGGTCACAATGCCTCCGGAGCCACACCTCGATGTCCTGTGGGGGAACGGCCTCATTCCAGAAGGTGACATTTACAGTGACAGTATCTGGCCTGGAAATGGGGACCAACAAGAACTTATTCCAGCCCTCAGTGTCCCTGAACTTGGGATAATGGGCCCAGAATCTGTCCAGATCACCAACGAGCTTGAAACTGACCTCATAGCCCTGCCTGTCCTGCAGATTAGAGACGGCCAGTATCTCATGTACCACAAACCCCATCTGGCGGCACAGCAGCTCTCGCACCACATATCTGCGCTGCGGCAGATCCTCCTTGGGACCTAAGTACTTAAAACGCACTACATTGATACGTTTAAATGTCTGGCCGGTATATCTGGCACTAGAGGTGAAGGATGGGGCGCCGCGGCTCCAGGCATTCCTGGGGGGCACCCGCTGGGTCACACTGGGCTGACTGACAGGGAGAGGATCTGCAGTAGGGGGGGCTGTCACACCTTGTGGACTAGATGGTAAAGGGGGATAGTCACATATGTCATGTACATGAACATGAGCAGCATCATTGTCAGACAGTACAACGTCCATCACAGATTGTGAATCCCCTCCAGCCCCCGACCCCACAGGCACAACGACACTATCCCCAGGCTGTGCCTCAGCCTCATCAGCACAGACAGTCTCAGACATACTGTCCTGCTCCTGTGAGGAGCATGCTGAGACTTGTGGTGCCTCTGCTGGAGTCTGAGGCGTATGCTCCTGTTCAGACTCTACAGGCTGTCCCTGCTGCTGCAGTGGTGCTCCCTCCTGGAAGCAGAAGCGTGCAGCCTGTACCACCGGCCGTGCCTGCTGCTGGGGGGTCTCGTCCTGAACAGTCTCTGACTTTATGTGGTGGGTCCTGGTCTCCACAGCACAGTCTTGTGTATAGGCGGCAAACCGCTCCCGATTCACGTAGGTCTCCTTCAGGGGCCCCATCGCCTCCAGACAACAGTCCATGTCCTGTACCACCCCGGCCAGCTCCACACCCAGCGCATTCAGCCTCATGTCATATGCGGCATTGTTATTAGGGTCACCTCTCTTCAGATGGTAAATAAAGTCTATTTCACTTTGCAGCATTTGTTTATGGGTCTGCAACTCACCCATCTTCCTTACCAGTCCAGGTATCTCCTCCGCCAGCTGCAGCTCGGGCGCACGCCCCGTCTCCACAGCTTCAGGCTTGGCCACAGGTGCAGGGACCTTGAATACAGGCTTGTCAGAGGCCTCCACTACAGATGTCTGCATGGTGGCCTTGCTGGACCCAGGCACTGGGACTTGCTTACCGCTGGCACTGGACTGCGACCTGGTGCGGCCTGAGCTCGCCATGCCGGACACCACATGCTGCTGCTGGAGATTCTCCTGCAGGGTCTGCTTCTCCAAAGATGTCCTCTGTCTGCGGGCCGGAGAGCTGAGCTGCACAGCTGACGGTGATGGAAGCTGAGCTCCTGGCTGGAGCTGTGCACTGACCGGGGCTTCTCTGGAGGAATCATAAGACTTCACACTTTGTTTCTTTTCTTCACTTACTTCTGGCTTCATTACTGCACTTGGAGGTTGTTTTCCTCCCAAAACAGGACACATGGATTCTTTACTTTCTCCTTTCTTACTGGAGCTTTGTGCAACATTCACAGGTCTCACAACAACTCTGGGGGTGGTATTCCCAATAGAAGAGGCCTGGGAGCCGTGTCCCAGTGTAGGCCGGGAAGCCTGGGCCTTGCCTGGGGAGCTTCCCCGCCCAGGGGGGCCCCGCCCTGGGCTTGCTCCAGACATCAGGAGAACTGCTCACACACAACCTCACAGCTTGGGGGCAGTATTATAGTAGCTATATTCTTGAACATAGGGAGCAGTATTATAGTAGTTATATTCTTGAACATAGGGAGCAGTATTATAGTAGTTATATTCTTGAACATAGGAGCAGTATTATAGTAGTTATATTCTTGTATATAGGATCAGTATTATAGCAGTTATATTCTTGTACATAGGGGCAGTATTATAGTAGTTATATTCTTGTACATAGGGGCAGTATTATAGTAGTTATATTCTTGTACATAGGGGGCAGTATTATTGTAGTTATATTCTTGTATATAGGGGCAGTATTATAGTAGTTATATTCTTGTACATAGGGGTCAGTATTATAGTAGTTATATTCTTGTACATAGGGGTAGTATTATAGTAGTTCTATTCTTGTATATAGGGGCAGTATTATAGTAGTTATATTCTTGTACATAGGGGTCAGTATTATAGTAGTTATATTCTTGTATATAGGAGCAGTATTATAGCAGTTATATTCTTGTACATAGGGGTAGTATTATAGTAGTTATATTCTTGTATATAGGGGCAGTATTATAGTAGTTATATTCTTGTACATAGGAGCAGTATTATAGTAGTTATATTCTTGTATATAGGGGCAGTATTATAGTAGTTATATTCTTGTACATTGGAGCAGTATTATAGTAGTTATATTCTTGTATATAGGGGCAGTATTATAGTAGTTATATTCTTGTATATAGGAGCAGTAGACTGTGGAGACCCGTATGTCTGAAGCGGTGCCCTCCCCTCTTCCCCCCAGTCCCCAAATGAAAACACAGACAGGCCTAGATGGGGTGAAACAGGTCGGTCACAGTTTATTAAGTTCATAGGTAGAAAAGGGGCCTTCCATGTCATTACGAGCTCGTCGCCGCAACCTTGTCTGCGACCGACCGGCGTGCAGCCAACGAGCGGTTCCGACCTTGGCCCCCTCTCCGCCTTTTTCCGCCACGGAGGATCATGTGTACCGCCTACACAGGACTCCGACCCCACCCATCACCTTCAGGGCCTGATCCACTCCGTCCTGTATCCCGGACAACAAAATGTCTTGACCAATGTCCGTAAGGTGCACTCCGTCTGCTCTCAACAGTGCAGAGTTATCGCCTTCCAACTGGTGGTGACGCACCATGATACCACATCTTTCTCTCATGAATTTTGCCATTCTCGCATTGATCTTTCTCCTTGACCGCTCTATGCCATTTGCATTTTTTGCTCCGTGCCATACCGCTCGTGGTACTATCTCTGACCACAAGCATACTGTATCCGGGAAGAGGTAGGCCAAACGTTCGATGTCCGTCTTCATCACTGTTAGTAGTTCGACCGTACTGCGTTTCACCAAATCATTGCCACCAGCATGAATCACCATTACCAACGGCCCCGTGGCCGACCTGGAGATGTCCACCATCTCCGGGAAAACTTGTTGCCATCTTAGCCCTCTGATGCCTCTCCAATTGACCTCAACGTTTCTGAAGCCAAGGTTCTTTCCTCCTGGTCGAATCATGGCTCTTTTTTCTGCCCAGTAAATATAAGAGTGACCAACTACCCAGACTGCCGGTCTGCAGTCGCCTGTAATAGATAAACGTGTTATTTCAGCAAATCCGGTCTTATATATCTGGCAAAGCAAGCGGACTTCCATCGACCCATTCTCTGCACTTCAGCCTCTGTTACTCCTGCCCTCGCTGCCTCAGTGGCTGCCCCGATTCGGAAGGAATGGGTCCCGTACTCCTTCGGATTCTCCCCAGCTTTCGCTAAGCACTGCTTAAACATTGCTTGGAATTGATACTTGGTAAGCGGGGACCCGTCCGTATGGGAAAGAAAAAATCTGTTTGCGTGTCTGATCAGCGCGTAGTGTTTGACTGTTTTTAGTGGGCACACTGGGCCATCTGCTGAGTTAACCAGGACCCACGTGCCCCTCCCGGTGGGGTCGCATTTGGATTTACGCACGCGAATGCGCAGAGCGTTGCTGCATATGACTAAATCCTCGTTGAGTAACCCGCCTTCAGATGCTGTTTTTGAGCGTGGTAACAATTCACCGATGCGCAGCGCGCCGAAAAAAACGATAGCGAAGGCTGCTGATATGAGGGACGCCTCGTATGGAGACTTGCATATTGAGGGGGATATTGCAATAATGTCGTGTAGTAATTTCAGTGACATGGGGCGACGACATTCCTGACTAGGTTGAAGCCTTTTCCAGCCTTTAATGGCTTGCTTAATGACAAAGAACTTCGTCACGTCCACCCACCCTGCTAATTGAAAAAAGAAGGCTATCCCCGATAAATGCTGTTGTGCCGATGTGCCCGACGCCCCTTGTTCTTTGAGCCGAAGCAAAAATTCCGTCGTCACTTCGCTTCTTGCGCGGTCGCAGTTATGAACGGGCCTACCCTGGATTAGTGAACACCACTCCTCCCAAGCCTTACCATAGACCTGCCAGGTAGCCGGTGTAACGGAGGCACGGATTAGAGGCATTAGTGATTGGCTACAGTGTCCCATAGCGATGGAGGACACGGGATACCCTCTGGATGCGCCATTGGGAGATGGTCTGTGAAGGCCTGCCAATCGGAACATAAAAGAGAGTTAACCAGGTTATCGTCTATGTCTGCCGTTATTTGAGCTCGGCACCAGATGTTGTGTCTCAGGCACAGAAGGGCGAGCCTGCGTAGCAGAGCCAGTAAGGGCAGCGACGCAGACGACATGTGATTTAAGCTCTTCACCGTTATTGGATTTTTTGTTGGAAATCGAATGTTTGAGTTTTCCAGCTGATGACCCCATAACTCCACGGACAATACTATTGTGAATATTTCTAGCAGGGCTGGGTCACTCCCCCAGCTTGATGTGGCCCACAGATCCGGCCAGCTGCCGGTACACCACTGGTTCTTGTAGATTGCCGCAAAGCTCTTTTTATTACGTCCTCCTACAGTGAGCCCTAGGTCTGTGCTTGACGTCTCTTTAGCCATGACGCAGGTATGGCCATTGAAGGATTGAAGGAAAGTCTTCCAGACTAGTAAGTCTGCCTTCAGGGAGCGAGTGAGCCTGATTCTAGGGCCTGGTTGGGAGATGCCCTTTGTTGCTAGTGATAATCTCCGAGAGAAGGCCCTGCCGACCGGCATTACGCGGCTGGCGAATGTCAGCAGGCCCAGCAGGGACTGCATCTGTTGGAGGGTAACCTTTTTCGCCTCGCAGAAACCCTCCAGCATATGCAGTGTTTTCTGAATTTTCTCTGCTGGCAGGCGAAAAACCATTGCGTTAGTGTCTGTCTCGATGCCGAGGAAAGGCAAGACGTTACAGGGGCCACTGTTTTTTCGGGTGATAGTGGGACACCGAAGCGCTGAGCTATAAATTTAAATTTTGTGAGGAGGAGGGAGCAGAGTTTAGAGTTTACGGGGCCGACGAATAAAAAGTCGTCGAGGTAATGGATCAGGGAATTGCTGCCTGTTTCGTAACGGACTACCCAGTCCAGGAACGAACTGAACAGCTCAAAGTAGTGACATGAGATGGAACATCCCATTGGCAGACACATATCGTAATAATAGTGTTTGTTCACCTTGCAGCCTAGCAGGTGGAAGCAGTCGGGATGCACGGGTAATAGGCGGAATGCCGCCTCTATGTCAGATTTAGCTAGCAGGGCACCGGGCCCCGCTGCGCGGACTAATTCTACTGCTTTGTCAAAGGACGCGTATGTTACCGATGCTTCCTCTGGGGGGATTCCGTCGTTAACCGATGCGCCTTTTGGGTGGGACAGATGATGGATTAGATGATACTTCCCGGGTTCCTTTTTTGGGATAATGCCTAGTGGGGATATCCTGATATTTTGGAAAGGGATTGATTCAAAGGGGCCCGCCATTCGGCCTAGGTTTACTTCATTTTGAATTTTTTGTTTCAAGATGTCGGGGAATTCGCGAGCGGATTTTAGGTTATGCGCCAGGGTTGGTGTTCTATTAGGTTTGAAGGGGATAATAAAACCGTGTGTAAAGCCGGAGTGCAATTGCCTTGCAGCTTCTTTATTAGGGTAGAGGTTTAACCAGGGGGCCATTGCGGTTACGCTCACCGGGGTTCTGCCTTGTAGGCACCCTGATTGCTGGACGGGTACACCTTGCCGCTGGGTGTCCTCCTCCACAAGCAGAGCAGTCGTGTCTGTATCTGCACGACGTGAGGAAACGGCAATTTCCCTCATTAAATAGCCAGCAGGGCCCGTTTTTTCGCACGACCACTGAGTGTTGGGCTGCGGGGTAGCTAGTGGTCGTAGATGAAAAGGGGGGCTGCTTCTGTGACAGCATCAGTCGTAACCATACGTCTGTCGCTTTAACTCCCCAGCCTAGGCTGGGTTGCAGGGCCAGCCGCCTGCGGAACTCCTCGTCATACCGCCGCCAGGCTGACCCGCCATGGGCCTTGTATGAGTTATATATCAGATCCTGATATATATAGAGCTCGGAGCAGCGTTCCGGATGCTTCTGGCCCATAATACAGCCTAAAACTGCGAAAGCCTGTAGCCAATTATTCATCGTCTGCGCTATTTTCGGTCTATTTCTGTCGTATGAACGGTCGTTTGTTCTCCTTTCTTTATCTATCGTCAGTTGGTCGGGGGATAATAAGGACCATATGTCAATATAGTCATTATTCCAGATTTTGTCTCTTGTCTCCTGATCTATGTGTGCACCTAGGGGGCTAATACCGCAGAAGAACGCGTCCTTGTGAAGGCTCGCTAGCTGCGGTGTAGCTTTATCTTCTGGTGTAGCGCTAGAGCGCGTCAGCTGATGAATTAATGCCTTAATGGTTGACGCTAGCTCGTTCCCCACTGCGTTATGCCCGATATTATGTACAGTGTCGTGTGCATTGGCCTCGGAGAACTCACCGATGTGTGATGCAGGAAGAGCGACTCCATGTGATGGAGGGACTCCGGCTCCCACTCGATTGACGGACGGAGGAGCGACTCCATGTGATGGAGGGACTCCGGCTCCCACTCGATTGACGGACGGAGGAGCGACTCCATGTGATGGAGAGACTCCGACTCCCGCTTGATTGACGGACAGAAAAGCGACTCCGGGTGGTGGAGGGACTCCGGCTCCCGCTGGGATGATGGCTGGAGGAGCGACTCCGGGTGGTGGAGGGACTCCTGCTTGGATGATGGTCTGGTAAATTTCGCCGGGCGCCCTGGGAGATGACCGGTCTCCCTGGCTGACAGCCATGGATGTGGCTCGTGACCGCTGGCGTCGGTCGAGAGGCCGGGCTAGTCTGTTGGGGCTCTCGGATTTGTCGGACCATTGTGATGATGATGATGGGGAACGCCATCTAGAGGACTGCGATCTGTGGTGGCTCCTATGGGAGCTGCGTCTCCGGTGGTAACGTGGGGATCGCCTTTTAGAGGGATATGGGGAATGGCGTCGGGACTCGTCGGAGGAGGTTGGGGAGGACCTGCCGCGCCTATGCCTGCGCCTGCTGTGGCTATGGGTGCGCTGGGGGGGCGACCGAGGGGACATTATAACGTGTACTAATCGTTTCGCAGGGCGGGTTATGTGCAGTAACTAAGTGGTTTCCGCTGGTTAATATTGGGGTGTGCACTGAATGTGGAGAGTTAGTGGGCATTACGTGGTTACTGGTGTGCTGAGCATTGCTGGGGGGCAGGCGTATAGGGGGCATTGTATGTCTGGTAAGGGCTGTGTGAGGGGGGGCTGTTAGTGGGGATGTGGTGTGTGTGTCAGTGGTGATTGCTGCACTCTGTGTAACGTTATAGCCCTGCTGCAGGGAGCGCTGATCGGTCAGGAGAGACCGAGCAGAGGAACCCGCAGCTGTGGACATTACACTGGTGATCTCCGCTTCCTGTGTAGGCATTACACCGGAGCCTGCTGGAGGGGCGGAGCCTGTAGGAGGGGAGGTGCTCGCCTGCTGGCATTGCAACAGGGGAGTAAGCGGTGCCCGGGAATGACGCTGCATGGTGGGCGGAGCCAGGACGCTCGGCATGGAAGAGCAGGCGGTGACTTGTCTCCTGGCTCTGGATCTCTGGAGGGGGCGGGGGCTTCCACGTGGGGCACAGCTTGTCCTGTCCGGCGCCGGTGATGCAGGGGTTCACTGGTGACCCGGAGGCGCTGTGGGGGGCGAGAGCATCGCTGGGAGCGTCGGTCTCCCTGGACCGGCAGCTCCCTGGGCTTGGTTTGGGCTGAGAGCTGCGTGTACAGGGGGCTAGTGACCGGCTGGAAGGACGTAGGATATGTCGCTTGGATCCCGGGGGAGCTAGTGCTGGAGTGTGGGGCTGCGGGGGAGGCTAGCGAGCACTCGGGCTGATCTATGGGGAGGTCTGGAGGGGCTGCGGTGGGGGCCAGTGAGGCTGAGGCCTGGGCATACAGATCTATGGGGAGGTCTGGAGGGGCTGCTGTGGGGGCCAGTGAGGCTGAGGCCTGGGCATACAGATCTATGGGGAGGTCTGGAGGGGCTGCTGTGGGGGCCAGTGAGGCTGAGGCCTGGGCATACAGATCTATGGGGAGGTCCGGAGGGGCTGCTGTGGGGGCCAGTGAGGCTGAGGCCTGGGCATACTGATCTATGGGGAGGTCCGGAGGGGCTGCAATGGGGGCCAGTGAGACTGAGGCCTGGGCATACAGATCTATGGGGAGGTCCGGAGGGGCTGCAGTGGGGGCCAGTGAGGCTGAGGCCTGGGCATACAGATCTATGGGGAGGTCCGGAGGGGCTGCGGTGGGGGCCAGTGAGGCTGAGGCCTGGGCATACAGATCTATGGGGAGGTCCGGAGGGGCTGCAGTGGGGGCCAGTGAGGCTGAGGCCTGGGCATACAGATCTATGGGGAGGTCCGGAGGGGCTGCGGTGGGGGCCAGTGAGGCTGAGGCCTGGGCATACAGATCTATGGGGAGGTCCGGAGGGGCTGCGGTGAGGGCCAGTGAGGCTGAGGCCTGGGCATACAGATCTATGGGGAGGTCCGGAGGGGCTGCGGTGGGGGCCAGTGAGGCTGAGGCCTGGGCATACAGATCTATGGGGAGGTCCGGAGGGGCTGCGGTGGGGGCCAGTGAGGCTGAGGCCTGGGCATACAGATCTATGGGGAGGTCCGGAGGGGCTGCGGTGGGGGCTTGTGAGGCTGAGGCCTGGGCATACTGATCTATGGGGAGGTCCGGAGGGGCTGCGGTGGACGGAGTCCCAGGGATGGATAGTATTCCCTGAGAAGCCAGAGAGGGCGCAGGGAGGGGAGCGCTGAGGCCAGAAATAAGGGCTTGTAGCCAGTGCTCACCTTCCTGTGCCGCTCTCTGCCGCAGGGCCTCCATCAGGGGGTCAGCCATGACAATAGCCTCCATGGGGTCCTCAGGAACAAAAGGAGACAAAAGCTTCTAGGGGGGCAGCCAGAGGGAAAGAGGAAATCACTGACCCCGGGCACTGAATTTAACCCCTGTAGGTGTGGCTGGACCCCCCTTTTCCTTGTGATCCTGTTGGTCAGCTGGGCATCCCAATTAGTGGCTCACCTAGGGAATGGTGGAAAGAGGGGATATGGGCACGACCCTTGCTTCCTTTAGGATTGGTCAGGGGGGGGGGGCTCCACAGTCAGAGGCACGTTCCTTAAGCAGTATCGTGCCTGCCATTATAGTAGTTATATTCTTGTATATAGGGGCAGTATTATAGTAGTTATATTCTTGTACATAGGGGCAGTATTATAGTAGTTATATTCTTGTACATAGGGGCAGTATTATAGTAGTTATATTCTTGTACATAGGGAGCAGTATTATAGTAGTTATATTCTTGAACATAGGAGCAGTGTTATAGTAGTTATATTCTTGTATATAGGGGCAGTATTATAGTAGTTATATTCTTGTATATAGGGGCAGTATTATAGTAGTTATATTCTTGTACATAGGGGCAGTATTATAGTAGTTATATTCTTGTATATAGGGGCAGTATTATAGTAGTTATATTCTTGTACATAGGGGTCAGTATTATAGTAGTTATATTCTTGTATATAGGAGCAGTATTATAGTAGTTATATTCTTGTAAATAGGGGGCAGTATTATAGTAGTTATATTCTTGTATATAGGGGCAGTATTATAGTAGTTATATTCTTGTACATAGGGGTCAGTATTATAGTAGTTATATTCTTGTACATAGGAGCAGTATTATAGTAGTTATATTCTTGTACATAGGAGCAGTATTATAGTAGTTATATTCTTGTATATAGGAGCAGTATTATAGTAGTTATATTCTTGTACATAGGGGGCAGAATTATAGTAGTTATATTCTTGTACATAGGGGCAGTATTATAGTAGTTATATTCTTGTATATAGGAGCAGTATTATAGTAGTTATATTCTTGTACATAGGAGCAGTATTATAGTAGTTATATTCTTGTATATAGGGGCAATATTATAGTAGTTATATTCTTGTACATAGGGGTCAGTATTATAGTAGTTATATTCTTGTATATAGGGGCAGTATTATAGTAGTTATATTCTTGTACATAGGGGGCAGTATTATAGTAGTTATATTCCTGTATATAGGAGCAGTATTATAGTAGTTATATTCTTGTACATAGAGGCAGTATTATAGTAGTTATATTCTTGTATATAGGGGCAATATTATAGTAGTTATATTCTTGTACATAGGGGCAGTATTATAGTAGTTATATTCTTGTATATAGGGGCAATATTATAGTAGTTATATTCTTGTACATAGGGGTCAGTATTATAGTAGTTATATTCTTGTATATAGGAGCAGTATTATAGTAGTTATATTCTTGTACATAGAGGCAGTATTATAGTAGTTATATTCTTGAACATAGGGAGCAGTATTATAGTAGTTATATTCTTGAACATAGGAGCAGTATTATAGTAGTTATATTCTTGTATATAGGATCAGTATTATAGCAGTTATATTCTTGTACATAGGGGCAGTATTATAGTAGTTATATTCTTGTACATAGGGGCAGTATTATAGTAGTTATAGTCTTGTACATAGGGGGCAGTATTATAGTAGTTATATTCTTGTATATAGGGGCAGTATTATAGTAGTTATATTCTTGTATATAGGAGCAGTATTATAGTAGTTATATTCTTGTACATAGGGGTAGTATTATAGTAGTTATATTCTTGTATATAGGGGCAGTATTATAGTAGTTATATTCTTGTACATTGGAGCAGTATTATAGTAGTTATATTCTTGTATATAGGGGCAGTATTATAGTAGTTATATTCTTGTATATAGGAGCAGTATTATAGTAGTTATATTCTTGTATATAGGGGCAGTATTATAGTAGTTATATTCTTGTATATAGGGGCAGTATTATAGTAGTTATATTCTTGTACATAGGGAGCAGTATTATAGTAGTTATATTCTTGAACATAGGAGCAGTGTTATAGTAGTTATATTCTTGTATATAGGGGCAGTATTATAGTAGTTATATTCTTGTATATAGGAACAGTATTATAGTAGTTATATTCTTGTACATAGGGGTCAGTATTATAGTAGTTATATTCTTGTACATAGGGGCAGTATTATAGTAGTTATATTCTTGTACATAGGGGCAGTATTATAGTAGCTATATTCTTGTACATAGGGGCAGTATTATAGTAGTTATATTCTTGTATATAGGGGCAGTATTATAGTAGTTATATTCTTGTACATAGGGGCAGTATTATAGTAGTTATATTCTTGTACATAGGGAGCAGTATTATAGTAGTTATATTCTTGTATATAGGGGCAGTATTATAGTAGTTATATTCTTGTATATAGGGAGCAGTATTATAGTAGTTATATTCTTGTACATAGGGGCAGTATTATAGTAGTTATATTCTTGTACATAGGGGGCAGTATTATAGTAGTTATATTCTTGTATATAGGAGCAGTATTATAGTAGTTATATTCTTGTATATAGGGAGCAGTATTATAGTAGTTATATTCTTGTATATAGGGGCAGTATTATAGTAGTTATATTCTTGTATATAGGGGGCAGTATTATAGTAGTTATATTCTTGTACATAGGGGCAGTATTATAGTAGTTATATTCTTGTATATAGGAGCAGTATTATAGTAGTTATATTCTTGTACATAGGGAGCAGTATTATAGTAGTTATATTCTTGTGCATAGGGGGCAGTATTATAGTAGTTATATTCTTGTATATAGGGGCAGTATTATAGTAGTTATATTCTTGTATATAGGGGGCAGTATTATAGTAGTTATATTCTTGTATATAGGGGCAGTATTATAGTAGTTATATTCTTGTATATAAGAGCAGTATTATAGTAGTTATATTCTTGTACATAGGGGCAGTATTATAGTAGTTATATTCTTGTACATAGGGGCAGTATTATAGTAGTTATATTCTTGTACATAGGGGTCAGTATTATAGTAGTTATATTCTTGTATATAGGAGCAGTATTATAGTAGTTATATTCTTGTAAATAGGGGGCAGTATTATAGTAGTTATATTCTTGTATATAGGGGCAGTATTATAGTAGTTATATTCTTGTACATAGGGGTCAGTATTATAGTAGTTATATTCTTGTATATAGGAGCAGTATTATAGTAGTTATATTCTTGTACATAGGAGCAGTATTATAGTAGTTATATTCTTGTATATAGGAGCAGTATTATAGTAGTTATATTCTTGTATATAGGGGCAATATTATAGTAGTTATATTCTTGTACATAGGGGTCAGTATTATAGTAGTTATATTCTTGTATATAGGGGCAGTATTATAGTAGTTATATTCTTGTACATAAGGGGCAGTATTATAGTAGTTATATTCCTGTATATAGGAGCAGTATTATAGTAGTTATATTCTTGTATATAGGGGCAATATTATAGTAGTTATATTCTTGTACATAGGGGTCAGTATTATAGTAGTTATATTCTTGTATATAGGAGCAGTATTATAGTAGTTATATTCTTGTACATAGGGGCAGTATTATAGTAGTTATATTCTTGAACATAGGGAGCAGTATTATAGTAGTTATATTCTTGAACATAGGAGCAGTATTATAGTAGTTATATTCTTGTATATAGGATCAGTATTATAGCAGTTATATTCTTGTACATAGGGGCAGTATTATAGTAGTTATATTCTTGTACATAGGGGCAGTATTATAGTAGTTATATTCTTGTACATAGGGGGCAGTATTATAGTAGTTATATTCTTGTATATAGGGGCAGTATTATAGTAGTTATATTCTTGTACATAGGGGTCAGTATTATAGTAGTTATATTCTTGTATATAGGGGCAGTATTATAGTAGTTATATTCTTGTACATAGGGGTAGTATTATAGTAGTTATATTCTTGTATATAGGGGCAGTATTATAGTAGTTATATTCTTGTACATAGGGGTCAGTATTATAGTAGTTATATTCTTGTATATAGGAGCAGTATTATAGTAGTTATATTCTTGTACATAGGGGTAGTATTATAGTAGTTATATTCTTGTATATAGGGGCAGTATTATAGTAGTTATATTCTTGTATATAGGAGCAGTATTATAGTAGTTATATTCTTGTATATAGGGGCAGTATTATAGTAGTTATATTCTTGTATATAGGGGCAGTATTATAGTAGTTATATTCTTGTACATAGGGAGCAGTATTATAGTAGTTATATTCTTGAACATAGGAGCAGTGTTATAGTAGTTATATTCTTGTATATAGGGGCAGTATTATAGTAGTTATATTCTTGTATATAGGGGCAGTATTATAGTAGTTATATTCTTGTACATAGGGGCAGTATTATAGTAGTTATATTCTTGTACATAGGGAGCAGTATTATAGTAGTTATATTCTTGAACATAGGAGCAGTATTATAGCAGTTATATTCTTGTATATAGGGGCAGTATTATAGTAGTTATATTCTTGTACATAGGAGGCGGTATTATAGTAGTTATATTCTTGTATATAGGGGCAGTATTATAGTAGTTATATCTTGTACATAGGGGCAGTATTATAGTAGTTATATTCTAGTATATAGGAGCAGTATTATAGTAGTTATATTCTTCTATATAGGGGCAGTATTATAGTAGTTATATTCTTGTACATAGGGGTCAGTATTATAGTACTTATATTCTTGTATATAGGAGCAGTATTATAGTAGTTATATTCTTGTATATAGGGGCAGTATTATAGTAGTTATATTCTTGTACATAGGGGGCAGTATTATAGTAGTTATATTCCTGTATATAGGAACAGTATTATAGTAGTTATATTCTTGTATATAGGGGCAATATTATAGTAGTTATATTCTTGTACATAGGGGTCAGTATTATAGTAGTTATATTTTTGTACATAGGGGCAGTATTATAGTAGTTATATTCTTGTATATAGGAGCAGTATTATAGTAGTTATATTCTTGTACATAGGGGCAGTATTATAGTAGTTATATTCTTGTACATAGGGGCAGTATTATAGTAGTTATATTCTTGTACATAGGGAGCAGTATTATAGTAGTTATATTCTTGAACATAGGAGCAGTATTATAGCAGTTATATTCTTGTATATAGGGGCAGTATTATAGTAGTTATATTCTTGTACATAGGAGGCAGTATTATAGTAGTTATATTCTTGTATATAGGGGCAGTATTATAGTAGTTATATCTTGTACATAGGGGCAGTATTATAGTAGTTATATTCTAGTATATAGGAGCAGTATTATAGTAGTTATATTCTTCTATATAGGGGCAGTATTATAGTAGTTATATTCTTGTACATAGGGGTCAGTATTATAGTACTTATATTCTTGTATATAGGAGCAGTATTATAGTAGTTATATTCTTGTATATAGGGGCAGTATTATAGTAGTTATATTCTTGTACATAGGGGGCAGTATTATAGTAGTTATATTCCTGTATATAGGAACAGTATTATAGTAGTTATATTCTTGTATATAGGGGCAATATTATAGTAGTTATATTCTTGTACATAGGGGTCAGTATTATAGTAGTTATATTTTTGTACATAGGGGCAGTATTATAGTAGTTATATTCTTGTATATAGGGGCACCACCTAGGGAATGGTGGAAAGAGGGGATATGGGCACGACCCTTGCTTCCTTTAGGATTGGTCAGGGGGGGGGCTCCACAGTCAGAGGCACGTTCCTTAAGCAGTATCGTGCCTGCCATTATAGTAGTTATATTCTTGTATATAGGGGCAGTATTATAGTAGTTATATTCTTGTATATAGGGGCAGTATTATAGTAGTTATATTCTTGTACATAGGGAGCAGTATTATAGTAGTTATATTCCTGTATATAGGAACAGTATTATAGTAGTTATATTCTTGTATATAGGGGCAATATTATAGTAGTTATATTCTTGTACATAGGGGTCAGTATTATAGTACTTATATTCTTGTATATAGGAGCAGTATTATAGTAGTTATATTCTTGTATATAGGGGCAATATTATAGTAGTTATATTCTTGTACATAGGGGCCAGTATTATAGTAGTTATATTTTTGTACATAGGGGCAGTATTATAGTAGTTATATTCTTGTATATAGGAGCAGTATTATAGTAGTTATATTCTTGTACATAGGGGCAGTATTATAGTAGTTATATTCTTGTATATAGGGGCAGTATTATAGTAGTTATATTCTTGTACATAGGGGCAGTATTATAGTAGTTATATTCTTGTATATAGGAGCAGTATTATAGTAGTTATATTCTTGTATATAGGAGCAGTATTATAGTAGTTATATTCTTGTATATAGGGGCAATTTTTATTAGAAAAAACAAACATAAATACATGTATAAGAAACAAAAACTCACATTAATACAGGCCACAAATCACTGAGGTTACACAGACACCGGCACTAAATATTCAGATCAAATGCAGAAATAAAGTAACGAGTCCACACCTGTGCGGGGAATGAAGCATCAATGAAACTCAGCAATCACCATACAATATATAGACGGAGCAGAGTGATACTCATCATCCCGAGTCAGGGACATTCTGTCCACCACCGGTGTCCATGGCAGACTCTACCTGAGGGTCTACAGAGAGGGGCCTCCGCTTTGGCGGGGGATGTTCCTCTATGTCCCTGTCACATTCAAGTGTCCCCAATTCCCTCTCAAAATCATCATCATGGGACAAAGCCCCATACTTGTTGGACACGACCATCGCACCCACAGAGCTCTGGACCTTCTTACTAGCCCTGTCACATGCAGCCTCAGGTCTACGGGAGGACGCGTCCTTCTTCTTCCTTTTATTCTGACTAATGGTCCAGTCATCAGACACAGATGCTGAAGGGGGGGCCACCTGAGACTGCTGGGCCTGAGGGACGACCTCCATGTTCCCCTCCTCACCCTCCTGCTCTGGTATTACTTGAGCGGACTCCCGGGGGACATCTGGGTTGGGCAGTACCTCTCCTGATGGTAAAACCTCCTCCTGGGCCTCTGCCACCACCTCCTGAGCCTCCGCCACCACCTCCTGGGCCTCTGCCACCACCTCCTGAGCCTCTACCACCACCTCCTGAGCCTCAGCCCCTGCCATCACATCCTCATCAGGGAACTCTCTGCAGATGTTGTGCCAGGCGTCTGGACAGTCCCTGTGAGGATGGCCCATCTTACCACAGAGGTTGCACCTGACGTCCCGGCAATCTGCAGCGACATGACCGATGTCCCCACACAGGCTGCACTTCACCACGGTACAGGCATTGGCCAGATGACCAGTTTTACCACATTTGAAGCACTTTCTGGGCTGCCCGGGGTAGTAACATCTCCCCTTCTCCCTCCCAATGAAGAAGGAGTTGGGCAGGTGGGCAGTGATGTTACTATATTGCCTCAGCTTCACCTGTACCTTCCACCCCATTGTCCAGATACTGTCCTCATCTCTGACCTTGGAGAGTCCAGAGACGAGGTCACAATGCCTCTGGAGCCACACCTCGATGTCCTGTAGGGGAACGGCCTCATTCCAGAAGGTGACATTCACAGTAACAGTATCTGGCCTGGAAATAGGGACCAACAAAAACTCATTCCAGTCCTCAGTGTCCCTGAACTTGGGGTAATCGGCCCAGAACCTGTCCAGGTCAGACATGAGCTTAAAGCTGACGTCATAGCCCTGCCCGTCCTGCAGATTAGAGACCGCCAGGATCTCACGCGGCACAAACCCCATCTGGCGGCACAGCAGCTCCCTCACCACAAAACTGCGCTGCGGCAGAACCTCCTTGGGACCTATGTACTTAAAACGCACAACATTAATACGCTTGAAAGTCTGGCCGGTATAATGGGCGCCGGAGGTGAAGGATGGGGCGCCGCGGCTCCAGGCATTCCTGGGGGGCACCTGCCGGGACACCCTGGGCTGACGGACAGGACGAGGGTCTGTAGCAGGGGGGGCTGGCACACCTTGCGGGTTAGATAGCAAAGGGGGAAAGTCACATATGTCATCCACATCAACATGAGCAGCATCATCATCATCACAATGTGCAATGTCCATCACAGACTGTGAATCCCCTCCAGCCCCCGACCCCACAGGCACAACAACACCATCCCCACCCTGTGCACCGGCCTCCGCAGCACAGACAGTCACACATGGAAGGTCCTGCTCCTGTGCGGGGCACTCTGGGACTTGTAGTGCCTCCACTGTCTGAGGTGTAAGCTCCTGTAGCTGCAGTTGTGTCCCATCCTGAAAGCAGAATCTGGCCGCCTGTATCACCGGTCGCGTCTGCTGCTGGGGGATCTCGTCCCAAGCGGCCTCTGACTGCACATCAGGGGTCTCCACAGCACAGTCCTGCCTATGGGAGGCCAAATATTCCTGGGTCATATAGGTCTCCTTCAGGGGCCCCATACTCTCCAGCACAGTGTCCATGTCCTGCACCACACTCGCGAGCTCCAAACCCTTTTTGTTCAGTCTCTGGTCACACACAGAGGTCAGGGCAGGATCTAAAGTGGCCCTTAGATTATAGAGACAGTCTATCTCCGCCTGCAGCATGCCTTTCATCGACCGTAACTCACCCAGTCTTCTGACTAGTCCAGGCATCTCATCCGCTAGCTGCGGCTCGGGTACACACACTGTATCCACAGCTTCAGGCTTGGCCACAGGTGCAGGGACCTTGAACACAGGCTTGTCAGAGGCCTCCACCACAGATGTCTGCATGGTGGCCTTGCTGGACCCAGGCACTGGGACTTGCTTACCGCTGGCACCGGACTGCGACCTGGTGCGGCCTGAGCTCGCCATGCCGGACACCACATGCTGCTGCCGGAGATTCTCTTGCAGGGTCTGTCTCTCCAAAGATGTCCTCTGTCTGCGGGCCGGAGAGCTGAGCTGCACAGCTGATGGTGATGGAAGCTGAGCTCCTGGCTGGAGCTGTGCACTGACCGGGGCCTCTCTGGAGGAATCACAACACTGCTCACTTTGTTTCTTTCCTTCACTCACTTCTGGCTTCTTTGCTGCACTTGGAGTTTGTTTACCTCCCAAAACAGGACACATGGATTCCTTACTTTCTCCTTTCTTGCTGGAGCTTTGTGCAACATTCACAGGTCTCACAGCGACTCTGGGGGTGGTATTCCCAATGGAAGAGGCCTGGGAGCCGTGTCCCAGTGTAGGCCGGGAAGCCTGGGCCTTGCCTGGGGAGCTTCCACGCCCAGGGGGGCCCCGCCCTGGGCTTGCTCCAGACATCAGGAGAACTGCTCACACACAACCTCACAGCTTGGGGGCAGTATTATAGTAGTTATATTCTTGTACATAGGAGCAGTATTATAGTAGTTATATTCTTGTACATAGGGGTCAGTATTATAGTAGTTATATTCTTGTACATAGGAGCAGTATTATAGTAGTTATATTCTTGTACATAGGGGCAGTATTATAGTAGTTATATTCTTGTACATAGGGGCAATATTATAGTAGTTATATTCTTGTACATAGGAGCAGTGTTATAGTAGTTATATTCCTGTACATAGGGGGCAGTATTATAGTAGTTATATTCTTGTACATAGGAGCAGTATTATAGTAGTTATATTCTTGTACATAGGGGCAGTATTATAGTAGTTATATTCTTTTACATAGGGTCAGTATTATAGTAGTTATATTCTTGTATATAGGAGCAGTATTATAGTAGTTATATTCTTGTACATAGGGGGCAGTATTATAGTAGTTATATTCTTGTACATAGGGGGCAGTATTATAGTAGTTATATTCTTGTATATAGGAGCAGTATTATAGTAGTTATATTCTTGTACATAGGGGCAGTATTATAGTAGTTATATTCTTGTATATAGGAGCAGTATTATAGTAGTTATATTCTTGTACATAGGGGCAGTATTATAGTAGTTATATTCTTGTACATAGGAGCAGTATTATAGTAGTTATATTCTTGTATATAGGAGCAGTATTATAGTAGTTATATTCTTGTACATAGGGGCAGTATTATAGTAGTTATATTCTTGTACATAGGGGCAGTATTATAGTAGTTATATTCTTGTATATAGGAGCAGTATTATAGTAGTTATATTCTTGTACATAGGGAGCAGTATTATAGTAGTTATATTCTTGTACATAGGGGGCAGTATTATAGTAGTTATATTCTTGTATATAGGGGCAGTATTATAGTAGTTATATTCTTGTACATAGGGGCAGTATTATAGTAGTTATATTCTTGTATATAGGAGCAGTATTATAGTAGTTATATTCTTGTACATAGGGAGCAGTATTATAGTAGTTATATTCTTGTACATAGGGGGCAGTATTATAGTAGTTATATTCTTGTATATAGGGGCAGTATTATAGTAGTTATATTCTTGTACATTGGAGCAGTATTATAGTAGTTATATTCTTGTATATAGGGGCAGTATTATAGTAGTTATATTCTTGTATATAGGAGCAGTAGACTGTGGAGACCCGTATGTCTGAAGCGGTGCCCTCCCCTCTTCCCCCCAGTCCCCAAATGAAAACACAGACAGGCCTAGATGGGGTGAAACAGGTCGGTCACAGTTTATTAAGTTCATAGGTAGAAAAGGGGCCTTCCATGTCATTACGAGCTCGTCGCCGCAACCTTGTCTGCGACCGACCGGCGTGCAGCCAACGAGCGGTTCCGACCTTGGCCCCCTCTCCGCCTTTTTCCGCTGTGACGTAATTTCAAATACAAGGGTTGCATCTATATTCAGTTAACACACAATTATTCTGGTAAGAAAACAATAACTAATAAGAGGGTGCTGAGCATATAAGGGAGGGAGGGTGGGACAAAAGCTTCTAGGGGGGCAGCCAGAGGGAAAGAGGAAATCACTGACCCCGGGCACTGAATTTAACCCCTGTAGGTGTGGCTGGACCCCCCTTTTCCTTGTGATCCTGTTGGTCAGCTGGGCATCCCAATTAGTGGCTCACCTAGGGAATGGTGGAAAGAGGGGATATGGGCACGACCCTTGCTTCCTTTAGGATTGGTCAGGGGGGGGGCTCCACAGTCAGAGGCACGTTCCTTAAGCAGTATCGTGCCTGCCAGACTGTGGAGACCCGTATGTCTGAAGCGGTGCCCTCCCCTCTTCCCCCCAGTCCCCAAATGAAAACACAGACAGGCCTAGATGGGGTGAAACAGGTCGGTCACAGTTTATTAAGTTCATAGGTAGAAAAGGGGCCTTCCATGTCATTACGAGCTAGTCGCCGCAACCTTGTCTGCGATCGACCGGCGTGCAGCCAACGAGCGGTTCCGACCTTGGCCCCCTCTCCGCCTTTTTCCGCCACTGTAAAATGATTAAAATTAATACATCTAGTTATCAAATATTTCATAGTAAGACATATACGTTCATAGTTCTGTTTATGTTGGAGGGCATAGGTTATTAATAAAGTTTATAAGGGTAAATATGCCCATATTGAATATACTTGAGTGCTGAGCATGAAGGGATATATTTAAATCCTTCCCGAAGCTTTCCGAAGTTTCCAGAAGGTTACGTAATATGGAACTATATTCAACTGTGTTACACTAGAATGCCCTATATGGTTTGAACAGCTGGTATATAATGCACGATGGAGGGGGCTACTGGTCGCTCTCCACACTGCCTGCTGTGAGAAGACTCCAGTGCTGCAAGATATGACACGTTGTCCAGGTTAAGAGATGACATCCCCAGCATTGCCGTTCAGGAATCAAAGAAAGATGGGTAAAGACTTCCCATTGATCATTATGGACTAAATGAACTCTTATTTTTGCGTAAGCTATCAAAGTATATTATTTTTTCCTTTCTGTAACTGAACCCTGGCAACCATTTTTAAATAGATAAAATACATTTATTTTTTACATTTTTGAGGTCTTTTCATTCATGCGCCTTTACGTATTTGAAGAAAAATATATTTAAGAGTATATTTTTTAACATTTTGGTGAGCCACCCATTCGTAATTTTTTTGCATTTTTTTTGTTGTTCCTTCACTTTGCATAAGGGGGGTATCTCAAGTACGCAAGTATCTCCTGCAAAGGATCAGGAATCGACAATTTATAAAAAAATTCACGCAGAACCTAGGAAATACGTATAAGTCAAGTAGCATGAATGTTTTTTTAAATGAACTTTAAAGACTTTATAAAGCCACAGAAGTTAACTTTTGACGTATTTTTGAGCAAGAAAGATAGTGTCAGTCCATAAGAAGTATTGGACGGGTTGAACAAGGTGAATCAAGTCTTACAGGATCATCCATCAGATCATCTGATCATTTCAGGTAAGAAAATGGATTTTATCTTTTCATATGTTAAGCAAAGTAAACTTCAGTTCACTTATCCAGATATTTCTAATGTAGAAGAGATTTGGTTACGCTTATATGAGGAGTGTGAACTTGAGAATTCACGTATAGAATGTGCAAGGTCTTTTAATAGAGAGAAACAGAAAATCAGAAATGTCTGTCATTTAGTCTATGATTTTCACAGGTTAATCGTAGAAAAGTGTAAAAATGGTGGAAATAGACAACCTGAATTGTCAGGAAAGTCAGTGACAGAGAAATCCAAAGACTGCTTAGAACTTGGAATGTCAGTCAGTGATATTGTGAATTCTGACTGTAATGTTGTAAATGATCAGTCAGATGATTTAGACTGTAATTTTGTAAATCAGAATTTTGATAATGGCGACAGACACGTGTTACCTAATCAAGGTGCCTTTCAAGATACTGAGAAAGAAGCAGGAAATGACGTAGTGAAGCCAGAAGGGGGAGGAGCCAGAATGGGACACAGGCAGAAAGCCGTCAGAGAAGGACATGTGGAGAGAGAAAATGGCGACGATCAGTTTCTAAAAATAGAACAGGCTAAGTTAGGGATTACACTTAGAAAAAATTTATTGGACATATGCAAATTAATTCCCGCATATAATCCTAAAATACATGTTTGCAGAAATTCAGAGATATTTGAAAGTTCCATCGAGAGGTTAAATTTAACCAATAGTGAGACGAATCAGTTATTCCGTATGTGGTTACCTCAGCATTTCTTTAGACAATTGGCATTAAAAAAGTCTTCTGACAATGAGACATTTGATTGTGCAAATGATAACGATCTCATAAGGCTGAAATATCTCATCTTCTGTGCAAGGAATGAATCTGATCCAAACTATGAGATGTTGAAGGAATTACAAATTGAACAGAATGAGAGTACGTTCTCATTTATGTCCGTTTTTGAACGTTTGTATAGGGCGGTCATTCCAAATGTCAGATTGGATGGAATGATACGTTTATTCATCAAGAAATTTAATTTCCTTGATAATGCAGCCAGTGCAGTGGCATTAAATAAAAAGTCCCTATTCGAATGTACGACATTTATCAATTTTGTTAGAAGTCGCCAAAGTCAATCAAGACAGAAATTAATTAATTCTGAAAAACCAACACGGAAAAGGGAGAGTTTCCGTGAAAAACCAACAGTGTCTCCCAGATCCAGATATTTCTGTGATAGGGTATATGCAATTCGGAGGAAGATGCATACGTGTTACAAACCATACAATCCACCCCAATTTTTATCATCTAAAAGTCTTTTTTCACAGGAAAAACCCCTGTCACCAGTGACGGGATCGATCACTGGGATTGAGGATCCCAGACAAATGATGAGTAAAAGCTTTGAAAGACAGAAACAGGTGTCTTGTGCAGACTCTTTCCCTGGATTAGGGTTTGATAGTCAGCAACAGCTGGGTGGTTTTTCAGAGAGAGACATTTTCTCTCAAATAAGAGAAAACCTTGAATTACATAAGTTCCGAGATTCCTATAAGTTCAAAGGGAATCTAATAAATCGAATCTTTGAAGAAAAAATTAGGTATGGTCTTCAGTTAAATAAAGTGGATTTCTGGGTAAATTAATTTTATTGTTTGATAAATATGTTTATTCATATACAGTGAATCTATGCACACATATATATATATATATATATATATATATATATATATTAAAGGTAGTGATAGTAAACCAAGGTCATATTTTCATTTAGTCAAATGATAGTTTAATGTTATAAATTAATAATTTGATCTCTGTATATGAATAATAATATTTAAAATAAAATAATAAGAGAAAGTAACGGATTTTAAGTGTTTCATTTTTATCATAAATATGATAATAATTTTATTCTTTTATTTCCCTCAGAATTTATCAGTAAAACAGATTGATGAAGTATTAACTTTTTATTTTTACATATGTTCTTGTCCTCAATCAGGTAACATATATTTTCTTGTGTAAGGTTAATTCGCGAAAGCATGATTGGATAATAATTATTATTTTCTCAGGTACCAATGGTCAGAGAAGTATACTTGAACGTTTTTTTTTATGAATATATATATCTCCTTTAGAGTTATTAGAAATGTAATCTGAGCTTTGGAAGTGTAGTAAAACTGCTTGCTGTTTTGGAATGGTGTTCCTTGCACGTAACCAGAGCATGACTTGGTACTAAAGCTAAAAATAAATGTTTGTTCCATGGTCATATGTACAGTGTGTAATACATTGGAATTTGTTTTTTTTCGAGAAGTACTTCAAATTAGTAACATAATCTTTGAAATGCGCATAGAATAATTGGGAATACAGGGATTTGTGTCCGTCAATGTTTTTATGTGAAAGTATATGTTACAGTCTTGTGTGCATAGATGTGTCTATGAATGATTGATTGTTTGAGCAGCTGCAAATGCTAAAGTCTGGTACTTGGATCCAGAAAAAAAAAAAAAAAAAAAAAGGGGAATTTTTGTTTTAACTTAGAAGTTATAAGATATATATGTATATTATCTAGAATAAATAAGTTATAGTACATAAGTATTAATAATGAAGGAAGTTATACAAGATATATATTTTAAATTCTTAGACATATGTCTTTAGTATAGAGATATTAGGATTTTTTTTTTTATTATTAAGGGTTTATTCTGAAGAGTTACATTCTAGAATAAGGTTATAACGTTTTGATTTTCTTATATCTTTTTGTGTTAGTCACTTCTTTTACTGATACACAGATTGGTAATCATTTTTTCTTTTCAAATATGGAAGTGATATTTATAATATGGTCTTGAAGATATACCACACAAATTTTAATTTAATTTAATCTAAACATATTAATTTTTATAATATCATATTTCATGATATTGAAAGGGGGAGGTTTGGTCTCAATCACACACATTTATATTTGATAAATATATGTGTTTACAGGATACTTTAATAATTAATATTTCAAGTACAAAGGAAGAATTGGGAATAAAAAAATATATTTGAAGTATATCATAATGCATTTATATACTAAGAGAAGTGTATTATTTGCAAGGTTACATGACTTAATTATTTTTATTGGTTATTGATAGGTTTGGTAATTTTATAAGATACTGGTAATATTAAGGTTATCTGGTAACATTAAGGTTATGTATTATTAAAGACATAGGTGTTATATACATAGAAGGCCTTATTTTTATTTCAAGTTTTATTTTTATTCCGATTTTCATTTTTCTTTTTATTCCTATTTTTTATATTAATTATTATTTTAATATTCACATTTTTAATTAAAATCTTAATTCTACAATTTTTATTTTTTTCTTCAGATTTTAAATATCTCAATTGAGAAAACACTTCAATATTTAGTTCAGTAATATCTAATATAAGAATATTACTTTATTAAATATGAATCATATTAAAAGGGAAAAGTTCCATTTTTTGGAAGAAAAGATACTTTTTTCATCAATATATACAATTGTTTACTTTCTGGTAATACATTATTTTTATATTAGTATGTTAACTCAATAAGGGTGAAATATCACTTATAGTTACACATTTTCTTATAGTAGGTTATTTAATAAATAATAGACAAATCAAATAAATTAAATTAGAGTAATAAAGATGGAAGATCGAGGTACATCTAGGTTTACCTTCCTATATTTACAAATAATATATATTATATTTTTAATCAATAATAATTTATAATGGGTATTATTGTGTTTTGATGGTATCATCCAGTCTTTTCTAAAAGGTTATTTGCTTTGATTTATAATTTACAAATGATCTAACTAAAAGCCACATTGTTGCCTTTCATATTTATAATATGATGCATGTTATAGGTACATATTATATTATTTCATACTTTATATTATATTTTGGTTACATTCAACACATTGCCACCTATGGGTTTGGAAGGGTAATACACCAATGACAAAAAAGGTCATTACAAGAAAATACTATCGTCTATACCATTATGCAGTATTTTATCATTCTGAGTATCAATTACATTAATACTTCTACGATAATAATAATGACATGGTATCATAGTATTAGAGTTATGATACGCTGTGACATTTATTAGTGATAGTTATTGCCATATTTGGTATTTAGATTAGGGAATGAAGTCAATCAAGATTACAGAAGATAAAAAGACTTTATAATTTTCCTAAAGTTAAAAGGGATTCTGCAAAAAGGTCCAAAAGGTAACGTCTCAAATAAGACTGTGAAACATACAATACACTTACCGTGCTTGCATCTCAGAAACGTAATATCTTTTGGTCCAAGGATGGACAATGACACATGGTCTGTGCATTAAGACCTCCCTAAAGTTACTAAGAAAAGCAATGACGTGTTAAAGTTAACCCCTGTCGTGCTGACCAAGAACGTCTTAACATCTGTTCCTGGGTTATTTGACAACAGGCAGCATGAAAGGTGACTAGTGTAAATCACAGTGCACAGACATCAAAGACTTTTGTTATTCATCTACACTCATGAACTGTGGTTTATCAACATTGGCTATGGACTTTGCAATAAAAAATAAAGTTTATGGACTTTGATCTAACAATGATAAACGCAATATGGGACTGTATAAATTGGTAACCATCCATTTTTATCAAAGGATTTATTTCTAAGAGACTGTGTTTATGCCGGATTACATCGGAGATAAGAAGACATCAACTCAGAGGACATCATATGGTGACCGGATTTGGTTTTTGCATTTCTTTTTAGGTCTAGCGAAGTATAGTTATATACATTTTCATATGATTGATCAGTCACAGCCTGTCATAACATGAATCCACATTATTATATTATTGAACTTACATGAATAATGCAAATTAATTATTCTTCATCATTATTATTGATATTAATCCGCTATTGACAAATAAGGAAAGAAGATTTGTTATTTTAATGATGTATTAATTAATTTTCGGGGTTGCTCCACCCACTTCAAGGGGGAATTGTAAAATGATTAAAATTAATACATCTAGTTATCAAATATTTCATAGTAAGACATATACGTTCATAGTTCTGTTTATGTTGGAGGGCATAGGTTATTAATAAAGTTTATAAGGGTAAATATGCCCATATTGAATATACTTGAGTGCTGAGCATGAAGGGATATATTTAAATCCTTCCCGAAGCTTTACGAAGTTTCCAGAAGGTTACGTAATATGGAACTATATTCAACTGTGTTACACTAGAATGCCCTATATGGTTTGAACAGCTGGTATATAATGCACGATGGAGGGGGCTACTGGTCGCTCTCCACACTGCCTGCTGTGAGAAGACTCCAGTGCTGCAAGATATGACACGTTGTCCAGGTTAAGAGATGACATCCCCAGCATTGCCGTTCAGGAATCAAAGAAAGATGGGTAAAGACTTCCCATTGATCATTATGGACTAAATGAACTCTTATTTTTGCGTAAGCTATCAAAGTATATTATTTTTTCCTTTCTGTAACTGAACCCTGGCAACCATTTTTAAATAGATAAAATACATTTATTTTTTACATTTTTGAGGTCTTTTCATTCATGCGCCTTTACGTATTTGAAGAAAAATATATTTAAGAGTATATTTTTTAACAGCCACGGAGGATCATGTGTACCGCCTACACAGGACTCCGACCCCACCCATCACCTTCAGGGCCTGATCCACTCCGTCCTGTATCCCGGACAACAAAATGTCTTGACCAATGTCCGTAAGGTGCACTCCGTCTGCTCTCAACAGTGCAGAGTTATCGCCTTCCAACTGGTGGTGACGCACCACGATACCACATCTTTCTCTCATGAATTTTGCCATTCTCGCATTGATCTTTCTCCTTGACCGCTCTATGCCATTTGCATTTTTTGCTCCGTGCCATACCGCTCGTGGTGCTATCTCTGACCACACCCATACTGTATCCGGGAAGAGGTAGGCCAAACGTTCGATGTCCGTCTTCATCACTGTTAGTAGTTCGACCGTACTGCGTTTCACCAAATCATTGCCACCAGCATGAATCACCATTACCAACGGCCCCGTGGCCGACCTGGAGATGTCCACCATCTCCGGGAAAACTTGTTGCCATCTTAGCCCTCTGATGCCTCTCCAATTGACCTCAACGTTTCTGAAGCCAAGGTTCTTTCCTCCTGGTCGAATCATGGCTCTTTTTTCTGCCCAGTAAATATAAGAGTGACCAACTACCCAGACTGCCGGTCTGCAGTCGCCTGTAATAGATAAACGTGTTATTTCAGCAAATCCGGTCTTATATATCTGGCAAAGCAAGCGGACTTCCATCGACCCATTCTCTGCACTTCAGCCTCTGTTACTCCTGCCCTCGCTGCCTCAGTGGCTGCCCCGATTCGGAAGGAATGGGTCCCGTACTCCTTCGGATTCTCCCCAGCTTTCGCTAAGCACTGCTTAAACATTGCTTGGAATTGATACTTGGTAAGCGGGGACCCGTCCGTATGGGAAAGAAAAAATCTGCTTGCGTGTCTGATCAGCGCGTATTGTTTGACTATTTTTAGTGGGCACACTGGGCCGTCTGCTGAGTTAACCAGGACCCACGTGCCCCTCCCGGTGGGGTCGCATTTGGATTTACGCACGCGAATGCGCAGAGCGTTGCTGCATATGACTAAATCCTCGTTGAGTAACCCGCCTTCAGATGCTGTTTTTGAGCGTGGTAACAATTCACCGATGCGCAGCGCGCCGAAAAAAACGATAGCGAAGGCTGCTGATATGAGGGACGCCTCGTATGGAGACTTGCATATTGAGGGGGATATTGCAATAATGTCGTGTAGTAATTTCAGTGACATGGGGCGACGACATTCCTGACTAGGTTGAAGCCTTTTCCAGCCTTTAATGGCTTGCTTAATGACAAAGAACTTCGTCACGTCCACCCACCCTGCTAATTGAAAAAAGAAGGCTATCCCCGATAAATGCTGTTGTGCCGATGTGCCCGACGCCCCTTGTTCTTTGAGCCGAAGCAAAAATTCCGTCGTCACTTCGCTTCTTGCGCGGTCGCAGTTATGAACGGGCCTACCCTGGATTAGTGAACACCACTCCTCCCAAGCCTTACCATAGACCTGCCAGGTAGCCGGTGTAACGGAGGCACGGATTAGAGGCATTAGTGATTGGCTACAGTGTCCCATAGCGATGGAGGACACGGGATACCCTCTGGATGCGCCATTGGGAGATGGTCTGTGAAGGCCTGCCAATCGGAACATAAAAGAGAGTTAACCAGGTTATCGTCTATGTCTGCCGTTATTTGAGCTCGGCACCAGATGTTGTGTCTCAGGCATAGAAGGGCGAGCCTGCGTAGCAGCGCCAGTAAGGGCAGCGACGCAGACGACATGTGATTTAAGCTCTTCACCGTTATTGGATTTTTTGTTGGAAATCGAATGTTTGAGTTTTCCAGCTGATGACCCCATAACTCCACGGACAATACTATTGTGAATATTTCTAGCAGGGCTGGGTCACTCCCCCAGCTTGATGTGGCCCACAGATCCGGCCAGCTGCCGGTACACCACTGGTTCTTGTAGATTGCCGCAAAGCTCTTTTTATTACGTCCTCCTACAGTGAGCCCTAGGTCTGTGCTTGACGTCTCTTTAGCCATGACGCAGGTATGGCCATTGAAGGATTGAAGGAAAGTCTTCCAGACTAGTAAGTCTGCCTTCAGGGAGCGAGTGAGCCTGATTCTATGGCCTGGTTGGGAGATGCCCTTTGTTGCTAGTGATAATCTCCGAGAGAAGGCCCTGCCGACCGGCATTACGCGGCTGGCGAATGTCAGCAGGCCCAGCAGGGACTGCATCTGTTGGAGGGTAACCTTTTTCGCCTCGCAGAAACCCTCCAGCATATGCAGTGTTTTCTGAATTTTCTCTGCTGGCAGGCGAAAAACCATTGCGTTAGTGTCTGTCTCGATGCCGAGGAAAGGTAAGAAGTTACAGGGGCCGACTGTTTTTTCGGGTGATAGTGGGACACCGAAGCGCTGAGCTATAAATTTAAATTTTGTGAGGAGGAGGGAGCAGAGTTTAGAGTTTACGGGGCCGACGAATAAAAAGTCGTCGAGGTAATGGATCAGGGAATTGCTGCCTGTTTCGTAACGGACTACCCAGTCCAGGAACGAACTGAACAGCTCAAAGTAGTGACATGAGATGGAACATCCCATTGGCAGACACATATCGTAATAATAGTGTTCGTTCACCTTGCAGCCTAGCAGGTGGAAGCAGTCGGGATGCACGGGTAATAGGCGGAATGCCGCCTCTATGTCAGATTTAGCTAGCAGGGCACCGGGCCCCGCTGCGCGGACTAATTCTACTGCTTTGTCAAAGGACGCGTATGTTACCGATGCTTCCTCTGGGGGGATTCCGTCGTTAACCGATGCGCCTTTTGGGTGGGACAGATGATGGATTAGACGATACTTCCCGGGTTCCTTTTTTGGGATAATGCCTAGTGGGGATATCCTGATATTTTGGAAAGGGATTGATTCAAAGGGGCCCGCCATTCGGCCTAGGTTTACTTCATTTTGAATTTTTTGTTTCAAGATGTCGGGGAATTCGCGAGCGGATTTTAGGTTATGCGCCAGGGTTGGTGTTCTATTAGGTTTGAAGGGGATAATAAAACCGTGTGTAAAGCCGGAGTGCAATTGCCTTGCAGCTTCTTTATTAGGGTAGAGGTTTAACCAGGGGGCCATTGCGGTTACGCTCACCGGGGTTCTGCCTTGTAGGCACCCTGATTGCTGGACGGGTACACCTTGCCGCTGGGTGTCCTCCTCCACAAGCAGAGCAGTCGTGTCTGTATCTGCACGACGTGAGGAAACGGCAATTTCCCTCATTAAATAGCCAGCAGGGCCCGTTTTTTCGCACGACCACTGAGTGTTGGGCTGCGGGGTAGCTAGTGGTCGTAGATGAAAAGGGGGGCTGCTTCTGTGACAGCATCAGTCGTAACCATACGTCTGTCGCTTTAACTCCCCAGCCTAGGCTGGGTTGCAGGGCCAGCCGCCTGCGGAACTCCTCGTCATACCGCCGCCAGGCTGACCCGCCATGGGCCTTGTATGAGTTATATATCAGATCCTGATATATATAGAGCTCGGAGCAGCGTTCCGGATGCTTCTGGCCCATAATACAGCCTAAAACTGCGAAAGCCTGTAGCCAATTATTCATCGTCTGCGCTATTTTCGGTCTATTTCTGTCGTATGAACGGTCGTTTGTTCTCCTTTCTTTATCTATCGTCAGTTGGTCGGGGGATAATAAGGACCATATGTCAATATAGTCATTATTCCAGATTTTGTCTCTTGTCTCCTGATCTATGTGTGCACCTAGGGGGCTAATACCGCAGAAGAACGCGTACTTGTGAAGGCTCGCTAGCTGCGGTGTAGCTTTATCTTCTGGTGTAGCGCTAGAGCGCGTCAGCTGTTGAATTAATGCCTTAATGGTTGACGCTAGCTCGTTCCCCACTGCGTTATGCCCGATATTATGTACAGTGTCGTGTGCATTGGCCTCGGAGAACTCACCGATGTGTGATGCAGGAAGAGCGACTCCATGTGATGGAGGGACTCCGGCTCCCACTCGATTGACGGACGGAGGAGCGACTCCATGTGATGGAGGGACTCCGGCTCCCACTCGATTGACGGACGGAGGAGCGACTCCATGTGATGGAGAGACTCCGACTCCCGCTTGATTGACGGACAGAGGAGCGACTCCGGGTGCTGGAGGGACTCCGGCTCCCGCTGGGATGATGGCTGGAGGAGCGACTCCGGGTGGTGGAGGGACTCCGGCTCCCGCTGGGATGATGGCTGGAGGAGCGACTCCGGGTGGTGGAGGGACTCCTGCTTGGATGATGGTCTGGTAAATTTCGCCGGGCGCCCTGGGAGATGACCGGTCTCCCTGGCTGACAGCCATGGATGTGGCTCGTGACTGCTGGCGTCGGTCGAGAGGCCGGGCTAGTCTGTTGGGGCTCTCGGATTTGTCGGACCATTGTGATGATGATGATGGGGAACGCCATCTAGAGGACTGCGATCTGTGGTGGCTCCTATGGGAGCTGCGTCTCCGGTGGTAACGTGGGGATCGCCTTTTAGAGGGATATGGGGAATGGCGTCGGGACTCGTCGGAGGAGGTTGGGGAGGACCTGCCGCGCCTATGCCTACGCCTGCTGTGGCTATGGGTGTGCTGGGGGGCGACCGAGGGGACATTATAACGTGTACTAATCGTTTCGCAGGGCGGGTTATGTGCAGTAACTAAGTGGTTTCCGCTGGTTAATATTGGGGTGTGCACTGAATGTGGAGAGTTAGTGGGGATTACGTGGTTACTGGTGTGCTGAGCATTGCTGGGGGGCAGGCGTATAGGGGGCATTGTATGTCTGGTAAGGGCTGTGTGAGGGGGGGCTGTTAGTGGGGCTGTGGTGTGTGTGTCAGTGGTGATTGCTGCACTCTGTGTAACGTTATAGCCCTGCTGCAGGGAGCTCTGTTCAGTCAGGAGAGACCGAGCAGAGGAACCCGCAGCTGTGGACATTACACTGGTGATCTCCGCTTCCTGTGTAGGCATTACACCGGAGCCTGCTGGAGGGGCGGAGCCTGTAGGAGGGGAGGTGCTCGCCTGCTGGCATTGCAACAGGGGAGTGGGCGGTGCCCGGGAATGACGCTGCATGGTGGGCGGAGCCAGGACGCTCGGCATGGAAGAGGAGGCGGTGACTTGTCTCCTGGCTCTGGATCTCTGGAGGGGGCGGGGGCTTCCACGTGGGGCACAGCTTGTCCTGTCCGGCGCCGGTGATGCAGGGGTTCACCGGTGACCCGGAGGCGCTGTGGGGGGCGAGAGCATCGCTGGGAGCGTCGGTCTCCCTGGACCGGCAGCTCCCTGGGCTTGGTTTGGGCTGAGAGCTGCGTGTACAGGGGGCTAGTGACCGGCTGGAAGGACGTAGGATATGTCGCTGGGATCCCGGGGGAGCTAGTGCTGGAGTGTTGGGCTGCGGGGGAGGCTAGCGAGCACTCGGGCTGATCTATGGGGAGGTCCGGAGGGGCTGCAATGGGGGCCAGTGAGACTGAGGCCTGGGCATACAGATCTATGGGGAGGTCCGGAGGGGCTGCGGTGGGGGCCAGTGAGGCTGAGGCCTGGGCATACAGATCTATGGGGAGGTCCGGAGGGGCTGCGGTGGGGGCCAGTGAGGCTGAGGCCTGGGCATACAGATCTATGGGGAGGTCCGGAGGGGCTGCGGTGGGGGCTTGTGAGGCTGAGGCCTGGGCATACAGATCTATGGGGAGGTCCGGAGGGGCTGCGGTGGGGGCCAGTGAGGCTGAGGCCTGGGCATACTGATCTATGGGGAGGTCCAGAGGGGCTGCGGTGGACGGAGTCCCAGGGATGGATAGTATTCCCTGAGAAGCCAGAGAGGGCGCAGGGAGGGGAGCGCTGAGGCCAGAAATAAGGGCTTGTAGCCAGTGCTCACCTTCCTGTGCCGCTCTCTGCCGCAGGGCCTCCATCAGGGGGTCAGCCATGACAATAGCCTCCATGGGGTCCTCAGGAACAAAAGGAGACAAAAGCTTCTAGGGGGGCAGCCAGAGGGAAAGAGGAAATCACTGACCCCGGGCACTGAATTTAACCCCTGTAGGTGTGGCTGGACCCCCCTTTTCCTTGTGATCCTGTTGGTCAGCTGGGCATCCCAATTAGTGGCTCACCTAGGGAATGGTGGAAAGAGGGGATATGGGCACGACCCTTGCTTCCTTTAGGATTGGTCAGGTGGGCTCCACAGTCAGAGGCACGTTCCTTAAGCAGTATCGTGCCTGCCATTATAGTAGTTATATTCTTGTATATAGGGGCAGTATTATAGTAGTTATATTCTTGTACATAGGGAGCAGTATTATAGTAGTTATATTCTTGAACATAGGAGCAGTGTTATAGTAGTTATATTCTTGTATATAGGGGCAGTATTATAGTAGTTATATTCTTGTATATAGGAGCAGTATTATAGTAGTTATATTCTTGTACATAGGGGCAGTATTATAGTAGTTATATTCTTGTATATAGGGGCAGTATTATAGTAGTTATATTCTTGTACATAGGGGCAGTATTATAGTAGTTATATTCTTGTACATAGGGGTCAGTATTATAGTAGTTATATTCTTGTATATAGGAGCAGTATTATAGTAGTTATATTCTTGTAAATAGGGGGCAGTATTATAGTAGTTATATTCTTGTATATAGGGGCAGTATTATAGTAGTTATATTCTTGTACATAGGGGTCAGTATTATAGTAGTTATATTCTTGTATATAGGAGCAGTATTATAGTAGTTATATTCTTGTACATAGGAGCAGTATTATAGTAGTTATATTCTTGTATATAGGAGCAGTATTATAGTAGTTATATTCTTGTATATAGGGGCAATATTATAGTAGTTATATTCTTGTACATAGGGGTCAGTATTATAGTAGTTATATTCTTGTATATAGGAGCAGTATTATAGTAGTTATATTCTTGTACATAGGGGCAGTATTATAGTAGTTATATTCTTGAACATAGGGAGCAGTATTATAGTAGTTATATTCTTGTATATAGGAGCAGTATTATAGTAGTTATATTCTTGTATATAGGGGCAGTATTATAGTAGTTATATTCTTGTACATAGGGGGCAGTATTATAGTAGTTATATTCCTGTATATAGGAGCAGTATTATAGTAGTTATATTCTTGTATATAGGGGCAATATTATAGTAGTTATATTCTTGTACATAGGGGTCAGTATTATAGTAGTTATATTCTTGTATATAGGAGCAGTATTATAGTAGTTATATTCTTGTACATAGGGGCAGTATTATAGTAGTTATATTCTTGAACATAGGAGCAGTATTATAGTAGTTATATTCTTGTATATAGGATCAGTATTATAGCAGTTATATTCTTGTACATAGGGGCAGTATTATAGTAGTTATATTCTTGTACATAGGGGCAGTATTATAGTAGTTATATTCTTGTACATAGGGGGCAGTATTATAGTAGTTATATTCTTGTATATAGGGGCAGTATTATAGTAGTTATATTCTTGTACATAGGGGTCAGTATTATAGTAGTTATATTCTTGTACATAGGGGTAGTATTATAGTAGTTCTATTCTTGTATATAGGGGCAGTATTATAGTAGTTATATTCTTGTACATAGGGGTCAGTATTATAGTAGTTATATTCTTGTATATAGGGGCAGTATTATAGTAGTTATATTCTTGTACATTGGAGCAGTATTATAGTAGTTATATTCTTGTATATAGGGGCAGTATTATAGTAGTTATATTCTTGTATATAGGAGCAGTATTATAGTAGTTATATTCTTGTATATAGGGGCAGTATTATAGTAGTTATATTCTTGTATATAGGGGCAGTATTATAATAGTTATATTCTTGTACATAGGGAGCAGTATTATAGTAGTTATATTCTTGAACATAGGAGCAGTGTTATAGTAGTTATATTCTTGTATATAGGGGCAGTATTATAGTAGTTATATTCTTGTATATAGGAGCAGTATTATAGTAGTTATATTCTTGTACATAGGGGCAGTATTATAGTAGTTATATTCTTGTATATAGGGGCAGTATTATAGTAGTTATATTCTTGTACATAGGGGCAGTATTATAGTAGTTATATTCTTGTACATAGGGAGCAGTATTATAGTAGTTATATTCTTGAACATAGGAGCAGTATTATAGCAGTTATATTCTTGTATATAGGGGCAGTATTATAGTAGTTATATTCTTGTACATAGGGGGCAGTATTATAGTAGATATATTCTTGTACATAGGAGCAGTATTATAGTAGTTATATTCTTGTACATAGGGGTCAGTATTATAGTAGTTATATTCTTGTACATAGGAACAGTATTATAGTAGTTATATTCTTGTACATAGGGGCAGTATTATAGTAGTTATATTCTTGTATATAGGGGCAGTATTATAGTAGTTATATTCTTGTACATAGGGGCAGTATTATAGTAGCTATATTCTTGTACATAGGGGCAGTATTATAGTAGTTATATTCTTGTATATAGGGGCAGTATTATAGTAGTTATATTCTTGTACATAGGGGCAGTATTATAGTAGTTATATTCTTGTACATAGGGAGCAGTATTATAGTAGTTATATTCTTGTATATAGGGGCAGTATTATAGTAGTTATATTCTTGTATATAGGGGGCAGTATTATAGTAGTTATATTCTTGTATATAGGAGCAGTATTATAGTAGTTATATTCTTGTATATAGGGAGCAGTATTATAGTAGTTATATTCTTGTATATAGGGGCAGTATTATAGTAGTTATATTCTTGTATATAGGGGGCAGTATTATAGTAGTTATATTCTTGTACATAGGGGCAGTATTATAGTAGTTATATTCTTGTATATAGGAGCAGTATTATAGTAGTTATATTCTTGTACATAGGGAGCAGTAGTATAGTAGTTATATTCTTGTGCATAGGGGGCAGTATTATAGTAGTTATATTCTTGTATATAGGGGCAGTATTATAGTAGTTATATTCTTGTATATAGGGGGCAGTATTATAGTAGTTATATTCTTGTATATAGGGGCAGTATTATAGTAGTTATATTCTTGTATATAAGAGCAGTATTATAGTAGTTATATTCTTGTATATAGGGGCAGTATTATAGTAGTTATATTCTTGTACATAGGGGCAGTATTATAGTAGTTATATTCTTGTACATAGGGGCAGTATTATAGTAGTTATATTCTTGTACATAGGGGTCAGTATTATAGTAGTTATATTCTTGTATATAGGAGCAGTATTATAGTAGTTATATTCTTGTAAATAGGGGGCAGTATTATAGTAGTTATATTCTTGTATATAGGGGCAGTATTATAGTAGTTATATTCTTGTACATAGGGGTCAGTATTATAGTAGTTATATTCTTGTATATAGGAGCAGTATTATAGTAGTTATATTCTTGTACATAGGAGCAGTATTATAGTAGTTATATTCTTGTATATAGGAGCAGTATTATAGTAGTTATATTCTTGTATATAGGGGCAATATTATAGTAGTTATATTCTTGTACATAGGGGTCAGTATTATAGTAGTTATATTCTTGTATATAGGGGCAGTATTATAGTAGTTATATTCTTGTACATAGGGGGCAGTATTATAGTAGTTATATTCCTGTATATAGGAGCAGTATTATAGTAGTTATATTCCTGTATATAGGGGCAATATTATAGTAGTTATATTCTTGTACATAGGGGTCAGTATTATAGTAGTTATATTCTTGTATATAGGAGCAGTATTATAGTAGTTATATTCTTGTACATAGGGGCAGTATTATAGTAGTTATATTCTTGAACATAGGGAGCAGTATTATAGTAGTTATATTCTTGAACATAGGAGCAGTATTATAGTAGTTATATTCTTGTATATAGGATCAGTATTATAGCAGTTATATTCTTGTACATAGGGGCAGTATTATAGTAGTTATATTCTTGTACATAGGGGCAGTATTATAGTAGTTATATTCTTGTACATAGGGGGCAGTATTATAGTAGTTATATTCTTGTATATAGGGGCAGTATTATAGTAGTTATATTCCTGTACATAGGGGTCAGTATTATAGTAGTTATATTCTTGTACATAGGGGTAGTATTATAGTAGTTATATTCTTGTATATAGGGGCAGTATTATAGTAGTTATATTCTTGTACATAGGGGTAGTATTATAGTAGTTATATTCTTGTATATAGGGGCAGTATTATAGTAGTTATATTCTTGTATATAGGGGTAGTATTATAGTAGTTATATTCTTGTACATAGGGGTAGTATTATAGTAGTTATATTCTTGTATATAGGGGCAGTATTATAGTAGTTATATTCTTGTATATAGGAGCAGTATTATAGTAGTTATATTCTTGTACATAGGGGTAGTATTATAGTAGTTATATTCTTGTATATAGGGGCAGTATTATAGTAGTTATATTCTTGTACATTGGAGCAGTATTATAGTAGTTATATTCTTGTATATAGGGGCAGTATTATAGTAGTTATATTCTTGTATATAGGAGCAGTATTATAGTAGTTATATTCTTGTATATAGGGGCAGTATTATAGTAGTTATATTCTTGTATATAGGGGCAGTATTATAGTAGTTATATTCTTGTACATAGGGGCAGTATTATAGTAGTTATATTCTTGTACATAGGGAGCAGTATTATAGTAGTTATATTCTTGAACATAGGAGCAGTATTATAGCAGTTATATTCTTGTATATAGGGGCAGTATTATAGTAGTTATATTCTTGTACATAGGAGGCGGTATTATAGTAGTTATATTCTTGTATATAGGGGCAGTATTATAGTAGTTATATCTTGTACATAGGGGCAGTATTATAGTAGTTATATTCTAGTATATAGGAGCAGTATTATAGTAGTTATATTCTTCTATATAGGGGCAGTATTATAGTAGTTATATTCTTGTACATAGGGGTCAGTATTATAGTACTTATATTCTTGTATATAGGAGCAGTATTATAGTAGTTATATTCTTGTATATAGGGGCAGTATTATAGTAGTTATATTCTTGTACATAGGGGGCAGTATTATAGTAGTTATATTCCTGTATATAGGAACAGTATTATAGTAGTTATATTCTTGTATATAGGAGCAGTATTATAGTAGTTATATTCTTGTACATAGGGGCAGTATTATAGTAGTTACATTCTTGTATATAGGGGCAGTATTATAGTAGTTATATTCTTGTACATAGGGGCAGTATTATAGTAGTTATATTCTTGTATATAGGAGCAGTATTATAGTAGTTATATTCTTGTATATAGGGGCAATATTATAGTAGTTATATTCTTGTACATAGGGGTCAGTATTATAGTAGTTATATTTTTGTACATAGGGGCAGTATTATAGTAGTTATATTCTTGTATATAGGGGCAGTATTATAGTAGTTATATTCTTGTACATAGGAGCAGTATTATAGTAGTTATATTCTTGTACATAGGAGCAGTATTATAGTAGTTATATTCTTGTACATAGGGGCAGTATTATAGTAGTTATATTCTTGTATATAGGAGCAGTATTATAGTAGTTATATTCTTGTATATAGGAGCAGTATTATAGTAGTTATATTCTTGTATATAGGAGCAGTATTATAGTAGTTATATTCTTGTATATAGGGGCAGTATTATAGTAGTTATATTCTTGTACATAGGAGCAGTATTATAGTAGTTATATTCTTGTATATAGGGGCAGTATTATAGTAGTTATATTCTTGTACATAGGAGCAGTATTATAGTAGTTATATTCTTGTATATAGGGGCAGTATTATAGTAGTTATATTCTTGTACATAGGAGCAGTATTATAGTAGTTATATTCTTGTATATAGGGGCAGTATTATAGTAGTTATATTCTTGTATATAGGAGCAGTATTATAGTAGTTATATTCTTGTATATAGGGGCAATTTTTATTAGAAAAAACAAACATAAATACATGTATAAGAAACAAAAACTCACATTAATACAGGCCACAAATCACTGAGGTTACACAGACACCGGCACTAAATATTCAGATCAAATGCAGAAATAAAGTAACGAGTCCACACCTGTGCGGGGAATGAAGCATCAATGAAACTCAGCAATCACCATACAATGTATAGACGGAGCAGAGTGATACTCATCATCCCGAGTCAGGGACATTCTGTCCACCACCGGTGTCCATGGCAGACTCTACCTGAGGGTCTACAGAGAGGGGCCTCCGCTTTGGCGGGGGATGTTCCTCTATGTCCCTGTCACATTCAAGTGTCCCCAATTCCCTCTCAAAATCATCATCATGGGACAAAGCCCCATACTTGTTGGACACGACCATCGCACCCACAGAGCTCTGGACCTTCTTACTCGCCCTGTCACATGCAGCCTCAGGTCTACGGGAGGACGCGGCCTTCTTCTTCCTTTTATTCTGACTAATGGTCCAGTCATCAGACACAGATGCTGAAGGGGGGGCCACCTGAGACTGCTGGGCCTGAGGGACGACCTCCATGTTCCCCTCCTCACCCTCCTGCTCTGGTATTACTTGAGCGGACTCCCGGGGGACATCTGGGTTGGGCAGTACCTCTCCTGATGGTAAAACCTCCTCCTGGGCCTCCGCCACCACCTCCTGAGCCTCCGCCACCACCTCCTGGGCCTCTGCCACCACCTCCTGAGCCTCTACCACCACCTCCTGAGCCTCAGCCCCTGCCATCACATCCTCATCCGGTAACTCTCTGCAGATGTTGTGCCAGGCGTCTGGACAGTCCCTGTGAGGATGGCCCATCTTACCACAGAGGTTGCACCTGACGTCCCGACAATCTGCAGCGACATGACCGATGTCCCCACACAGGCTGCACTTCACCACGGTACAGGCATTGGCCAGATGACCAGTTTTACCACATTTGAAGCACTTTCGGGGCTGCCCGGGGTAGTAACATCTCCCCTTCTCCCTCCCAATGAAGAAGGAGTTGGGCAGGTGGGCAGTGATGTTACTATATTGCCTCAGCTTCACCTGTACCTTCCACCCCATTGTCCAGATACCGTCCTCATCTCTGACCTTGGTGAGGCCAAAGACGAGGTCACAATGCCTCCGGAGCCACACCTCGATGTCCTGTGGGGGAACGGCCTCATTCCAGAAGGTGACATTTAGGCTATGTGCGCACTTACCGGATTTTTCGCGGATTTTGCCGCGGATTTGCTGCATGTTTCGCTGCAGAAAATGTTCATAACATCTCTGCAGTGAATCACCAGCAAATCCTATGGAGAAAAAAAATCCTGTGCGCACTAGGCGGAATTTGACAGCTGCATGTTTTGCTGCGGGAATCCCGCAGCAAAAACAAGTGCATGTCACTTCTTTTCCGCACATCGCTGCGGGATTTCACTCCATTGACTCCAATGTTAATCATGAAATCCCGCAGGGAATAACGCAGGCAGCAAATTCTGTGAGGTTCACTGCGTTTTCCTGCGTTATTCCCTCCGGTATTTCGCGGTTTACCTCCGGTAATGTGCATCACTGCTTGCGGTTTTGCAGGGAAGTGATGCCATTACAGGAAGAGGAAGCCGTGCAGAGTAAACACACACACATACAGACACAGACACATAGAACACACATAGAAAGCAAGCGGAAATATAGGAAAAAAAGAACGTGGGCTCCGCTGCATATTTACCTTCCAGCCGAGGTAAGCACACAGCGGCGGCCCGGTATTCTCAGGCTGGGGAGGGAGAGGGGCAGGGATAATGTCCCCCGCCTCACTCCCCCTCCCGCAGCCGAGAATATCAGCCGCAGCTGCCCCGGCACTGTCGCATGCAATATGCGACAATACCGGCGTGTCCTCGGCTCTTCTTGCCACCGTGTAGCAGTGGTGGCAAGGTAAAACAAGGGGTTAATGATGGTGGGGGACCACCGCCATTAACCCCAGGCTTGATCATGGCAGCGTCTATGTGACAGCTGACATGATCAACCCGTAAGTAAAGTGAATAAAACACAGACACCGAAAAATCCTTTATTTTAAATAAAACAAACAAGCCTCGTTCACCATTTTATTAACCCCACCCGCACCAAAGCTCCGGCGTAATCCAGGTCCGACGTCCAGCACTGCTTCCATCCAGCCGCGACTGTCACAGACACAGGCTGAATGCAGCAGAGGTAATTACCGGTCATTTCCCACGGCCGGTAATGTGAACTCACTGCCGACCGTGGGAAATGCAGCGATCTGTCATCTATCTCTCTATCTATCTGTCCCTCTGTCTGTCTGTCTGTCTGTCTGTCTGTCTATCTATCCCTCTATCTATTCTTCTGTCTATCTACTCTCAGAATTAAATGACTTTTTTTTTTTTTTTTTTCTTCAATGTGCTTTATTGCATTGAAAGCAATAAAGCACATCCCAACCCGCACGCGGCAAAACCGCGGCAATACCGCGAATAATACCGCGGTAAAACCGCAGCAAACCGCGGCAAACCGCAGGCGGTTTTCGGGTGCGGTTTCCCGCGGTTTTTTACCGCGGGTGCGGTAATCTTTGAGGGCATGCGGAATTTTCTCAAGAAAATTCCACTTCCCAGTGCGCACAGAGCCTTACAGTAACAGTATCTGGCCTGGAAATGGGGACCAACAAAAACTCATTCCAGTCCTCAGTGTCCCTGAACTTGGGGTAATCGGCCCAGAATCTGTCCAGGTCAGACATGAGCTTAAAGCTGACGTCATAGCCCTGCCCGTCCTGCAGATTAGAGACCGCCAGGATCTCACGCAGCACAAACCCCATCTGGCGGCACAGCAGCTCCCTCACCACAAACCTGCGATGCGGCAGAACCTCCTTGGGACCTATGTACTTAAAACGCACAACATTAATACGCTTGAAAGTCTGGCCGGTATAATGGGCGCCGGAGGTGAAGGATGGGGCGCCGCGGCTCCAGGCATTCCTGGGGGGCACCTGCCGGGACACCCTGGGCTGACGGACAGGACGAGGGTCTGTAGCAGGGGGGCCGGCACACCTTGCGGGTTAGATAGCAAAGGGGGAAAATCACATATGTCATGCACATCAACATGAGCAGCATCATCATCATCATCACATTGTGCAATGTCCATCACAGACTGTGAATCCCCTCCAGCCCCCGACCTCACAGGCACAACAACACCATCCCCACCCTGTGCACCGGCCTCCGCAGCACAGACAGTCACACATGGAAGGTCCTGCTCCTGTGCGGGGCACTCTGGGACTTGTAGTGCCTCCACAGTCTGAGGTGTAAGCTCCTGTAGCTGCAGTTGTGTCCCATCCAGAAAACAGAATCTGGCCGCCTGTATCACCGGTCGCGTCTGCTGCTGGGGGATCTCGTCCCAAGCGGCCTCTGACTGCACATCAGGGGTCTCCACAGCACAGTCCTGCCTATGGGAGGCCAAATATTCCTGGGTCATATAGGCCTCCTTCAGGGGCCCCATACTCTCCAGCACAGTGTCCATGTCCTGCACCAGGGGCCCCATACTCTCCAGCACAGAGTCCATGTCCTGCACCACACTCGCCAGCTCCAAACCCTTCTTGTTCAGTCTCTGGTCACACACAGAGGTCAGGGCAGGATCTAAAGTGGCCCTTAGATTATAGAGACAGTCTATCTCCGCCTGCAGCATGCCTTTCATCGACCGTAACTCACCCAGTCTTCTGACTAGTCCAGGCATCTCATCCGCTAGCTGCGGCTCGGGTACACACACTGTATCCACAGCTTCAGGCTTGGCCACAGGTGCAGGGACCTTGAATACAGGCTTGTCAGAGGCCTCCACTACAGATGTCTGCATGGTGGCCTTGCTGGACCCAGGCACTGGGACTTGCTTACCGCTGGCACCGGACTGCGACCTGGTGCGGCCTGAGCTCGCCATGCCGGACACCACATGCTGCTGCCGGAGATTCTCTTGCAGGGTCTGTCTCTCCAAAGATGTCCTCTGTCTGCGGGCCGGAGAGCTGAGCTGCACAGCTGACGGTGATGGAGGCTGAGCTCCTGGCTGGAGCTGTGCACTGACCGGGGCCTCTCTGGAGGAATCACAACACTGCTCACTTTGTTTCTTTCCTTCACTCACGTCTGGCTTCTTTGCTGCACTTGGAGTTTGTTTACCTCCCAAAACAGGACACATGGATTCTTTACTTTCTCCTTTCTTGCTGGAGCTTTGTGCAACATTCACAGGTCTCACAACAACTCTGGGGGTGGTATTCCCAATGGAAGAGGCCTGGGAGCCGTGTCCCAGTGTAGGCCGGGAAGCCTGGGCCTTGCCTGGGGAGCTTCCACGCCCAGGGGGGCCCCGCCCTGGGCTTGCTCCAGACATCAGGAGAACTGCTCACACACAACCTCACAGCTTGGGGGCAGTATTATAGTAGTTATATTCTTGTATATAGGGGTCAGTATTATAGTAGTTATATTCCTGTACATAGGGGCAGTATTATAGTAGTTATATTCTTGTATATAGGGGCAGTATTATAGTAGTTATATTCTTGTACATAGGAGCAGTATTATAGTAGTTATATTCTTGTACATAGGGGCAGTATTATAGTAGTTATATTCTTGTACATAGGGGCAGTATTATAGTAGTTATATTCTTGTACATAGGGGCAGTATTATAGTAGTTATATTCTTGTATATAGGGGCAGTATTATAGCAGTTATATTCTTGTACATAGGGGGCAGTATTATAGTAGTTATATTCTTGTACATAGGGGCAGTGTTATAGTAGTTATATTCCTGTACATAGGGTCAGTATTATAGTAGTTATATTCTTGTACATAGGGGGCAGTATTATAGTAGTTATATTCTTGTACATAGGAGCAGTATTATAGTAGTTATATTCTTGTACATAGGGGCAGTATTATAGTAGTTATATTCTTGTATATAGGAGCAGTATTATAGTAGTTATATTCTTGTACATAGGGTCAGTATTATAGTAGTTATATTCTTGTATATAGGAGCAGTATTATAGTAGTTATATTCTTGTACATAGGGGGCAGTATTATAGTAGTTATATTCTTGTACATAGGGGGCAGTATTATAGTAGTTATATTCTTGTATATAGGAGCAGTATTATAGTAGTTATATTCTTGTACATAGGGGCAGTATTATAGTAGTTATATTCTTGTATATAGGAGCAGTATTATAGTAGTTATATTCTTGTACATAGGGGCAGTATTATAGTAGTTATATTCTTGTACATAGGAGCAGTATTATAGTAGTTATATTCTTGTATATAGGAGCAGTATTATAGTAGTTATATTCTTGTACATAGGGGCAGTATTATAGTAGTTATATTCTTGTACATAGGGGCAGTATTATAGTAGTTATATTCTTGTATATAGGAGCAGTATTATAGTAGTTATATTCTTGTACATAGGGAGCAGTATTATAGTAGTTATATTCTTGTACATAGGGGGCAGTATTATAGTAGTTATATTCTTGTATATAGGGGCAGTATTATAGTAGTTATATTCTTGTATATAGGGGGCAGTATTATAGTAGTTATATTCTTGTACATAGGGGCAGTATTATAGTAGTTATATTCTTGTATATAGGGGCAGTATTATAGTAGTTATATTCTTGTACATAGGGGTCAGTATTATAGTAGTTATATTCTTGTATATAGGAGCAGTATTATAGTAGTTATATTCTTGTACATAGGAGCAGTATTATAGTAGTTATATTCTTGTATATAGGAGCAGTATTATAGTAGTTATATTCTTGTATATAGGGGCAATATTATAGTAGTTATATTCTTGTACATAGGGGTCAGTATTATAGTAGTTATATTCTTGTATATAGGGGCAGTATTATAGTAGTTATATTCTTGTATATAGGGGCAGTATTATAGTAGTTATATTCTTGTACATAGGGAGCAGTATTATAGTAGTTATATTCTTGAACATAGGAGCAGTGTTATAGTAGTTATATTCTTGTATATAGGGGCAGTATTATAGTAGTTATATTCTTGTATATAGGGGCAGTATTATAGTAGTTATATTCTTGTATATAGGAGCAGTATTATAGTAGTTATATTCTTGTACATAGGGGCAGTATTATAGTAGTTATATTCTTGTATATAGGGGCAGTATTATAGTAGTTATATTCTTGTACATAGGGGCAGTATTATAGTAGTTATATTCTTGTACATAGGGAGCAGTATTATAGTAGTTATATTCTTGAACATAGGAGCAGTGTTATAGCAGTTATATTCTTGTATATAGGGGCAGTATTATAGTAGTTATATTCTTGTACATAGGAGGCGGTATTATAGTAGTTATATTCTTGTATATAGGGGCAGTATTATAGTAGTTATATATTGTACATAGGGGCAGTATTATAGTAGTTATATTCTAGTATATAGGAGCAGTATTATAGTAGTTATATTCTTCTATATAGGGGCAGTATTATAGTAGTTATATTCTTGTACATAGGGGTCAGTATTATAGTACTTATATTCTTGTATATAGGAGCAGTATTATAGTAGTTATATTCTTGTATATAGGGGCAGTATTATAGTAGTTATATTCTTGTACATAGGGGTCAGTATTATAGTAGTTATATTCTTGTATATAGGAGCAGTATTATAGTAGTTATATTCTTGTATATAGGGGCAGTATTATAGTAGTTATATTCTTGTATATAGGAGCAGTATTATAGTAGTTATATTCTTGTATATAGGAGCAGTATTATAGTAGTTATATTCTTGTATATAGGGGCAATATTATAGTAGTTATATTCTTGTACATAGGGGTCAGTATTATAGTAGTTATATTCTTGTACATAGGAGCAGTATTATAGTAGTTATATTCTTGTACATAGGGGGCAGTATTATAGTAGATATATTCTTGTACATAGGAGCAGTATTATAGTAGTTATATTCTTGTATATAGGGGCAGTATTATAGTAGTTATATTCTTGTACATAGGAGCAGTATTATAGTAGTTATATTCTTGTACATAGGGGTCAGTATTATAGTAGTTATATTCTTGTACATAGGAACAGTATTATAGTAGTTATATTCTTGTACATAGGGGCAGTATTATAGTAGTTATATTCTTGTATATAGGGGCAGTATTATAGTAGTTATATTCTTGTACATAAGGGCAGTATTATAGTAGTTATATTCTTGTACATAGGGGCAGTATTATAGTAGTTATATTCTTCTATATAGGGGCAGTATTATAGTAGTTATATTCTTGTACATAGGGGCAGTATTATAGTAGTTATATCTTGTACATAGGGGCAGTATTATAGTAGTTATATTCTTGTATATAGGAGCAGTATTATAGTAGTTATATTCTTGTATATAGGGGCAGTATTATAGTAGTTATATTCTTGTACATAGGGGTCAGTATTATAGTAGTTATATTCTTGTACATAGGGGTAGTATTATAGTAGTTATATTCTTGTATATAGGGGCAGTATTATAGTAGTTATATTCTTGTACATAGGGGTCAGTATTATAGTAGTTATATTCTTGTATATAGGAGCAGTATTATAGTAGTTATATTCTTGTACATAGGGGTAGTATTATAGTAGTTATATTCTTGTATATAGGGGCAGTATTATAGTAGTTATATTCTTGTACATTGGAGCAGTATTATAGTAGTTATATTCTTGTATATAGGGGCAGTATTATAGTAGTTATATTCTTGTATATAGGAGCAGTATTATAGTAGTTATATTCTTGTATATAGGGGCAGTATTATAGTAGTTATATTCTTGTATATAGGGGCAGTATTATAGTAGTTATATTCTTGTACATAGGGGCAGTATTATAGTAGTTATATTCTTGTACATAGGGAGCAGTATTATAGTAGTTATATTCTTGAACATAGGAGCAGTATTATAGCAGTTATATTCTTGTATATAGGGGCAGTATTATAGTAGTTATATTCTTGTACATAGGAGGCGGTATTATAGTAGTTATATTCTTGTATATAGGGGCAGTATTATGGTAGTTATATCTTGTACATAGGGGCAGTATTATAGTAGTTATATTCTAGTATATAGGAGCAGTATTATAGTAGTTATATTCTTCTATATAGGGGCAGTATTATAGTAGTTATATTCTTGTACATAGGGGTCAGTATTATAGTACTTATATTCTTGTATATAGGAGCAGTATTATAGTAGTTATATTCTTGTATATAGGGGCAGTATTATAGTAGTTATATTCTTGTACATAGGGGGCAGTATGATAGTAGTTATATTCTTGTATATAGGGGCAATATTATAGTAGTTATATTCTTGTACATAGGGGTCAGTATTATAGTAGTTATATTTTTGTACATAGGGGCAGTATTATAGTAGTTATATTCTTGTATATAGGAGCAGTATTATAGTAGTTATATTCTTGTACATAGGGGCAGTATTATAGTAGTTATATTCTTGTATATAGGGGCAGTATTATAGTAGTTATATTCTTGTACATAGGGGCAGTATTATAGTAGTTATATTCTTGTATATAGGAGCAGTATTATAGTAGTTATATTCTTGTATATAGGGGCAATATTATAGTAGTTATATTCTTGTACATAGGGGTCAGTATTATAGTAGTTATATTCTTGTATATAGGAGCAGTATTATAGTAGTTATATTCTTGTATATAGGAGCAGTATTATAGTAGTTATATTCTTGTATATAGGGGCAGTATTATAGTAGTTATATTCTTGTATATAGGAGCAGTATTATAGTAGTTATATTCTTGTATATAGGAGCAGTATTATAGTAGTTATATTCTTGTATATAGGAGCAGTATTATAGTAGTTATATTCTTGTATATAGGGGCAATATTATAGTAGTTATATTCTTGTACATAGGGGTCAGTATTATAGTAGTTATATTCTTGTACATAGGAGCAGTATTATAATAGTTATATTCTTGTACATAGGAGCAGTATTATAGTAGTTATATTCTTGTACATAGGGGTCAGTATTATAGTAGTTATATTCTTGTACATAGGAACAGTATTATAGTAGTTATATTCTTGTACATAGGGGCAGTATTATAGTAGTTATATTCTTGTATATAGGGGCAGTATTATAGTAGTTATATTCTTGTACATAGGGGCAGTATTATAGTAGCTATATTCTTGTACATAGGAGCAGTATTATAGTAGTTATATTCTTGTACATAGGGGCAGTATTATAGTAGTTATATTCTTGTATATAGGGGCAGTATTATAGTAGTTATATTCTTGTACATAGGGGCAGTATTATAGTAGTTATATTCTTGTACATAGGGGTCAGTATTATAGTAGTTATATTCTTGTACATAGGAGCAGTATTATAATAGTTATATTCTTGTACATAGGAGCAGTATTATAGTAGTTATATTCTTGTACATAGGGGTCAGTATTATAGTAGTTATATTCTTGTACATAGGAACAGTATTATAGTAGTTATATTCTTGTACATAGGGGCAGTATTATAGTAGTTATATTCTTGTATATAGGGGCAGTATTATAGTAGTTATATTCTTGTACATAGGGGCAGTATTATAGTAGCTATATTCTTGTACATAGGAGCAGTATTATAGTAGTTATATTCTTGTACATAGGGGCAGTATTATAGTAGTTATATTCTTGTATATAGGGGCAGTATTATAGTAGTTATATTCTTGTACATAGGGGCAGTATTATAGTAGTTATATTCTTGTACATAGGGAGCAGTATTATAGTAGTTATATTCTTGTATATAGGGGCAGTATTATAGTAGTTATATTCTTGTATATAGGGGGCAGTATTATAGTAGTTATATTCTTGTATATAGGAGCAGTATTATAGTAGTTATATTCTTGTATATAGGGAGCAGTATTATAGTAGTTATATTCTTGTATATAGGGGCAGTATTATAGTAGTTATATTCTTGTATATAGGGGGCAGTATTATAGTAGTTATATTCTTGTATATAGGGGCAGTATTATAGTAGTTATATTCTTGTATATAGGAGCAGTATTATAGTAGTTATATTCTTGTACATAGGGAGCAGTATTATAGTAGTTATATTCTTGTACATAGGGGGCAGTATTATAGTAGTTATATTCTTGTATATAGGGGCAGTATTATAGTAGTTATATTCTTGTATATAGGGGGCAGTATTATAGTAGTTATATTCTTGTATATAGGGGCAGTATTATAGTAGTTATATTCTTGTATATAGGAGCAGTATTATAGTAGTTATATTCTTGTATATAGGGGCAGTATTATAGTAGTTATATTCTTGTACATAGGGGCAGTATTATAGTAGTTATATTCTTGTACATAGGGGCAGTATTATAGTAGTTATATTCTTGTACATAGGGGTCAGTATTATAGTAGTTATATTCTTGTATATAGGAGCAGTATTATAGTAGTTATATTCTTGTAAATAGGGGGCAGTATTATAGTAGTTATATTCTTGTATATAGGGGGCAGTATTATAGTAGTTATATTCTTGTACATAGGGGTCAGTATTATAGTAGTTATATTCTTGTATATAGGAGCAGTATTATAGTAGTTATATTCTTGTACATAGGAGCAGTATTATAGTAGTTATATTCTTGTATATAGGAGCAGTATTATAGTAGTTATATTCTTGTATATAGGGGCAATATTATAGTAGTTATATTCTTGTACATAGGGGTCAGTATTATAGTAGTTATATTCTTGTATATAGGGGCAGTATTATAGTAGTTATATTCTTGTACATAGGGGGCAGTATTATAGTAGTTATATTCCTGTATATAGGAGCAGTATTATAGTAGTTGTATTCTTGTTTATATGGGCAATATTATAGTAGTTATATTCTTGTACATAGGGGTCAGTATTATAGTAGTTATATTCTTGTATATAGGAGCAGTATTATAGTAGTTATATTCTTGTATGTAGGGAGCAGTATTATAGTAGTTATATTCTTGTATATAGGGGCAGTATTATAGTAGTTATATTCTTGTATATAGGGGGCAGTATTATAGTAGTTATATTCTTGTATATAGGGGCAGTATTATAGTAGTTATATTCTTGTACATAGGGGTCAGTATTATAGTAGTTATATTCTTGTACATAGGGGCAGTATTATAGTAGTTATATTCTTGTACATAGGGGGCAGTATTATAGTAGTTATATTCTTGTATATAGGGGGCAGTATTATAGTAGTTATATTCTTGTATATAGGGGCAGTATTATAGTAGTTATATTCTTGTACATAGGGGGCAGTATTATAGTAGTTATATTCTTGTACATAGGGGCAGTATTATAGTAGTTATATTCTTGTACATAGGGGTCAGTATTATAGTAGTTATATTCTTGTATATAGGAGCAGTATTATAGTAGTTATATTCTTGTATGTAGGGAGCAGTATTATAGTAGTTATATTCTTGTATATAGGGGCAGTATTATAGTAGTTATATTCTTGTATATAGGGGGCAGTATTATAGTAGTTATATTCTTGTACATAGGGGCAGTATTATAGTAGTTATATTCTTGTATATAGGGGCAGTATTATAGTAGTAATATTCTTGTACATAGGGGTAGTATTATAGTAGTTATATTCTTGTATATAGGGGCAGTATTATAGTAGTTATATTCTTGTACATAGGGGTCAGTATTATAGTAGTTATATTCTTGTATATAGGAGCAGTATTATAGTAGTTATATTCTTGTACATAGGGGTAGTATTATAGTAGTTATATTCTTTGTCATGTAGAGCTGTTGAAGGGACTTCCTCCCCCTCTTCTTCACCAGCCACAGGTCGTCATGGCGATTATCTGATTGGCCTGGAAGCTTAAGGTATTTATGACTTTGGGTGATGGTAGAAGAAAAGCCAAAAGCTGCAGAGAAAGACAATTCTTTGTAATATTGGCGGGAAAACTCCCAAAGCAGGTTTTGAAGTGCGACTTTAATGCTAGAAAGATGAAAAACACATTGCCAGAATCCCTGCGTCGTGCGGAACCCAGCGCACCGTCTCACCTGACGAGGAGATCGACGGAATCACGACAAATTAGTATTGGCCAGTAAAATTGTGCTAGAGGCGTTGTGTTTGGTATCAATGTAACTGTAAAATCGAGATATTAAATATGACGCTAATATCTTTCACCTGTGTGACCCAGGAGCAAAGATATGAAAAACCCTAGAATTATGGAACTTTGTGACCATCTCAAGCCCAGCCCACAAGTGACTGTAAAATGATGTCACAGGCAAGGGGGGCTAGCAAGAGCATAAGAGACAGTTCCTGTCTTTTGGGGCTGTCAGCACGAGGAGGGCATCATGAAGGGTGATGCTGGCCGATTCTAACATCTCTTGGAGCCCCTCCCTCCATAAGCAGACGTCACTTCTATGGCAGAAGCTTAGTAAGTTTCACGTTTATACCTTTTATTTTAATGTAACTGTTATGCCGTAATGTGTATTGTTCCCTTTTGTAAATTCTTGTATATTCTTTAAACACTGCCTATTTTCGGATTAAATATATAAAAATTTAAGAGTTTCTTTCCTTATGCTTTATATACGAATCCAAAACCCCGAAGGGCCTTATGCTATCTGAAACGGGTCCCCAGCTACCGGTAGAAAGTCTGGGTGGTGGCAGCGTAATTGTTATTGCATAGAATTATTGGAGTGCTATCATTAAGGGTACCGAGGTATATAAATATTCCATTAGCAGGAATCAGAGATATACATTTACCCTTGCTGTGAGACCTCCAATATTTGGCATTATCAGCTCAGCAGCCTCATCTTATGCATTGTCCTGCAGTCCCAAAAGTGGCCTGCAGACAAGGGGGGCGCTAGAGAGTAGTCGTGTGTAACGAATCAGTGAACAGCTGCGGATTTCTGAGGGACTTCCCCGGCTGTTCGTGACAAATTGGTGGCAAGCGGTGGGATATATAAAGCATTAGTGATCTGGTTTGAGCAATCATCCCTTTCACTAAAAACTTGCAAAAGTTTTGAGGATCGAACTCAGTGTTTAAATATACCTGGAACAATACTGTACGTGTAGCAGTTACCCCCTCCCCTTCTCTCTTGTTTTCTATCCTATCTTTTATTTGGCAATTATGGAGGCTGTGTCAGAAGCCTGGTACAATCAGCAGAAGAAGGAAGTTCTTGCTGCACTCTGCAGATCCAAGTTGATTGATGGCCATGGCAAAACGAGGCAGGACCTCATTAAAGAACTTTTACAATGGGACGCAGAGCACGTTCATTCCCCCAGTGCTGAAGAAGGGGAGGCAAGCCAAGCCCAGGATGGGACTGCTGCAGAATCCCCACCATCAACTGCGAGCCAGAGCAGTGACCAGGGCAACATGGACTCCTACCTGCAAATGGCCCTACAACAGTTCACTGCCGAGGACCGGCAGGGACGGCTGGACCTCATTCAGCAATATCGAGAGGCTGAGAGAGCCGAGCGCCAGGCCCAGGCTGAGAGAGCTGAGCGCCAGGCTCAGGCTGAGAGAGCCGAGCGAGAGGCTGAGCGAGCCGAGCGAGAGCGCCAAGCCCAGAGAGACCATGAATTGAATGTCCTCAAAGCCCGGCAGCAGACATCTTCCTCACTAAACGGTGAGTCCAATAATGCCAGCAGCTTTAAGCCCCGACCGGAGCACTTTCCTGTGATGGAAAAGGACGGGAATTTGGACAGCTTTCTGACGGGATTTGAAAAGACTTGCTTGCAGTACCAGTTGCCCTCAACACAATGGGCACAATACTTAACCCCAGGGCTGCGAGGCAAGGCCCTGGACGCGTTTGCCAGTCTCCCTCAAGAGCAGAGTGGAGACTATGGGGCCATAAAGCAGGCCCTAGTACGGAAGTATCAGCTGACTCCGGAGGTGTACCGAAAAAAATTCCGGACCCTCCAGCTCGGACCTCATGACAGCTACAGCGATTTGGAGGGTGGGCTCCAGCGCACCTTTGACCAGTGGATCCAAGGACTGTCCGTTACAACCTTTGAGGAGTTAAAGGACCTCATGGTGAAGGACCAACTCCTACATGTCTGTCCTGTGGAGGTTCGACAGTTTGTTATGGACCGAGAGCCCAAGGAGGCCTCAAAAGCAGCCCAGATTGCCGACGCCTATGTGGCCAACCGTGCATCGGAGGTGCGGAAGCCGTCCACCACTAGCTGGAAAGGGGGTAAGATGACAACTACAACCACCCCTGCCCCTACCAGCCGACCTCCCGTAGGTCCTGTTTCATCCACCAGTGCCCGGCCCACCTCTGACACTCGCAGGTGTTTTTCCTGCAACCTGCCTGGACACCTCAGCTCTGGTTGCCCAGAGAGGCAGAAGAGGAACCCCACATCCAAGGCCCAAGGGCCCACTGGAACTGTCCTTTTGGCAAGGAAGGCGGGTGGTAGGGCCTGCGAAAACCTACACCCCGTCACCGTAGGCGGAACCCCCACTGTGGGGCTCAAGGACACTGGGGCCGACAGAACACTGGTCCGCCCTGAACTGGTACCCCCTGAAAACTTTATCCCGGGAAAACTCCTGACTGTCGCCTTGGCGGGGGGTGTCCACCACTCCTTCCCAATGGCCCTGATTCCCCTCGACTGGGGTGCTGGGAGAGGGTTGAGGGAAGTGGGGGTGGATGAACATCTACCAACCAATGTTTTATTGGGGACTGATCTGGGGCGATTAGTTGCACAATTTCTCCCTGATGATCCTCCCGAATCCAAAAAGTCATGTGATACAAATGTTGTTGATCAGTCATGTGATGCAAATGTTGTTAAATCATGTGATGCAAATGTTGTTGATAAGTCATGCGACCCGAATGCGGATACCCAGAACGTAATTACAAATGTTGTGCATGGTAATAATGTGGAGATTTGTACAGGGGAACTCAGCCATGCCACGCGGCAGGGTGACGTGGCTGAGGACGACCCCAAGGTAGCAAGTGTCTGTGCTGACAGAGATGGAGGCAGACATGAGAACCACGAGGACAGTGGTCAAATGCAGCTGAGCAGTGTCACAGCGGACAGTGACACAGCCAGTAGTACCTGTCAGGCTGATGGGGAAGAGTGGTTATTCCCCGGGGAGACAGCCTTCATCGGTGCTGTCACCCGCAGTCAGAGTGCCCAGAACGCAAATGAAACCCTGCCTTCTGACACCTCTTCACCCAGAGGGATAACGGAACTGGTGATGGACCCAGAGCAGGTCCCAGAGGGTCCCGGTGAGGTTGGAACCTTAACGTCACTTTTGGCTGCCTCTAGCCAAGAGTTTCAGGTGGCTCTACGAACTGATGCCAGTCTAGAGACGTTAAGGGACCTCGCAGAGAAGCCCTCCTCCGAGACCGATAAGGAGAGGGTATTCTGGGACCAGGGAAAGTTGTACCGGGAGACAATTCCCTGTAACCCCCAACAAGAGTGGCTGAAGGAAAAACAGCTGGTGGTGCCTCACCGCTTTAGGAGTGAGTTGCTGCGGATTGCCCATGAGATCCCACTCGCCGGACACTTGGGGGTTAGCAAAACCAAGGCCCGGCTGTCTCACCACTTCTATTGGCCCAAAATGGGGACAGATGTTGCCAACTACTGCCGCTCCTGTATCACATGCCAAAGAGTGGGAAAGTCAGGGCCTGCTCCCAAAGCTCCCCTGATCTCTTTGCCGGTGATAGAGGAGCCTTTCCAGAGGGTCGCTGTGGACATTGTCGGGCCTCTGGCCGTCCCCAGCAGCTCTGGAAAACGGTTTGTCCTTACTGTGGTAGACTATGCTACCCGGTATCCGGAGGCAGTGGCTCTGTCCTCAGTTAGAGCCGATAAGGTGGCAGATGCCCTCTTGACCATATTCTCCCGAGTAGGATTTCCCAGGGAGATGCTTACCGACCAGGGGACTCAGTTCATGTCTCGTCTAATGGAGGCTCTCTGTAAGAAAATGCAGGTGCGGCATCTGATATCAAGCGCTTATCACCCACAGACCAATGGTTTGTGTGAGCGATTTAATGGTACACTTAAGCAGATGCTTAAGATGCTGGTTGAGTCACATGGACGCGACTGGGAGCGGTATCTCTCACACCTGCTGTTTGCCTACAGAGAGGTACCACAGGCCTCAACGGGGTTTTCCCCCTTCGAGCTCCTGTATGGCAGACGAGTCCGGGGGCCTCTTGGTCTGGTAAGGGAATCCTGGGAAGAGGAACTGAATTCCCCAGAAGTGTCCGTTGTGGAGTATGTCATTCGGCTCCGTGACAAGATGCAGTCAATGACGCAGATGGTGCATGAGAATATGGCGCAAGCCCAGGCCAGCCAGAAGCGATGGTACGACCAACACGCTCGAGAGCGGGTGTATGAAGTGGGTCAGAAGGTGTGGGTCCTGGTCCCAATGACCCAGAACAAGCTTCAGGCGGCCTGGGAGGGTCCATACCTGGTGCATCAGCGCCTCAATGACGTAAACTATGTGGTCACCATCGACCATGCCAGGAAGAGGCAAAAGGTCTTCCATGTCAACATGATGAAAGCTCATCATGACAGGGAAGCCTTTGCTCTTCCTGTGTGTAGTCTTCCCGAGGAAGGCGAAAGTGAAGTCTTGGTGGACTTGCTCGCCTCAGCCCGGGATGGAGGGTCTATCGAGGAGGCGGCATTCAACCCACAGCTATCCTTGGACCAAAAGTCCCAGCTGCGGGAGGTATTCCGGCCCTACCTGATGACCTTCACGAATGTCCCAGGGAAGATATCCCTAGCCACCCACCAGGTGGACACAGGGAGTCATTCCCCAGTTCGTCAACCCCCATACCGTGTCTCCCTAGAGGTACAAAAGGACATAAAAAGGGAGATCGATGAAATGCTAGTCCTGGGAGTGATCCAGAGGTCCAAAAGTGCATGGGCCTCGCCTGTAGTCTTGGTTCCCAAAAAGGACCGGACAACCCGGTTTTGTGTGGACTACAGGAGGCTAAATGCAATCACAGCACCCGATGCGTACCCAATGCCACGCATCGACGAGTTACTGGATTGCTTAGCCGGGGCCCAGTACCTGACCATCATGGACCTGAGTCGAGGGTACTGGCAGATCCCTATGTCCAAGGAAGCACAGGAAAGGTCCGCCTTCATCACCCCATTCGGGCTGTATGAATCCCTTGTCATGCCCTTTGGCATGAGAAATGCTCCTGCCACTTTCCAGCGATTGGTCGACCAGCTGCTCGAGGGACTAGGAGGGTTTGCAGTAGCTTACCTGGATGACATTGCCATCTTTAGTCCCACTTGGGAGGAACACCTGGGGCACCTGGAACAGGTGCTCAGGCGGATCCAAAGCGCTGGTCTGACTATAAAGCCAGGGAAGTGTCAGATCGGCATGACTGAGGTACAGTACCTTGGACACAGAGTGGGTGGCGGGACCCTGAAACCAGAGCCAGGGAAGGTTGATGCCATCACCTCCTGGCCTACCCCCAAGTCAAAGAAGCAGGTGATGTCCTTCTTGGGTACGGCAGGGTACTATAGGAAGTTCGTTCCTAACTATAGTGCTCTTGCTAAGCCGTTGACGGACCTCACCAAAAAGAAGCTACCGCAAGTAGTCACCTGGACAGATGACTGTGAACGGTCCTTCAGGGCACTAAAAGCTGCCCTCGCCAGTCCCCCAATCCTACAAGCTCCGAACTTCACCCGACGGTTCATAGTTCAGACAGATGCCAGTGCGTTTGGCCTTGGTGCAGTACTCAGCCAGGTAAATGGGAAGGGAGAAGAGCATCCGGTGATGTTTCTCAGCCGCAAGCTCTTATCCCGGGAAGTGGCCTACGCCACTGTGGAGAAGGAGTGCCTCTCTATAGTGTGGGCCCTGCGGAAACTGCAGCCCTACCTATATGGACGCAACTTCACCATAGTGACAGACCACAACCCTCTCAGCTGGCTACATCGGGTGGCCGGCGACAATGGTAAGCTACTGCGGTGGAGCTTGGCACTACAGCAGTATGACTTTACCATTCAACACAGGAAGGGTGTTGAGCATGGCAACGCTGATGGGCTGTCCCGGCAGGGGGATGCCAGCGAGGTAGGCTTAGGAGACGATTGGCAAATCAATCTCCCATGCTACCTCAAAAAGGGGGAGGTGTCATGTAGAGCTGTTGAAGGGACTTCCTCCCCCTCTTCTTCACCAGCCACAGGTCGTCATGGCGATTATCTGATTGGCCTGGAAGCTTAAGGTATTTATGACTTTGGGTGATGGTAGAAGAAAAGCCAAAAGCTGCAGAGAAAGACAATTCTTTGTAATATTGGCGGGAAAACTCCCAAAGCAGGTTTTGAAGTGCGACTTTAATGCTAGAAAGATGAAAAACACATTGCCAGAATCCCTGCGTCGTGCGGAACCCAGCGCACCGTCTCACCTGACGAGGAGATCGACGGAATCACGACAAATTAGTATTGGCCAGTAAAATTGTGCTAGAGGCGTTGTGTTTGGTATCAATGTAACTGTAAAATCGAGATATTAAATATGACGCTAATATCTTTCACCTGTGTGACCCAGGAGCAAAGATATGAAAAACCCTAGAATTATGGAACTTTGTGACCATCTCAAGCCCAGCCCACAAGTGACTGTAAAATGATGTCACAGGCAAGGGGGGCTAGCAAGAGCATAAGAGACAGTTCCTGTCTTTTGGGGCAGTCAGCACGAGGAGGGCATCATGAAGGGTGATGCTGGCCGATTCTAACATCTCTTGGAGCCCCTCCCTCCATAAGCAGACGTCACTTGTATGGCAGAAGCTTAGTAAGTTTCACGTTTATACCTTTTATTTTAATGTAACTGTTATGCCGTAATGTGTATTGTTCCCTTTTGTAAATTCTTGTATATTCTTTAAACACTGCCTATTTTCGGATTAAATATATAAAAATTTAAGAGTTTCTTTCCTTATGCTTTATATACGAATCCAAAACCCCGAAGGGCCTTATGCTATCTGAAACGGGTTCCCAGCTACCGGTAGAAAGTCTGGGTGGTGGCAGCGTAATTGTTATTGCATAGAATTATTGGAGTGCTATCATTAAGGGTACCGAGGTATATAAATATTCCATTAGCAGGAATCAGAGATATACATTTACCCTTGCTGTGAGACCTCCAATATTTGGCATTATCAGCTCAGCAGCCTCATCTTATGCATTGTCCTGCAGTCCCAAAAGTGGCCTGCAGACAAGGGGGGCGCTAGAGAGTAGTCGTGTGTAACGAATCAGTGAACAGCTGCGGATTTCTGAGGGACTTCCCCGGCTGTTCGTGACATTCTTGTATATAGGGGCAGTATTATAGTAGTTATATTCTTGTACATTGGAGCAGTATTATAGTAGTTATATTCTTGTATATAGGGGCAGTATTATAGTAGTTATATTCTTGTATATAGGAGCAGTATTATAGTAGTTATATTCTTGTATATAGGGGCAGTATTATAGTAGTTATATTCTTGTATATAGGGGCAGTATTATAGTAGTTATATTCTTGTACATAGGGAGCAGTATTATAGTAGTTATATTCTTGAACATAGGAGCAGTGTTATAGTAGTTATATTCTTGTATATAGGGGCAGTATTATAGTAGTTATATTCTTGTATATAGGAGCAGTATTATAGTAGTTATATTCTTGTACATAGGGGCAGTATTATAGTAGTTATATTCTTGTATATAGGGGCAGTATTATAGTAGTTATATTCTTGTACATAGGGGCAGTATTATAGTAGTTATATTCTTGTACATAGGGAGCAGTATTATAGTAGTTATATTCTTAAACATAGGAGCAGTATTATAGCAGTTATATTCTTGTATATAGGGGCAATATTATAGTAGTTATATTCTTGTATATAGGGAGCAGTATTATAGTAGTTATATTCTTGTATATAGGGGCAGTATTATAGTAGTTATATTTTTGTAGATAGGGGCAGTATTATAGTAGTTATATTCTTGTATATAGGGAGCAGTATTATAGTAGTTATATTCTTGTATATAGGGGCAGTATTATAGTAGTTATATTCTTGAACATAGGAGCAGTATTATAGTAGTTATATTCTTGTACATAGAGGCAGTATTATAGTAGTTATATTCTTGTATATAGGGAGCAGTATTATAGTAGTTATATTCTTGTATATAGGGGCAGTATTATAGTAGTTATATTCTTGAACATAGGAGCAGTATTATAGCAGTTATATTCTTGTATTTAGGGGCAGTATTATGTTCTATTCTTGTACATAGAGCTGTATTGTGTGTGCTGTGTGTCTTGTTTCTGGCTGTTGATCCTTTTCAGTTTCCCTCCTCGGTGTAGTCCGGGCTGTGTCGTCTCCCCCCGCACTGTTATTGTCAGTGCTGCACCTTTTCTCCACATTCCTGGGGGTGCACTCATATATGAGTGACTATAGATTAATGCCCAGCCCTGTAGAAATCTATGCTGACAGCAGCTGATGCTGTGAGACGTGTCAGTCATTCCTCAGCTGTGACTGAGCTGCTGTGGGAAGCGCTGAGAAGGTGGGATGAAAGGAGAGCGACCGCCGATCCCTCCGCACTGTCACCGGCGGCTCCGCAATACAGAAACCGCGGAGGGAAGCGACATCAGATCCTCATCATCATCATCATCATCCATCCATCCATCATCATCCATCCATCATCATCGTCATCATCATCACACAGAGTCGGATCTTTATTAGTGAAGTGATGCCCAGCATGGTGATTCCTCTCCTGAGCAGGGGCTCAGACTCCTGAAACGCGTGGAAATATAATCCCTCCTTTTCCTATACATTGTTGTGTATCCCCGTGTCCCGGGCAGCGGGTGACGCCTCCAGTCTACATCTGGTACACACATGCTGTTCACAGGTACACCCAGGCACAGCCGTGTCAGCGGATCTACACTCAACACAGACCCAACATGTTCATCATTAAGGTTCAGGCTTCTTAGATTTCACAAAGCGCAGTTCGGCGCCGTCTTTGTACACGGGGGGGGGGGGTTGGGGGGGTAGCGGTTTAATGGAATCACATCCTCTCGGCTCAGACAGATGAACACAGCAGATTTTCTGGGCAAAAATGCAGCATGTACCTTATTTTTCGTTTTATAAGACGCATCGGATTATAAGACGCACCCCAAAATTTAGAGATAAAAAAGGTAAAAAAATAATATGTATTCCGTTCTATAATCTGGTGGTGTCTTAGGATGGGGCCGCATAGGAGGACGTTATTATTGTATGGGGGCTATGTAGGGGGACATTATTACTTTAAGGGGGCCAATAACCGCACCTCACAGCTCCGTCTGACGTCACTAATACGAGGTGACGAGGTACGGTTCCCCACATTTACCAGTGTGATGTTCCTCACCCCATGGGGATACGTAAGGTCAGCTTGGCTCCATTTTACACACATCCTTTGCCCACATGTGCCCATGGAGGCCCGGGGCGTGACAGGGGGTGATCCACACTATCGCCGGCATGACACAACATTTGCTCATAACCCGGACCGGCTGAGAGAGCCCTTTCACTGGCACCAGTGACGCAGAGCCCTGCCAGCCCGGTAGGACGGCCACCAGGTCCTCACCCAGCAACGGGATCACATCGGGCCAGAAACCAGCCTCGGTAGCATGTGACGTTACACCAAGATCCCAGACGTTTGTGGATCAAGATAAGGAGCGGCCCAAGGTTACATGAGTTATTTAATCGCCTTAACGACTCCCAAGCTAAACACTATATACACAATGTATATACAGATACGGTGGTCAGATAGCGAATACCGTTATTGTACTAGTAAGTAAGAGCAGATGATACACAAGTCAGTGGCCAGTTGGATGTCAGGCCTTGGGAGGTGTGAGGTGCCAGAGGCTTCCGATTTCTTCCACCACGATACGATGGCATGACCTCTCAGGAGAGGACACTGGACCACCTGCACAGCCGGTCTCAGCTTCCCATTTTGAAGGAGGCCTATAGTCTTAGACCAGATATGATACAGGTGAAATTATGCCCTGTATATGTGGCGCCCCTGAGGCTCCAGTCGCCACAGAGTATTGCAGCTCATTTAAGGTGTAATATTTGCCTCGGGTAAGGAGGGGGTTAATCCCGTGTTCCAAATTCACACTTTACATACAGCTTAGGAGCCTTCTCCAGGGGGGAATTGGCTCAGGGTAGATAGGGGGGTGGCCATCACGAGGCATGGGACTTCCCCGGTGACTGAAGCCGGCCACTTGGGGGGGCGGGATCCACTTGGGGTAGAAATAGGAGCAACTCACACAATCTTCAGTCAGTCTACGCGGGACGCCAGTTCTGGGACACGACACCATCACCACTTTCTTCTCTTCTCGGGGCCTGTGGCTTGGAGTGGAGCACTCGGCCCAGGTTCCTCACGGCTGGAAGGGCAACTCTGACAAAGACGGGGCCCTTCACAGTGAGTGACTGGTACTACCCGGGCGAGCGGCACAAAGAGTGAGTAAAGACACATGCTGGAACCGCAGCATTTGACTCGGACTCTTTTTACTCCCCTCATCCTCCTTCCCGGGGCCCGCTCCGCCTGTGGGGAGCGATACCATTCTCAGCTGCTATTACCATCCACCCTGGAGGACAGCGACAGCAGCGGCGGCTGATCTCTGGCCGCGTACCACAGGTGGCGTCACGACAATCATCCTATTACAACCCCCATCATCCTCCTTCCTTATTGGTGTACACCTCGGGGCACGAAGCCAGGCAGGCCACCGCGACGTCCCAGACCACCACATCGGCCCGGTGACAAGTAACTCAGGTACGAGACCCCGTGGCTGATTCCCCCTGCCCCCTGGGTGCTATATATATGCTTCACACAACACCCCTTTAGATGGCGCTGGGGGGCAGCACTTTCCTGGGGTCTCGGCCTCTACGTTATGCTGGTCTTGTGACGCCCTGGACTAGCCAGGTAGCCACAAACATAACATCACACACACACCCTCCCCTGGATAGTCAACAACAGTCAAACAAAATCCTTGTTGCCTCCTCCAGGGTCTGATGTCCACACCAGGTGGGGCGGAGCCAGGCGGTTGGCCCCACCCACCGAGCAGTTCACAGGCCTGGAGGCGGGAAAAGCAGTAAGTTTAGTTGGCAGTTGAAAGTGACAGGAGCAAAACTGCTAGTGTCTGCGTCGGAGCCCAGGCACATACAGCAAGGTCGGCAGACGGTGGTGGCCATCTACAGGAGGTGGTGCAAGTCAGCGGAACCGTAGGACCGGGGATGGGCGGTGGCCCGCCGGTACCGAGCCGGGGAGCAGATGTGCACCAAGCACAAAGGCAGGGCCATCAGACCCCGACCAGGCTGGGAGCCGCCGACAATGGTCAAATCCGATAGTGACCGGGACCTCCGGAGTTCCCTCACACCCAAGATCCGACAGAAGGCAACCGTCCACACAGTGAGGATAAAAAGCCACCGCCATAGGCTAGAGATCCAAGGGCCAGCGCCTGCGGGCAAAACGGGCTCCTTCGGTACATACACGCCAGGGAGAGGACTACCGTTGGGAAACCATCGGAGTCAATACATTCTACAGCGGTGCAGGGAAAGACAGCCACCATCAGCCTGTCCGGGGAGGGCAAAGACACTGCAGCCGGCTGCGGGACCCGTCCATCCAGCCGTTTAATTTACCAGAGATTCTGTGTATCTGTGCCTGAGTGAGTACAACAGTGCCATCCGGCACCGCGCTGCCTCCGCAACCCTGCGCCCCAGCTACCCTGCCTCCCTGTACCACCACCGGGCCCCAAGATCACCAACCCCTACCCACGGAGGGGGAACCAACATCCTAGCTGCTCCCTGCCATCGCTCACGGGATCCCTGTCACCAGCATCGGTGGTGCCCATTATCACCACGACCCGTGGGTGGCGTCACGGACTATCTCCCCAAAACAAACCACCCCCTTTTCACTCGTGGGCGAGGAGCGCTGCTTGAGTCCCCGGGTCCGGCCCACTGCTCGAGCCACCGAGCAGCAGCAGCCCTGGACCCGAGCGTAGCGAGCGCGGCCCCTCCGCCCGCGTCACTCTCAGATTACGCGGTGAAATCCAGGAGACAGATTCCCTTTAAGCATCTGCTTCAGGGTGCCATTGAATCATTCACGCACGCCCTTAGTTTGTGGGTGCTCCGGGCGTTGTCACCAGATGGTGCTCCTGTATTTGCTGACACGGGACTCCACCAGCTGTGACATGAACTGGTTCCCCGGTCGCTGAGAATTTCCAGGGGAAACCCACCTTGTAGGGCGCAATGAACAACAAGGCTATGGATTCAAGGTCCCGGGTGGCAAAGTCTACTACCGGCAGTACGAAGCCGAATGGACAGCGGTCAGAATAGATCCACAGCCTCCCTCCTGTGATCTGTGGTCATGGCGTGTGGGATCCGGCGTTCTGCTCCTCTCCTGGGGATAGATTTAGTTTTGTGGCATCAGGAATTGTGGACGTCGTGAGGAAGGAATTCCCATCCGCAGGACACGTGTGTGAGGATGATGATGGGAGCTGTTCTGCTGGTGCCATCCGCAGGACACGTGTGTGAGGATGATGATGGGAGCTGTTCTGCTGGTGCCATCTGCCCACCGGAAGTAACGATCCGTCCTCCGGGCACTGACTGTGTGACCAGAGAGACGGAGAGATGGGGAGATGGAGAGATGGAGAGATGGGGAGATGGGGAGATGGGGAGATGGGGAGATGGAGAGATGGAGAGATGGAGAGATGGAGAGATGGAGAGATGGGGAGATGGGGAGATGGAGAGACGGAGAGACGGAGAGATGGAGAGATGGAGAAATGGAGAAATGGAGAGATGGAGAGATGGGGAGATGGAGAGACGGAGAGATGGAGAGATGGGGAGATGGAGAGACGGGGAGACGGAGAGACAGAGAGACAGAGAGACAGAGAGACGGAGAGACGGGGAGATGGGGAGATGGGGAGATGGGGAGACGGAGAGATGGAGAGATGGGGAGATGGGGAGACGGGGAGATGGAGAGATGGAGAGATGGAGAGATAGAGAGATGGGGAGATGGGGAGACGGAGAGATGGAGAGATGGAGAGATGGAGAGATGGAGATGGAGAGATGGGGAGATGGGGAGATGGAGAGATGGGGAGATGGGGAGATGGAGAGATGGGGAGATGGAGAGACGGAGAGACGGAGAGACGGGGAGACGGAGAGACGGAGAGACAGAGAGACGGAGATGGAGAGATGGGGAGATGGGGAGATGGGGAGATGGGGAGACGGAGAGACGGAGAGACGGAGAGACGGAGAGACGGGGAGACGGGGAGACGGAGAGACGGAGAGACGGAGAGACGGGGAGACGGGGAGACGGAGAGATGCGGAGATGCAGAGATGGAGAGATGCAGAGATGGAGAGACGGAGAGATGGAGAGATGGGGAGATGGGGAGATGGGGAGATGGGGAGATGGAGAGATGCGGAGATGGAGAGATGGAGAGATGGAGAGATGCAGAGATGGAGAGATGGAGAGATGGGGAGATGGAGAGATGGAGAGATGGAGAGATGGGGAGATGGGGAGATGGAGAGATGGAGAGATGGGGAGATGGAGAGATGGAGAGATGGAGAGATGGAGAGATGGGGAGATGGAGAGATGGGGAGATGGGGAGATGGAGAAATGGAGAGATGGGGAGATGGGGAGATGGAGAGATGGAGAGATGGGGAGATGGAGAGATGGAGAGATGGAGAGATGGAGAGATGGGGAGATGGAGAGATGGGGAGATGGAGAGATGGAGAAATGGGGAGATGGGGAGATGGGGAGATGGAGAGATGGAGAGATGGAGAGATGGGGAGACGGAGAAATGGAGAGATGGGGAGATGGGGAGATGGAGAGATGGGGAGACGGAGAAATGGAGAGATGGGGAGATGGGGAGATGGAGAGATGGGGAGATGGAGAGATGGAGAGATGGAGAGATGGAGAGATGCAGAGATGGAGAGATGGAGAGATGGAGAAATGCAGAGATGGAGAGATGGAGAGATGGGGAGATGGAGAGATGGAGAGATGGGGAGATGGAGAGATGGAGAGATGGAGAAATGGAGAGATGGAGAGATGGAGAGACGGGGAGACGGAGAGACGGAGAGATGGAGAAATGGAGAGATGGGGAGATGGAGAGATGGAGAGATGGGGAGATGGAGAGATGGGGAGATGGAGAGATGGAGAGATGGAGAGATGGGGAGATGGGGAGATGGAGAAATGGAGAGATGGAGAGATGGAGAGATGGAGAGATGGAGAGATGGGGAGATGGGGAGATGGAGAGATGGGGAGATGGGGAGATGGAGAGATGGAGAGATGGAGAGATGGAGAAATGGGGAGATGGGGAGATGGGGAGATGGAGAGATGGGGAGATGGGGAGATGGAGAGATGGAGAGATGGAGAGATGGGGAGATGGAGAGATGGAGAAATGGGGAGATGGGGAGATGGAGAGATGGGGAGATGGGGAGATGGGGAGATGGGGAGATGGAGAGATGGAGAGATGGAGAGATGGGGAGATGGGGAGATGGAGAGATGGGGAGATGGGGAGATGGAGAGATGGAGAGATGGAGAGATGGGGAGATGGGGAGATGGAGAGATGGAGAGATGGAGAGATGGAGAGATGGAGAGATGGAGAGATGGGGAGATGGAGAGATGGAGAAATGGGGAGATGGGGAGATGGAGAGATGGGGAGATGGAGAGATGGAGAGATGGGGAGATGGAGAGATGCAGAGATGGAGAGATGCAGAGATGGAGAGATGGAGAGATGGAGAGATGGGGAGATGGAGAGATGGAGAAATGGAGAGATGGGGAGATGGGGAGATGGGGAGATGGAGAGATGGGGAGATGGAGAGATGGAGAGATGGGGAGATGGAGAGATGCAGAGATGGAGAGATGCAGAGATGGAGAGATGGAGAGATGGAGAGATGGGGAGATGGAGAGATGGAGAAATGGGGAGATGGGGAGATGGGGAGATGGAGAGATGCAGAGATGGAGAGATGGAGAGATGGAGAGATGCAGAGATGGAGAGATGGAGAGATGGAGAGATGGGGAGATGGAGAGATGGAGAGATGGAGAGATGGAGAGATGGGGAGATGGAGAGATGGGGAGATGGAGAGATGGAGAGATGGAGAGATGGAGAGATGGAGAGATGGAGAGATGGGGAGATGGAGAGATGGAGAGATGGAGAGATGGAGAGATGGAGAGATGGAGAGATGGGGAGATGGAGAGATGGAGAGATGGGGAGATGGAGAGATGGAGAGATGGAGAGATGGAGAGATGGAGAGATGGAGAGATGGGGAGATGGAGAGATGGAGAGATGGGGAGATGGAGAGATGGAGAGATGGGGAGATGGAGAGATGGGGAGATGGAGAGATGGGGAGATGGAGAGATGCAGAGATGGAGAAATGGAGAGATGGAGAGATGCGGAGATGGAGAGATGGAGAGATGGGGAGATGGAGAGATGCAGAGATGGGGAGATGGAGAGATGGAGAGATGGAGAAATGGAGAGATGGAGAGATGGAGAGATGCGGAGATGGAGAGATGGGGAGATGGAGAGATGGAGAGATGGAGAGATGGAGAGATGGAGAAATGGAGAGATGGAGAGATGCGGAGATGGAGAGATGGGGAGATGGAGAGATGCAGAGATGGAGAGATGGAGAGATGGAGAGATGGGGAGATGGGGAGATGGAGAGATGGGGAGATGGAGAGATGCAGAGATGGAGAGATGGAGAGATGGAGAGATGGAGAGATGGAGAGATGGAGAGATGGAGAGATGGGGAGATGGAGAGATGGAGAGATGGAGAGATGGGGAGATGGAGAGATGGAGAGATGGGGAGATGCAGAGATGGAGAGATGGAGAGATGGGGAGATGGAGAGATGGAGAGATGGAGAGATGGAGAGATGGAGAGATGGGGAGATGGAGAGATGGAGAGATGGAGAGATGGAGAGATGGGGAGATGGAGAGATGGAGAGATGGGGAGATGGAGAGATGGAGAGATGGAGAAATGGAGAGATGGGGAGATGGAGAGATGCAGAGATGGAGAGATGCAGAGATGGAGAGATGGAGAGATGGAGAGATGGGGAGATGGAGAGATGGAGAGATGGGGAGATGGAGAGATGGAGAGATGGAGAGATGGGGAGATGGAGAGATGCAGAGATGGGGAGATGCAGAGATGGAGAGATGGGGAGATGGAGAGATGGGGAGATGGAGAGATGGGGAGATGGAGAGATGGAGAGATGGGGAGATGGAGAGATGGAGAGATGCAGAGATGGAGAGATGGGGAGATGGAGAGATGGGGAGATGGAGAGATGGGGAGATGGAGAGATGGAGAGATGGGGAGATGGAGAGATGGGGAGATGCAGAGATGGAGAGATGGGGAGATGGAGAGATGGGGAGATGGAGAGATGGGGAGATGGAGAGATGGGGAGATGGAGAGATGGAGAGATGCAGAGATGGAGAGATGGAGAGATGGAGAGATGGGGAGATGGAGAGATGGAGAGATGGAGAGATGGGGAGATGCGGAGATGGAGAGATGGGGAGATGCAGAGATGGAGAGATGGGGAGATGGAGAGATGGAGAGATGGAGAGATGGGGAGATGGGGAGATGGGGAGATGGAGAGATGGGGAGATGCAGAGATGGAGAGATGGGGAGATGGAGAGATGGGGAGATGGAGAGATGCAGAGATGGAGAGATGCAGAGATGGAGAGATGGAGAGATGGAGAGATGGAGAGATGGGGAGATGGAGAGATGCAGAGATGGAGAGATGGAGAGATGGAGAGATGGAGAGATGCATAGATGGAGAGATGGAGAGATGGAGAGATGGGGAGATGGAGAGATGGGGAGATGGAGAGATGGAGAGATGGAGAGATGGAGAGATGGAGAGATGCAGAGATGGAGAGATGGGGAGATGGAGAGATGGGGAGATGGAGAGATGGAGAGATGGAGAGATGGAGAGATGGGGAGATGGAGAGATGGGGAGATGGGGAGATGGAGAGATGGGGAGATGGAGAGATGGAGAGATGGGGAGATGGAGAGATGGAGAGATGGAGAGATGGGGAGATGGAGAGATGGAGAGATGGAGAGATGGAGAGATGGAGAGATGGAGAGATGCAGAGATGGAGAGATGGAGAGATGGAGAGATGGAGAGATGGAGAGATGCAGAGATGGAGAGATGGAGAGATGGAGAGATGGGGAGATGGAGAGATGGAGAGATGGAGAGATGGGGAGATGGAGAGATGGAGAGATGGAGAGATGGAGAGATGGAGAGATGGAGAGATGCAGAGATGGAGAGATGGAGAGATGGAGAGATGGAGAGATGCAGAGATGGAGAGATGGAGAGATGGAGAGATGGGGAGATGGAGAGATGGAGAGATGGAGAGATGGGGAGATGGAGAGATGGAGAGATGGAGAGATGGAGAGATGGAGAGATGCAGAGATGGGGAGATGGGGAGATGGAGAGATGGAGAGATGGAGAGATGGAGAGATGCAGAGATGGAGAGATGGAGAGATGGAGAGATGGGGAGATGGGGAGATGGAGAGATGCAGAGATGGAGAGATGCAGAGATGGGGAGATGGAGAGATGGAGAGATGGAGAGATGCAGAGATGGAGAGATGGAGAGATGGGGAGATGGAGAGATGGAGAGATGCAGAGATGGAGAGATGGAGAGATGGGGAGATGGAGAGATGGAGAGATGGAGAGATGGGGAGATGGAGAGATGGAGAGATGGAGAGATGGAGAGATGGGGAGATGGAGAGATGCAGAGATGGAGAGATGCAGAGATGGAGAGATGGAGAGATGGAGAGATGCAGAGATGGAGAGATGGAGAGATGGAGAGATGGAGAGATGGAGAGATGGAGAGATGGAGAGATGGAGAGATGGGGAGATGGAGAGATGGAGAGATGGAGAAATGGAGAGATGGGGAGATGGAGAGATGCAGAGATGGAGAGATGCAGAGATGGAGAGATGGAGAGATGGAGAGATGGGGAGATGGAGAGATGGAGAGATGGGGAGATGGAGAGATGGGGAGATGGAGAGATGCAGAGATGGGGAGATGCAGAGATGGAGAGATGGGGAGATGGAGAGATGGGGAGATGGAGAGATGGGGAGATGGAGAGATGGAGAGATGGGGAGATGGAGAGATGGAGAGATGCAGAGATGGAGAGATGGGGGGATGGAGAGATGGGGAGATGGAGAGATGGGGAGATGGAGAGATGGAGAGATGGGGAGATGGAGAGATGGGGAGATGCAGAGATGGAGAGATGGGGAGATGGAGAGATGGGGAGATGGAGAGATGGGGAGATGGAGAGATGGGGAGATGGAGAGATGCAGAGATGGAGAGATGCAGAGATGGAGAGATGGAGAGATGGAGAGATGGAGAGATGGGGAGATGGAGAGATGGAGAGATGGAGAGATGGGGAGATGCGGAGATGGAGAGATGGGGAGATGCAGAGATGGAGAGATGGGGAGATGGAGAGATGGAGAGATGGAGAGATGGGGAGATGGGGAGATGGGGAGATGGAGAGATGGGGAGATGCAGAGATGGAGAGATGGGGAGATGGAGAGATGGGGAGATGGAGAGATGGGGAGATGGAGAGATGGAGAGATGCAGAGATGGAGAGATGGAGAGATGGAGAGATGGAGAGATGCAGAGATGGAGAGATGGAGAGATGGAGAGATGGAGAGATGGGGAGATGGAGAGATGGAGAGATGGTTAGATGGAGAGATGGAGAGATGGAGAGATGGAGAGATGGAGAGATGCAGAGATGGAGAGATGGGGAGATGGAGAGATGGAGAGATGGAGAGATGGAGAGATGGGGAGATGGAGAGATGCAGAGATGGAGAGATGCAGAGATGGGGAGATGGAGAGATGGAGAGATGGAGAGATGCAGAGATGGAGAGATGGAGAGATGGGGAGATGGAGAGATGCAGAGATGGAGAGATGGAGAGATGGGGAGATGGAGAGATGGAGAGATGGAGAGATGGAGAGATGGGGAGATGGAGAGATGGAGAGATGGAGAGATGGAGAGATGGAGAGATGGAGAGATGGGGAGATGCAGAGATGGAGAGATGGAGAGATGGGGAGATGGAGAGATGGAGAGATGGAGAGATGGAGAGATGGAGAGATGGAGAGATGCAGAGATGGAGAGATGGAGAGATGGGGAGATGGAGAGATGGAGAGATGGAGAGATGGGGAGATGGAGAGATGGAGAGATGGAGAGATGGAGAGATGGAGAGATGGGGAGATGGAGAGATGGAGAGATGGAGAGATGGAGAGATGCAGAGATGGAGAGATGGAGAGATGGAGAGATGCAGAGATGGAGAGATGGAGAGATGGGGAGATGGAGAGATGGAGAGATGGAGAGATGGAGAGATGGAGAGATGGAGAGATGGAGAGATGCAGAGATGGGGAGATGGAGAGATGCAGAGATGGAGAGATGGGGAGATGGAGAGATGGGGAGATGGAGAGATGGAGAGATGGAGAGATGGGGAGATGGAGAGATGGAGAGATGGAGAGATGCAGAGATGGAGAGATGGAGAGATGGAGAGATGCAGAGATGGAGAGATGGAGAGATGGGGAGATGGAGAGATGGAGAGATGGAGAGATGGAGAGATGGAGAAATGGAGAGATGGAGAGATGCAGAGATGGAGAGACGGGGAGACGGAGAGATGCAGAGATGGAGAGATGGAGAGATGGGGAGATGGAGAGATGGAGAGATGGAGAGATGGAGAGATGGAGAGATGGAGAGATGGAGAGATGCAGAGATGGAGAGATGGAGAGATGGATGACCGGACATAGAAGGAAGGAAGCTGATCCCGAGGGTCAACCAACTATCTCACATCAAACAAGAAGACTGCTCCAGAAGAAAGCGCTGAGAGGAAACCGCAACATCCTAATAAAGGGAGCGACCACAGTGTCCCTCCGCTCTCCATACAGACACATCTGCAGGTTTTTCCCTCCGCTCTCTATACAGACACATCTGCAGGAGTGTCCCTCCGCTCTCCATACAGACACATCTGCAGGTTTTTCCCTCCGCTCTCTATACAGACACATCTGCAGGTTTTCCCTCCGCTCTCTATACAGACACATCTGCAGGTTTTTCCCTCCGCTCTCTATACAGACACATCTGCAGGTTTTCCCTCCGCTCTCTATACAGACACAGCTGCAGGTTTTTCCCTCCGCTCTCCATACAGACACATCTGCAGGTTTTTCCCTCCGCTCTCCATACAGACACATCTGCAGGTTTTTCCCTCCACTCTCTATAAAGACACATCTGCAGGTCTTTCCCTCCGCTCTCTATACAGACACATCTGCAGGTTTTTCCCTCCGCTCTCTATACAGACACATCTGCAGGTTTTTTCCTCCACTCTCTATACAGACACATCTGCAGATGTTTCCCTCCGCTCTCTAT